>NC_135739.1:17348026-17659868 GCF_041903045.1 Epinephelus lanceolatus
CCAAGTGACATCTTGTGGACATGTGATGTCATCGCAACAGTGAGGGTTGCATTGAATTTAAGAATATGACTGAAATGTTGAAATATTCTTTCATAAAAATAAATACTCTCTGTGTTTGACCTGCATCAGAGCCTCATCCTTTAACTCTTCCAGACAAGAAATGTCTGATCTAAATATCTGGAGTCTTACTTTAGTAGAACAACAATGAAAAGCAAATGAAAGCACAGAGGCTTAAAATGCACTCAAATGTTCATTCACAGACATAAAATAAATAGATGGAGTGCACTAGTCTATAAAGCAGGTATAAAGCAATAAAATCAAATTAACTACCCTTAAACATTTCAATAATATTAAATAGATAACAAATAAAGTTTAAAATTCCTGGCATTTTTCAAGTGTAAACTCCTTGAAGCTCACATATCAAGGACTCATAATGTAACCTAATGAAGCACATCAGATATCAACAAATTCGTCCTTGGTATGTTGGAGCGATCAAAAAAATCTTTTTTCATGAGTCGTGACTCATGAGATTACAGCCTGACCTGCTCACATCTCATGACACCGTCTTACAGAAATGACTTCATGCATTCCCTTTGAATCAGCTGCGATATCATTCAACAAACAAACACTTACTTTTTATAGACTTCACATACAGTGTTCATATCTTTTTCTTGTTCATCATGAGTTTTGGCCTTTTTCCTTTTAATTCATTTAATTCCTTTTAATGTGTCTGTGCACTTTTCTAGGTTTAGTTTTCTTAAATGAAGAATGTCCCCGCATTAGTATGTTTAGTGTGATGTTAAATAAAATGCACACTACATTTGCATGTCTACAAATGAATAAAAGAAAAAGTACAGAAGTAGTTTCCAACATGAGGGGTGAAGCCTATAAAGAGGTCCTAAAATAAGTCTATAAGGTGATTCACTAACACAGACCACACCAATAGAGTTATAGATTACAAGTAATTTATTACATATAATGGATGATGGGGATGAGGGTTGTGGGATGGAGGGACAGGGAAGGAAGGGAGGTGGGGGAATGATGGGAGAAATCAGGGCTGCAGGCAGGTGGAGGGTGGAATGTGATTGCAGTCTGGTGTCAGCTGAAGGGAGGAGGGCGCGACGGAACAAGGGAAGCTGAGACAGAGTGGAGGAGTCATGTCTTCGACTACTATACTACAGATAGCGGCCCCTGGTGATTTTTGTATTCTGTAGAGAGACAGAGAAAAGGGAGAGATAACAGCAAAAAGTAAAAACAAAGAAAAATGGTTTTAGGGGAGAGGGATGTGAGAACAAATTTGAAGGGGAAGGAAACGGATCAGGTGTTCTTAAAACCTTAAGGTGTGGAAATGGATGAGATCGAGGCGAGGTCTTTGTTCCTGAACTTAGTTATAGAACTTCATTAAATGGGACAGGAAAAAAAAAGTATTGTTCTACAAATTTGCATTCTTTTTTTCCAGACATTTCCTCTCGAGAACACAGTCGCTCTTTCGTGCAACTCCTGACAATTACAACGTCGACATGTATGTAAGTATGTACCCTGAGGGGTTCTAAAATGCTGCTGTGTTTTAAGAGGTCACATGCCAAAAAGGTTGTAAACCATGTGGTTCAGTGAACAATAAAAGAGCACTTGCTCCAGGTGGAACTAAAAGTGTCACGTTGACATTTTAAGGAACAGTGTGTGGGATTTAGTGGCATCTAGTGGTGAGGTTGCAGATTGCACCCAACTGAATACCTCTACCCTCAACTCTCCCTTTACAGCCATATAGGAGAGCCTACAGTGGCCTTTACTGAAACATAGAAATAAAATAGACCTTCTCTGGAGCCAGTGTTTGGTTTGGTCCATTCTGGACTACTGTAGAAACATGGCAGTGCAACATGGCAGCATGGATGTATTAGATCTGGATCTCAAAAAGGCGCTTTGTCAGTCCAATGAGAACTGTTTGCCTGGCACATACAGCAAAGAGTTTTCTAACTTCCAGGTTACTTTCAGGCCCACTAAATATATGCAGTAGTTTTTCTCCTGCTGGCTCTACCCAGGAGTTTCTGCATGACCCAAAGACTTCACATTGTGATGATGTTGCAGACTTTAAAATGGCTTTTCTCGGCTTGAGGAAAGTCTTATAAATATAAATCCTCCATGGATCAAACATTTATAAAGAGAAATGTCATAACTGATGACGTTAGCTTCACAATGTGACCTCCAGCAGGTTTCCAGTTTGCAGCTGAGTGTGAAGGGGTTGGGATGAAAGTCAGCACCTCCAAATCTGAGGCAATGGTTCTGTGCCGGAACACAACGGATTGCCCCCTCTGGGTTGGGAGTAAGTCACTGCCCCAAGCAAGGGCGTTCAAGTATCTTGGGGTCTTGTTCATGAGTGAGATTAAAATGGAGCGTGAGATGGATAGACTATTTGGTGCGGCATCTGCAGTGATGCGGGTGCTGCGCTGTACTGATGTAGTGAAGAGAGAGCTGAGCCGGAAGGTGAAGCTTTCGATTTACTGCTCCATCTACGTCCCAACCCTCACCTATGGTCATGAGCTCTGGGTAATGATGAAAAGAATGAGATTACAGATACAAGTGGCCAAAATGAGCACAGCCTTAGCGATAGGACAAGGAGCTCATACATCTGAAGGGAGCTCAGAGTAGAGACGCTGCTCCTTCACATTGAAAGGGGTCAGTTGAGGTGGTTCAGGCATCTGATCAGGATGCCTCCTGGGCACCTCCTGTTAAGAGGCAGACCCAGAACACGCTGGAGGGATTACATATCTCATCTGGCCTGAGAACACCTTGGGGTCCCCCAGGAGGAGCTGGAAAGTGTTGCTGGGGAGAGGAATGTCTGGGGTGCCTTGCTTGGCCTACTGCCCCTGCGACACGGCATCGAATAAGCACATGAATGGATGGAGGTCACAACTGACGTTGTTTGCAGTTCAAGGTGTCCTGTCAACAGTTTTAGGTTACATATGTCTCTCTCTTTGGTTTTGGGAAAATGCATTTGGGGATTTTGTCACTGCAATACCACGAGTGGCCACTGGGAAACAACAGAGGCAAGGCTGAGCAGCTTTTTGAAGGGGCCTGCATGGCAGACTCTGTGGAAGATGACAGTATGTATATATGAATGACTGATTCTAAGCTAATGAAAACACAACAATTATTAGTTCTAGATGATTATACACTAATGAATAATAATCATTAATAATGTATTCCATTCCTGCCAATACATTCCCTTGAATCCTACACACACCTTTACAGATAATCTCATAAACAAATTAAATCTTTTGAAAATGCTCTATTTTCTGGCATTAGTGCTTTAAAATCTCATTTGAACTGTTGTGTTTCAATGATTCCTCCTACTGAGCATCATTTTGCATCAGTGAATTCATCGTCAGAGGTGACGTGAACATGAGAGGAACCAGACTGTGCTGCTCCATCGTCTCCGGTGTGTCTCAGTGTCAGATTAATCATTGATCATTGTCTGTTTCCCACAGACGCCAGAGGCAGAGGACAAAGTCTCCTCTCCCCACACTCTTCTTCCGGCTGGGTGTTTTTCTGCTGCCTGTAAAGATTCATCCACAAGATGATACAACACCCACAGAACTGACCAAATGATAGTGTGTTGTATCATTCAGATTCAGATTCAGACACATCTGTAACTTCCTGTAAGGTGAAGGATAAAGGCAGGTACTTTCCTGTTAGCGTCAGTCCACGCCCACTTGCTTCGCAGGATTCCCCACCGCCCTCTCTGTCTTTCTTCCTTGTTTTGTGTCTTTGTCTCTCACTCACTCCCCCGCCTTCTCTGAATTTCTTGTTTTATTAACATCAATTTCATCTTGACACAGTGTCATGAAACACATCGCTCATGCCAGAGAATGGAGAGGGTGAAATTCCACTGATGAAAAAGACAAGCAGACGTTCACAGAAACAACTGTATTAATACATTTTTAGTCAAGAAAAAAGCTGCAAAAACTTTTTATCGTTTTGTCATAATACTCAGAACACAGCAACAACAATAACATCTTTAATTTGTATTAATATTATCCATGTAAACTGACTTCCTAAGAACCAAATACACTTATTCTCCTCAACCAAAACATTAGGGATGCATGTGTTCTCATAGTGCCATTTACACTTATATAACTTGTTGTTAAACTATATGTAGCCCATCTCAGATATCACACACACACACACACACACACACACAAACTTCAAAGGGCCGTCTTTGTTTACAGAAAGCACACCTCCCTAAAATAAAGTTCACTATGCTTCATACACATACAGTATGACACTAACCAAAACCCCTCAGTCCATTCACACCTCTCTTGGTCTCTCACCTCGTTGCCATGGCAACGCAGAGCTCAGGTGATCTCAATATCTGGGACCATGAAAGCCTGGACCAACCGGTTCTTCTGGCTGGAGACAAAAGATTGACACTCAAATAGCAGCCGAGGAGGAGCGACTAAATACCTGTTGTACACTTCATCTGTGCTCCGAAACATTTGCAGGTTGATTCATGACCTGCTGTGATACTCCTGCTATATGAGTCCTACAGGCACCCGTCATGTCTTTGTTTACTGTTACTTGTTAACTTCACAGAGATTTTGTTGTACTTATTTGGTGTCCTATTGTATCACTATATATGTTTGTGCCTATTTCTATATAATTTATATTGTATGAAATTGAATATTTTTGAAGATCAGTTAGTAAAGTTTCCAAATCTACACTAAGCACAAGAAAATGGATATTAAATGTAGCTGAAATGTGTTAATGTAAAGTTTAAACTTTTAGCACAGGCCTTTAATAAATAATAATCTAATAAAACTTGTGTGTCCGTGATTTCACAGTTCAGCTGAAACATAAAGCAGGGAGCCTCTGCAGCAGCCGAAACTTTATCCACAGCGCAGCGCACTCATTCATACTGCTGTCAAATCAAACTCAGTCACAGGATGACTACTTCCAGTGTCAGCTTTTCAAAATAATGCAACAGTCTGACCAGGCCCAACACTGGTGGAGACTCACAGAAACACCAGAATGAGTAAAAATAAACACCAAAGTTAGACACTTATTTAGAGATAATTTTAAAAAGTTCTTATTATTCCTTTGCTTTTTTTAAATTATACTTTCACAAAGACATGTACATAAAAACAGTATTACCAATATGCAAAAATAAATAAATAAAATAAACAGTCGGCATTTGCAGTTCTCCTTATTAAACCTTTTGAGATAAACTCTTTGTAAATAAAAGGTTTTCAGTAATTTTTCCATGATACGTGATTTGATTCTGAAGTTTGACATAAATCATTGTCTCTGAGAAAAACAAACAGTGCTGGAGTTTTCACTTCATTGTTAGAAATCAAAGACAGCATGAACCAGGAACTTTGCTCCCCAGCTATACATTCAGCTATAGATAGAGGCTATTGTATCAGATCTGCTGTCAACACATGGAGCGGTTTGGGCTGCACTTACACCATTGTGCATTCTGTCATATCTGTTCATGTCACACAAGACTCATGACCGGCTTATTGACTTTTGAACAATGACTCAGAGGAGTGGTCAGTATCAGCAATGAATCATGTACTGTAGGGTCAGAAATCTGCTGCTGCACTATGGATTTAACTTCTTAAGCATGTTGCACATTTGGTCACGATTCAGTGTCATTGCAGTTTTTTGCCTGAATGAAAAACAAGGCTCTGTTATGAGTAACAAATAATCATTCAAAAAGCACTTATGTACTAAGTATTTAAGTATCTTACACAAAATGTACTTTAAGTATCACAAGAGTGTACTTGAGACACAGAAAATGATTGCTGAGAGTCAGTTAAACATGGAAAAGCAGTTATTTTAAATTAAAGCTGAAGACTTCTCTGTTTGCCACTGCACTGTTACTTCTATTATTCAGATATTTTTATTGATTTTGACTGCACCAAAACTTTTATTCTTGTATTTTATACCTGTTCTAGCATACTTTAACATTTTTTCTTTTCTTTAGTTCTTTAATACTTTGTTTCTAAATGTCCTTTTCTAACGTGTTTCTTTTGCACCTTGTGTTGAAGCTTGTGATGTTTTATGTAGAGCACTTTGAATCTCCTTGGTGCTGAAATGTGCTAGCCTATAAATAAAAATACAAAGCCTGCCTTGTTTTGTCTTTGTAACAGGGGCGTAAATATAGACAGTGCAGGTAGTGCAGTTGCACTGGGGCCCATAGGGTGGGGAGGAGTGGTTCAAGGGCCCGCTCTCGCTAGAGCAGGGAACAGGCCCTTGCGAGTGATTCAACTTGCCATTTCAGAAATATGCCTTTGTTCAAAGATGAGCACATGTTTAAATACAAACGCAGTTATCTGCTGTATCTGCCCTCACAACACATTCTCACTCTGACCTCGTCACTGATTTTCTACGTACAGGTACGACGTGCAAGGTACTCTGGGTGGGTTGGTTGTTGACTTTCTGGGACGCCGTGTCAAGTTCTGCCTGTTACATGCATTATCTTCTTTCAAAATGCACTTCTGTTTTCACAGGAAATTTACTGTTTATGTACAGTCTCTGTCAAAATAAATGCACTACGTCAGTACAACAACGTGAACTGACTTTTTTCCTACCTCCTCACAACTGATGCAAGTGGTTGGGTTTAGGCAACAAAAACATGTGGTCCGGTTTAGGAAAAAAGAACAGGGTTTTGGCTTTATAACCTTATGAACACCACTCTCCTGGGTGAAAGTCAGTGTTTATTGGACTCATCCACGCCCCCTTCCATCCACCCTACTCGGACTTTGCCGCCTTAACCTTCATTCTTGTCCTGCTGTGTTTCACCCTGATGCCGCCAAGCCCTGTTGAACTATAACAGCAACCAGCTGCGTATCATGCCAGCATTAAAGAACAGCTTTTTCGTCAGTGTCTGACACCACAAGTCCCTGCCAGCTTTCAGCAACCTTGGAGTAAGACCGGGTTGGCCCTCAAGAAGGCAAACCCATCTCCGTTAATCTTTCTTTTATCTTTTCATTTTGTGACATTGTCAGTAGCCATCTATTGCAAAATTATATTTTCATTTTACAAAAACGATAAATTAATTATTTTTAAAAAATTAATTTAATAAATGATAAAAAAGGAGTTACTCTCCAGCACTGATATTTCAATGAAGTGCCAGCCTATGTAACAAAAAAAAAAAAGCAACAGCGTGCTCTAATTTGTAGGAAGTGTTACCTCACTTCCGGCGCAGCTGCGGTTCTTTGCCGCACTCTTGCCGCGGCGTCGCCCAGAGCGCATTCCTGTTCCAGAGCGTCTCCAGCGGACACACAGGCTGCACATTCCTCTGTAGGCGCGGTGGACTTTCCCGAGCTGCAGGTTGTTTCGCGTGGGCTGGAAAAAGAGTAGTTTTACCTCCGTGTCAGTGGGCTAATGACGCTTCTACTGCTGCGCCTCAGCGACGGGAGCTGGTAGCTGGAGTGGACGGAGGGGACACGGTGGGACATGGACCGTGAGACGCAGTCAGAGTGTGTACCTGCGCGTTTTCAGAGAGTGTGACGGACTGATTTGGAGGTAAAGAGCGCTACTGCTTTGTGTCTAACTTCTAAACTTGATTTAAAACCAACCAGGTATCTCAGAGATGACTTGTGCTGACACCTGGCACAGCTCCTGTCACACTGTTGAACAGTGAAACACAATTTAAAGTTAATCTGTGACGTGTTTACACGGGCACTGATTACATTTTCACCGTCATTGTCAAAGTCAGATTTCCGGGGGGGGGGTGTGTTGGAATAAATCCTGACTGGTTGCCCAGAGTCAAACACTCAGGGACATCAGATGGACAGCTCGACAGTGTGTTTATTAGCCAGTCCTTACCTGCTCATTACAGACAGCTGATTATTCATTAACAGTCTCATTTCAGTGCTTTTGGCCATGGCGGGCTGCTGGCATTGGTGCCACCGCACGTGCATGTGCTGTCTGTCCGAGGAGGAAAAGAAGACCATTGCAGTGGACAAAGAGATCCAGAGGATCCTCAAGCAGCAGAAGAAGAAGGAGAGAAGGGAGATTAAAATCCTCCTGCTGGGTCAGTGACACACACACACAGCACCTCTGTTCATCCTCTACATTATAATAACAGTGTGAGGCCTGTGAGAGAAAATTAAAATCAGTGATGGCAAATTTATTAAGCAAATAAATTAAAAATCCACCTGACTCAGTCATCCAGGAGGACACTATAAAGGAACGCCCTGTATGCACATTAAAATCTGCCTGGCCTGTTTGGTAGCCCGCAGCCTTGTAGAGAAAACTATGTAAAGCATGTGTCACCATGTGAGTATGTGAAGTATGGTCCAGATTGGGATTGGTTGGACCTGAAAACCACAGAAACCTACAGGCCTACTCTACATCAGGTTGGATGACTTTTTTGATGACCTGAATGGCAGCAGAGGCTTAGCAGCTTTTGTTTTGGTGCTTTAAAGGAGTCAGATAAAGCCAGCTGACAGGTCCAGGGTGTTAATAGGTGGATTAAAGGGGACGTTGAGGCTGGGCGGTGCGGAGGAAATCAAATATTTCAATTTCTTTTTGTTGTTGCTAATTGTTGTATTGGGTTTGGCAGTTTTTACAGAACATAGCACAGGAACACTTAAGATCATAATTGTCATACGATGATACAGACATGCAAGCACTCTGCAGTTACACCTCCAAAACACTTGTCGGTGGCGGGTGTCTGTGAAGTGCTGTAAAGTTAAGTTGATTAAAAACACACATTAAACATGGCTTAGTAGAGACAATTTCAAACACAAGTACACAAATCGGTTTCACTGTAACTCACAGCATTCAAAGACAAACAACTGTATTATACTGAACACGTTTTCCAAACAAATATGACATGCTAACATTATTAGCACAAGCCTATGGCATTTTACATAGTATAAATTAGCCTAGCGACGAGCGAGAATTCCTCTACTCATATGAAGCCAGGATAAATCACACACAAGACTTGAAATGCTGTTTTTGTGAAGGTTTTACTGTCTTCACAATTTATTGTTTATCTGTGAAATTAAAGTAAATAAAAGTTTGTTTCCACTGAGCGAAATGGTTTCAGCTTACAGAAACAGACAGGAGGTCTGCATTGCCGCGATGTGTAGTTACATTTCTGGAGAGCTGCACGTCAGGCTACGGCTCAGGGTTTGGCGTAGGCTCTATCTCAACGCAGAAGTATAAAATTTGCCTTACAGTTGCACTTTGTGGTTCCTCTCGGCCATTTCAAAGCACGGCTGCAGGATTTCTCTACACAATCTTTGAAATGCCAATGTAAGGCTGTGTCATAGCTGGTCTTTGGAAACAACGCTTTTATTTACTTCAGTTTAGCAGATAAGAAACAATAAATTATGAAGACAATAAAGCCTCCACAAGATGGCATTTTAAGTCCTATGTGTGATTTCAGGATTTATCCTGGCTTCATATGAGGAGAAGGAAATCTCCGCTCATCGCTAGGCTAACTTATACAATGTCAAATGCCATGGGCTTGTGCTAAAAATGTTAGCATGTTACATTTGTTTGGAAAATGTGTTTAGTATAAGACAGTTGTTTTGTCAGTGAACCTTGTGAGTTGTAATGGAGCCAAGTAGCGTTACTTTTGTTAAATGTTGCTGTTGTCCCTGGTTTTATATGAGTAGAGAGAAGGTTCGCTAGCTGCTAGGCTAATTTATACAATGTAAAATGCCATATGCTTGTGCTAATAACGTTAGCATGTTGTATTTGTGGGGAAAATGTGTCCAGATAAAGACAAGTGCTTTGTCTGTGAATACTGTGAGTTACAGTGAAGATGATTTGTGTACTTGTGTTTGAAATTGTCTCTATTAAGCCATGTTTAATGTGTGTTTAATGTGTGTTTTGAATCAACTAAACTTTACAGAACTTCACAGAAACCCCGCCGCCAACCAGTGTTTTGGAGGTGTAGCTGCAGAGTGACACAGACACACCCCTGCACAAGTATAAATGCTCACAACAGTGTAGGCTATGGCGTAGGGTCTGACGCACAAGTATAAATCCCGCTTAAATCCTTCTGCAGAAGATTCCACATATAAGGAGCTGCATACAGAAATGCTCGCTTACCAAACTCCATACGTACCCTTTGTACAGATAGTGAAAACATGTTCATTATCAGACGTTAATAGACCAAAATATTAATTGATACATTGAAATACTAATTGGCAGAATAACTACTGAGGAAAATAAATGATAGTTGCAGCCTTCACTCAAAAAGATTATTCGTGGGGTTAGTGGATAATGCTTAAAATAAAT
This sequence comes from Epinephelus lanceolatus, assembly GCF_041903045.1. Taxonomy (NCBI): domain Eukaryota; kingdom Metazoa; phylum Chordata; class Actinopteri; order Perciformes; family Serranidae; genus Epinephelus; species Epinephelus lanceolatus. The sequence continues at coordinate 17,358,287 of NC_135739.1, forward strand.
AAGTCTTTCAGTATTAAAAAATTACGTTTGTTTCATTAATGTGTTTTCTTTGGTTGACAACTTATTTTAAGAAGCTGGTCAAAATCTGAAACATTTTTGACATTTTTGAGTAGGATAGAATTCAAATAAATAATTTGGGATATTTTAAATAAAACAGTTTGACCACTAAAGATCAACTTTTGGATAAATGTTAATTTGGTTCAACTTAATTATGTTTTTCAAGGTCAAAACAAATCATGTTGGTTGAACTAAACTAATTGAGGTTATCAGATAGTAAAAAACTTAAAACGATGCATGCAAATTTTTAACCTTAATTTTCTAAAGTTGAATCAGTGTGTTATTTCTTAGAGTGTAACTGAAACTTTTCTGCTAAATATGAACCTGCGATTTCATTTTAGTTTTTAATTTTAAGTCATCACATAATGCAATTTCTACTGATTTGCATCGGCTGATATTATGAAGTAAATATGTCCATGTGGTGTCATTTTTAATTTATATCCTAATTATCATCAAGGCATCTTCCCAGTATTGATATGGCACTAAAGTATTCAAACTCACTTGTTAAAAAGTTAGACTAATGCGTATAAAATTGAATAAAATGCTTTTTTTGGTGTTATAATGGAACAAAATCCCATATTTCTTTTTAAAAAGAACAGCGAGGCAGGGCTTCAACTTATGATTATTTTCATTATTGATTATTCTGCTGCTTATTTTTACTTTAAGTTGTTTATTTCAACCCGAAAGTCCAAAAATATTCAATTTACAATGAAATAAAACACAAAAAGTGGCACGTTTCCACATTTTAAAGCTGAAACTACTGAGTATTTGTCGTTTTTTTTACTAATAATTTTAAATAATTCAGATGTTTTGGTTTATTTTCTTTTGATTGACATTTTTTTTAACAGCACTTTAAACCACATCCTCCTGATATGACAAGTGTGCAGCTGCTTCCCTGCAGACTTTTATTGTTTTATTGTGAATGTGAGCGACCTCGCTTAAAATAAAGACCACCGTACCGTAAACCACATCGTAAAAACTCACAGCCAGTATTTCAAATGGTAAATACCTCGTGTTTAAGTGCGTCTTTTGTCCAGTGTGTTATCAGCAAACTAAGCGGATACCGAGGCGAGATGCATCAGGACCTCAGGGGTGTTTAACACCTCCGGTAAATTTCCTGGGGGAAACCCTGCAGTGATACAGAGAAACAGTAAACAATAATATTGAATTATTGCCCGCTCTTATTTCCTGTATCACTGTGTGGAGCGACAGAAAACAAATGTTTGTGTTCGGGAACAGGACTGTCAATAAAACGGTGTTGAAAGCATTTTCTATCAGCACAGGTTTGTTTGAGGATCATTCCTCGAAAGCAGTGTTGAGAAATCACAGGAAAGTGTGTGGCGGAATAATCAGTGTTTGAGTTCCTTCTTGCAGACAACTGATTGAGTAACACACACATCCAAAGAGCAGCAGACAGCGCTCTAAAACAGGAACTACATCATGACTCGAGGGGGTGTTGCTCTGCAGCCTGTCGACCTCTTCAAACGTGTGGAGACAAACGTGCAACTTGTTTTTCATTTTATCTCCAATCACTATTTGGCTTTAATCTGCAAGGCTGAAAATAAAGAGCGAAGAGAAAATGTGCATCTGTTAAAGTAACGTCCGGTCCATCAGCGTCACCTTGTCCCTCTGTTGTGGTTTCCTTGCTTTCCTTCAAGGACGGTAATGTTTTCATCCTTCAACTGTAGAAGCTAAGAATCTAAAACATTAGAGCTTTATTTTGTATTCTCAGAGCACATCAGTAGAAATAGACTTGCTTTGACATATCATTATGTAGTAAATGTTGACTGCACAGTGTAAGGGCTGCAGTATAATGACACTATTGGCATCAGGGGTGAATTATCACACAATGTGCCCTTAGGCCCAGACATGCAAAAGGCCCACCCCACTTCTCCTATAGAGGTGCTTTATAGTTGTTTCACTTCTCCTTGGTTTGCATCTCTTCGTAGTCGTAACGCATTGTGTCTCTTTAAGGTAATTCAGTGTCTTTTTTTGGTCATTTTGTGTCTCTTTGTAGTCATTTTGCATCTCTTTAAGATAATTCAGTGTCCTTTTTTTTTGGTCATTTTGTTTCTCTTTGACATCATTTTGTGTCTCTGAGGTCATTTTGCATTTCTTAGAGGTAGTTCAGTGTCCTTTTTGATCACTTCATGTCTCTTTGAGGTAATTTTGTGTCTTTTTGGTCATTTTGTTTCTCTTTGTTGTATTTTGCCTCCTTTTGTTGTTTTGTGTCTCTTCCCGGTAGGTGTTAATTTGATTGACATTTTGTAGGTGAGGGCCAAGGGGGCTCCAGGTCTGTGCCCGGTAGGCCTGTTCAGTAATCCTTCCATGACTGGCATTTAGGTTCGCTATAAGACTCGCTTTCTCTATGCAATTCTGTCTACCATTAGGTGTGATCTCCCAGATTAATTAAGCCTTGATTTATGACACAAAGAAAGTGCGTCAACTATTGTGCAATCAAAACTGTTTGGACTGTGGGAAGATGCTGGCACAACTGTCGCTGGGTGCAGAAAGCTCTGTGTAGATTCACAGCTAAAACTGTGGTTATACACAAAAACAGAAATGTACATACGCAGTCTTTTCGTCAGATCTATAAAGCGGAACCTGATTCTGTTTGATAAATCTCACTGATTGTGGAACTGGTTGCACGTGCACAAGTCTGATTTCCACATCCACGGTTTGCCATAAATGGATGTAAAGACGCCTGTAAAACATCGGTTATCGTATCGATACTTTTGCCCCCACACTCAGATCTGTCATCGAGAAATACAAATAAGAATGTGCATTTGCAGTGACTGTGTTGCATTGGCGAGGTTCAACGACAAAGCAGCTGTCATTACACACAGGACTGTGCCGATTTGTAACATCTGTATCACTAAGTCATCACGGGCCGTATTCACAAAGCTTCCTGGTGCTAAGAGTTGCTTCTGGTGACGAAAATTCAAAGAAAATTCTTAGAGTTGTGACGTTTTGTTTGAAATTTCCTCTTAAAGTTAAGACTGGAACCTTGTAAAGATAAAAGTAATTCACAGAACATCTTAGACCTTAAGAAAGCTCTTAAGGTGAAAAACTGTAAAGAGCAGAGAGGAGGACTTTTCAGAGGCTTAAGAGTTTGAGTTTGGAGATGAGAAAATGGTCGAAACAAAAAGGTAGTAGATATATTCTCCAAACACTGGATGACATCGAGGAAATGAAATGCAACAGATTAGATTGTGCAGGGATAATTTTTGCGGTCGATGTAATTTGGGATATGCACATTTTTCCCACCTAACGTTGTAACACCAGAAATAAAATCATCACAACACTAAGATATTTGAAAGACTGGAAAAATACAACAATGCAGCAGTGATGTGTTGAGTCTGTCTTAGTCTGAGTGGGCGGAAGTTCGCTGCATAGATCAGCCTCTCATTGGGCGGAACGAGCCACCCGCTGAAGTCCCGCCCTACCACCTCCAGTTGTCATAGTCGACAAACGTCCTTTACTAACTTTTGCGGTGTTTGATCTTGCGGGATGTAGCCATTTCTCTGCCATGGTTTGTGTCCTGTAGGCGATATTTTTGTGGCCGTGTTACACCAAAACCTGTTTCCCCCCGGCAATATTTTTGCAAGCGCACCATTGCTGTGGCACTGCCAAGAACGATTGTGATTGGTTGAAAGAAATACAAGCAGCCGGGGCGTTTTTTTCTCCAATCTTAAAGTGAGAGTCGGCGCAGCCAGACCTTTCTTTTCTTGAGAAAGGTCTGGTGAGCGAGACTAAGTCTGTCTCAACCTTCCATCAGCAGAGTGATCACACTAACAATGACAACACTTTCTCAGTCAGCAGTTATTTCATTTCCACTGGGTGTCCACATCTTGTAGGCTCACAAATGGGTGTGCCTGTGACAACCAATCACATCTGTTAAAAGAATGTGTCAAAGTTTCTGTCCCTTCGTTGCTCAGAGTTGCTCAGAACTTTTCTAAATTGCTCCTAAGCCTGGACTCTCTAAGAGTATTCTCAGAATGTTTGGGAATACGGCCCCACACGTTATAGAAAACATCATCCTGATAATATGTCAATCATCATCATTATTCAACGTCAGAAAGATGATTGATGATTGATTCATAGCACTCATGTAGACAGGGACTTTACAAAGTGTTGTACAACAAAAAAATAAATAGTCATTGACAGGGAGATAAATGTAAATAGAAAAAAGATTAACTTCTCTCATAAATAATTTCCTCCACCAAATTGCATTTTTTTCTATATCGTAGATTCGCAAATGTACACGGTATGATAACCATAAACTGTTATGTTACGATATACCTTGAAACTGGTGTATCGCTGCAACCCTATTGAGCATACACATCGTTTAAACATCTGGCCTCTTGAGTACACTCATAAAGACAAAGGTGGGGCACATTGAGTCAAGGGTGCTAACCTCTGCGCTACTCTGTTGATAGAATCACACTTTTAGTTATAACTGGTCATCGTTTCATCTCCCATTTGTTGCCTCAGGTACCGGGGAGAGCGGAAAAACCACCTTCATCCGACAGATGAGGATCATCCATGGACGAGGCTTCTCAGAGGAGGAGAGGAGGACCTTTGCCAAATGCATCTACCAGAACATTTTCTCAGCCATGAAGGCGATGACGGGAGCCATGACCACATTGAAAATCCCCTATTTCAACCCTGAGAATGAGGTAGACACACAACACAGACCCTTAACACACACAGATGTCAACACAGGTGTGTGAGCATCAGGGCATGTGCACTCACCTGAGCCATGAAACGATGCCCATATTAAACAAGGCATCAAACACAACGGCTTAGAAACACACACTCAGCATGTTGTCGTCTATAAATAGAAGCTGGCAGTTTCACCATAAACACACACAGCACCTGTCACATACGTGGTACAGAGCAAAACCTAATACACTGAGTCTCTCACTATCTTTCAGATCTACGCCAGATGGGTGCAGGACATAAACACGGTGCAGATCTCCCAGATGGATCGAGGCTACGCTGACGCAATCCGCCGACTCTGGGCAGATTCTGGAATTCGGGTCTGTTACAGCCGGCGCTGCGAGTACCAGCTGCTGGACTCCACAGAGTAGTGAGTAACTGTCTCACAGTGGGAGCCAGAGCTGTCTGCAGTGTACCACACCCTGAGTCATGACTAGTAGTCACAGAGTATCACATGAACAAACGCTGTCACAGCAAGCTGCCAAAATGATATCACAATATAGGAATCTGTGATACATGATGTTTTTCCAAGTCAGGAAATGAAATCAAGAAACACACCTCTAAAATATCAAGATAATCTAATACTGTATTTACTGCAAAGTTTACTTTAGAGAAATCTGAGACATTAGTCTTATTGTTTCAAAGGTGTATTATGTGATTATGACTACAGATGCAAACATTCATTTACGTCATGAATTAATCTCATAAATATTTTTTCCAGTCCAACGATTAATTGTTCAATTTATGAAATGTGCTAATCATATTTTCACGTTTTCCAAATGAGTTCACAAAAACAGGTGACCTATATAATGTGATTGATACACTGTAATGAAATTCATACATGGAAAAAATACTGTTTTCCCTGGGAAATATTCCCTTCAATAGACAAGTAATGTGTTTATGTAAACATACAAATGTGAATGTATGGTATTATGTAAATACTTGGTCAACAGTTATGGAGCGTCATCAGGTAATGAGGGGAAAAATTTAACCCCAAACTTGCTGCTACTTAACAAATGAAAAAATGAAAAAGCATACATCTTAATTATTGTATTGCCAGGAGATGTTTTGTTTTTGTCAGTGTTTTAGTCTAGTCCTGTTATTTTGTTAAGTGCTATATGTGAGTTGTTTTGTGCACTGTCACAAATGTAAAGTTGTTGTGGACCTCGATAAGAATAGCTGCTGAGATTCAGTAGCTAATGGGGAGCCTACTAAACTAAACTAAGCTAAGCTAAGCTAAACTAAACTATAGGAAGCTCAACTAAACTAAACTAAGCTAAACTAAAGTAAGCTAAGCTAAACTCAACTAAACTAGGCTAAGATAAGCTAAACTAAACTAAACTAAACTAAAGGAAGCTAAACTAAACTAAGCTAAGCTAAGCTAAAGTAAGCTAAGCTAAACTCAACTAAACTAGGCTAAGCCTAGCTAAACTAAACTAAAGTTAGCTAAACTAAGCTAAACTAAACTAAAGTAAGCTAAGCTAAACTCAACTAAAGTAAGCTAAACTAAAGTTAACTAAAGTAAGCTAAACCTAACTCAATTCAACTAAGCTAAACTAAACTAAACTAAACTAAAGGAAGCTAAAGGAACTGGGGAACATAGAACCTTTTTTGCAGGGTTAAATGGGGAACATAGAACCCGGGAAACATAGATACGTTCCCCTAAACGAAACTAAAGGAAGCTAAGCTAAACTCAACTACAGTAAGCTAAACTAAAGTTAACTCAACTAAGCTAAACTAAACTAAAGGAAGCTAAACTAAACTAAACTAAACTAAACTAAAGGAAGCTAAACTAAACTAAACTAAACTAAAGGAAACTAAACTAAACTAAAGGAGGCTAACTAAACTAAACTAAAGGAGGCTAAACTAAACTAAACTAAAGGAAGCTAAACTAAACTAAACTAAAGGAAACTAAACTAAACTAAAGGAGGCTAATTAAACTAAACTAAAGGAAGCTAAACTAAAATAAACTAAACTAAACTAAACTAAAGGAGACTGAACTAAAGGGGGCTAAAGTAAACTAAACTAAAGGAAGCTAAACTAAACTAAGCTAAACTAAAGGAAGCTAAACTAAACTAAACTAAAGGAGACTAAACTAAAGGGGGCTAAACTAAACTATACTAAACTATAGGGGGCTAAAGTAAACTAAAGGAAGCTAAACTAAACTAAACTAAACTAAAGGAAGCTAAACTAAACCAACAAAAACTTCTAATTCACGTTGACATAAGACAGAGAAAAGCAGCAAACTCACAGAATCTTGCTTCACATTTCATCAGTGCTGCCTAGTTTGACAGTTTGACCTCAGTTCACAAGCAGTGATTGACATGATCAACAGCTGAGAGAGACTTCTTGGCTCTGATTGGTTGTTTTCATTCACATGCAGTGAGACCATTAGAAGCGCTACAAGGCAATAGTGTAGGCAGAGAAATATAATTTTTTCACCGATTATTTGTCTAATTTAGCTCTATGTGGATACTGTGAGAGTTCAGAGAATATTAAGCTTTTTTGTTTCATAAAAGTTACCAACTGCACTTAGCAAGCATTTTTCCCTTGAAAAGACTTTTAAAAAACGAAACGGTCACCGGTGAAAAGAGGCTCAGAAATGGTTCAAAAGTAAAAGTTCTGTGACCGACTATTTGAAGACGTTGATCGAACGCTCACATTTAGACCATATTTCACCAGGATTTGCAATAGTGATATTTATCATCCTCTACAGTGTGTAAATACTAACCTATCATCATTTTGGAGCCTTACTCGGTAACCATAACCACATTTCTCAGTTAAAAGTCGATAGCTTTAAATACCATATATCTGTAAGCAAGGACACAGCTGCTGTAATAATGTCACAGGAGACTGTGTGGTGACAGATTGTTGTATTGTTTGTTTATGCCACATCTGACCTTTGTACCAAAACTCACAGAGGACACACAGCGGGGAAAAAAGGCTATTTAAATGAGATGTATTGAGCTTGTACTGTCGAATTTTTTTAATGGAAAGGGTAATGAGACCTGAGGAGGTTTCGTGTACTTATTGGTTCCCATTTTGTGTGTTTGATAAATCAGTTTTATTTTATTAATTTGTTTATTTTTTTGTTTGATCTCAAGAAGACACATTTTTCGGACATTATCTTAAAATAAGTGATACTTTTTTTTTTGATACTGCTTTGTTTTGTTTCAGCCCCACATATCTGTCATTGTGGTACCAAGTATAAGACTTTGTACTTTGTCCTGAGACCACTGGAGGGGGCTAGTTCTTTACAGACTGTAGTTAGTCCAGCTGTTTTTCAGCCACTCTGAAACCACCAGTTGATCAAAGAGTATTTAAAGAAGCACACTCACACATGAATCATCTTTCAAACTGATAAGAAAAACCTAAATCAGTCACAGAGTGTCACAGAGCTACTCCTACACTGTCCTTTTAATCAACATGAAAGGATTTAACACACAGTAGGTGTGAGCTTCATGCTCTAAAGTATCACAGAACAAAGGGCTCAGCCTGCCTCCGTTTTCTCTCCTTTCTATTGCTGTTATATCCCGTGTTTACCCGGCGGCTCAATCATCATGGTGTGTGCATGATAAGAGACAGGCAGTAGCTAATGACAGCTTGTATCAACAGCAGCCATAAAGCCTTGGTCTGTACACAGGGTGATATGAACTCACTCCGCTCCCTTCTTGTACTTTTAATCACTGTTTTTTTTTTTTTCATCATATATCTTGTGTCGCTTCAGTTTATTTTAGCTGTAGAGGCTGTAAACAGACGCAATATGTTTTACTAGACGTCTCCTGTTGTGCCACTCTTTCACTCACTTTCTTCTTCTCTCCTTCAGCTACATGAGTAACCTGGACCGCATCTCTGCCCCAGACTACATTCCCACAGAGCAGGACGTGTTGCGAGTTCGATTCCCCACCACGGGCATCCATGATTACTCCTTCACCATCAAGACCATCACGCTAAGGTGGCCAGTACTTAGATTACCAGCCTGTCTGAGAGTTTAAAATCTAATACCAACACTATTCACAGCACTGTGAGAAAAACTACCACTGACTCCTGCAGAAGCTTTTGGTGTTTGGCTCACATTTCTGACTGAGTCTGCACAAAGCTCCTGCCGGGAAGTGAGGTGTCGCTCTCTGGGTTTATTTTTAATGTGTTGGTATTGTTTCTTTCTGAAACCAGAGGGGATCTGACGACAGCTCAGCAGACAAAGATCAGAGTTTACTTTAGAGGAACACCTTGTTCCCAAATGAAATGACACCTGCTCTTAAATTATCAGGCATAATTCAGAATTAAACCAACCTGAACTGAAGAAAAGGTTTGTCTTGACTCTGAACCCCAGCAAAGAATATCCGTGTACATGCGGACTAGGCGATTACCTCATAGTTGTAGCTTTATTACCGTTCTGGATCACACAGCCTTTAAAATTGTTCCTCAAACAGTTTTTCTTGCCCTCTTTAACTCTTCCTCCCTCTGCTCTGGTACCTGACAGGATCGTGGATGTGGGTGGTCAGAAGTCGGAGCGTCGGAAGTGGATTCACTGTTTTGAAAACGTCACCTCCCTCATCTTCCTGGCCTCCCTCAGCGAGTACGACCAGGTCCTGGAGGAGAGAGAGACCATCGTAAGGGCACTGAGAAGTTTGTCTGTGTGTCTCACTCTTGGTCTATCACAGCAGAGGGTGGACAGCATAGTAGAAACAACCTCATCTATCTGAACTTAGATACTTGATTAATATTTTTAGTAATTTTCAAGCAAAAACTACCAAATATTCTCTGTTTTCAGTTTCTCCAAAGTTTGGGTTTGCTCCTTTTTCTTGTTTTACAGCATTGCAAAATGAATATCTTTTGAGTTTTGACTGTTGGTCAGACAAAAGAAGTAATTTGCAGACCTTAGACTCTGTGATGGACATTTTACACTATTTTACGATAATACAGACACTAAACAGTAACTGTAGCTGTCAGATAAACATAGTGGAGTAAAAAGTTAAATATTCATCTCTGGAATTTGGTGTAGTTTTACAAATAAATCATAAATACCAAAGTATAAAACAGATTGTAATTTGCAAATTGTCACTGCGCTCACTGCAGTCATTTCATCCGTCCACCAGCAGGTTTCACTCTTGCACAAGGCAACCTCCCCCCTCTGCCCCTTCCTTCTATCTCCCCCTTCTCCTCAGCCTCTCCAGCCCTCTGTCGCATTCTGTCCGTTCCTCCCTCCCATGCTGTCACTAAGCCGTTTATCTCTCTCTGCCACTTTTTAGTCAGCCAACACATTCATTAACCTCCACAGTGGCCCCGTGTGCTCCAGACCCCCCATAAACTCCCTCCCTCCTCTCTTTAAAGGCCCACTTCCCTCTCTGCTTCATCCTCAGCCACCCACGTCCACCTCGCCATCTCCGAAAACTGTTTTTCTGTCCTCAAGTCGTCTCAAAAACTTTTGGTTTAATCCTTTTATCTACAACCCCCCTGACTGCAGCCTCCAGCATGATATCTGTCTCTGTCTTCAGAACCGTATGCATGAGAGTCTGGCTCTGTTCTACACCACCATCCATTCTCCGTGGTTCTTCAACACCTCCATAATCCTCTTCCTCAACAAGACTGACATCCTGGCTGACAAAATCCAGACCTCTGACTTGCAGAAATATTTCCCCAGCTTCACAGGTGAGCTGTGGATGCATGTTTTTCATCTATAGTGAAGTTATATCATATACTGATCGCCATTACTTCCCCGACTGATATTTCTCAACAACAGCCTTGAAAGTTTGGGCAAGCATTCACAGTCCCCAGTGGATGAATCCGAGTGATTTCTTGATCCCTTAACTTTTCCTCTAGCGCTATCATGAGGTTGACATTTTGCTTTTTTTTTTTTTTTTTGAAATACCTCAACAACCATTGGTTCGATTGCCATGAAATTTAGTTTAAACACTGAAGATGAACTGCAACATCTTTGGTGATCCATTAAAGCATTTCCTAGTAGTATTATTGTTGGCGCCACTGTTGCAAAGATTGCTTTTGGAGCCTAGCAACTACCAACAGCGCAGCACACACTTTTGTTTTCCACATTTACTTTGGTTGTTCCACTGTCCACTATTTCCTCTGATACTCTTTGATAACAGGGGGTAACACCGATAGCTACCAGGGAAAACATAAGCGCTATCCTCTTCCTGTTTTGGTTGTACAATGGTTGATGCATGTATTTTGTGCTGTATATCGAGCCTTCATTGATTGTACTTGAGCAGAGAGAGAGCAGGGGACAACGATAGACAGACAGGGAGAGTAACGGAGCAATGGAGCAACAGAGTGGAAAACCAGGGTAGAGAGATGGAGTGTGTGAAAGAGAGAGACAGAGAGAGAAGGGGGGCCATATGGTGACTTGGTCGGCAGTGTTTGCTTCTGCCTCCCCTGCAGTGGGAGAGATGTGTGTAACAAGCAGCAGAGATCATCATCTGTGTGCTGCATCAGTATGGATGGCCAGGTGCACTTGAAGACAGAGGTGCACCAAGGGATTCCGGCCCATACTGCCAAACCTGTTGTGCACAAGACGCAAAGCTGACGATAGATTCATGACAGAACAGAAGGAAGAGAAGAGGAAGTGGTGCGAGCAAACATGTCAGCCTGAAGCTTGTCATGAAATGTTAAAAGACTAAAAACAATATTTTCTTTCACAGTAAAAAATTAATCAGAGTCGGGCCTAACACTGCTGTCGTGGTTCAGGCTTGGGTCAGGCAGTACCTGTGTTGATTCATGTAGGGTCGAGCCTGATTTTTTAGGCCAGATAAAAGCTCTAGCTTACAAGGAACCAATCTTAATGCTGATGGTGTCATTCTTCTGTAGCCATAACATTCGGCAATCAGTATATGCTTCATAATAATAAAAGAATGCAAAAAACTTGTCTGTTACCACTTTGGGTTTCCTCTTAGGCCTTGTTCAGACTCCCAGCCAAAATCCGATTTTTAGCCAATCTAGATTGGAACCAGATGGCTCTTATGAAGTCTGAACAGTCATAAATGACATGAAATCCGGTTTTTGCAAACCAGATCGAAACCACCTTTGGGAGGTAGTTTCAGATCGCATTTGGACAGATGTGTCTGAGTCTGAATAGCTCCTTATACGACATCACACAGTAAATGCTGGATGACGCCTCCGCTCCGACGTCATTGCCACAGCAACCTGTCAGATTGGTCAATAACGTGGCCCAGTCTGAACAGAGCCAAATCCGATTTGTCCACTTGCTAAAAACAGTGTGGACAGTCAGCAGTCAAAAATCGGATTTGAGAAGGAAACAGATTTGAATCAGATTCGCCTGCAGTCTGAACGCAGCCTTAGCTCCAAAGGCAGGTAAATTATCAGTCTGTCCAAAACTATTCATTAAGTTTCAGCCTCAGCATTTAGCTTAAGTACAGCCTCAGAGAACCTCCAGTGACACTGCAGACTCCTTGACATTTTATAGACTGAACAATCAATCTATTATGGCTGTACCCAACTAGGATTATATCAGTTGAATCAGATTCTGCCAGCTAATATGAATATTCGACCATTCTGGTTTCTTTTCCATAGTAAGTCTTAAAGTTTGAACCCGGCTCAGCGGGACGTTAAGCGTGACAGCAGCATTCACGTAACATCACTAGCAATGATTAGAAATGTTCATTTTCTGCTGACACTAGATACAATCAAAAGCCAGAGACTATATCGTATTAAGTTGCTGTGAGCTATAAATTCAAGTTAATGTTATCTCAGAGTCTTACAGTGGAAATTTTCTCCTCCTCTGTGCAGCTGCATCATGGCCGCAGCTGACTGTACCAAGGAGTAGCGTTAAAGTTAAGACAACACACTGACTAGCAAAAAATAAAAGACTGCTAGACTTAAAGCAATCTCAGTTGACTGAGGGGTCTGAGGATTCGAATCTCCAACTTTCAAGGGTGCAGTGTAAAACTAAAGGCGAAGGCTTTAACTCTGAACTTTCTGAGCTGTCCTAACATGAACAGTCTCTGCTATGTGTTCTTGATAATGTGATCTGTGTTGATGGTCCATTTGAGTGTGTTGCTGATGTGTATTCCAAGAAATGTGAATGACTCAGTGATGTTTATGGGTTCTCCATGGGGCTTTTGGGGAGGGGGTTGTGCCTGGAAACTATAATGAGTTTGTGTGTTTTAGATGTGTTGAGCTGGAGGTTGTTATCAAGGCAACAATCAGAATCAGAATCAGAACCAGAAATACTTTATTGATCCCCGAGGGGAAATTATTTATGTTACAGGTGCTCCTTGCAAGAGAGGAAAGATACGTGAAAATATAAGAAATTTAAACAATAGTATTAACAAATATATAGTTAAATAAACAGGAATTATTAACAAACATAAACGTAAATAAATATATATATATATACATATATATATTGTAAACTGAACAAGTGGCTGCTTGGGTGACCTGCTCCCACTCTTGGTCGTTGTTGTTGGGTTATAAGTCCCGTTATGGTTGTGTCATCTGCGTATTTAAGAATGGTAACTGAGCTGTGGTGTGATGTGACATGGTTTGTACAGAGGGAGAAGTGCCAGGTTTGGCTTTTAAAACCAAATCCAACACTTTGGTGAAGCTCAAAGTCGAAATTCAAACATTCAAACAAGAAATTACAGCAGTATGTGAGAGGGCGGAGCCTAGTCAGCGGCAGATTACATTGTGTGCATGTTTCTCATCACAGCCTGGCCAGAATCATGTGTGAGAGAGCTGCGATGTTGTTTTCCTCCTCCGGCCAGCCTTGCTTTGGGCCATTTCATTGCATCCTGCTGCACCCGCTGATGTTTCATCTCAAAAATAATAATCTGTAGGGTGATTTCAGCCTCAGTGCGTCCCTGACTCTGAACCCTCCATCGCTGTCCTGGTGTCAGCAAAACCAACAATCATTATATATTTTTAAGCTAACACACACACACACACACACACACACACACAGACACACACACACACACAGTTGCAAATGAGTCACTTCCAGGTACTTGGTGTGCTTAATGATGTGGCTGCAGCCTGTAACTCTGCTGGTGTGAGAGGCTGTAGAGCGCTGCCCTAAGAGTCCCCACCTCCCCCCAACACCCCATCACCTCCACCTCCACCTCTCTCCCTCTGTTACCCATGGCAACCACAGACTGTGCTTCCCACAAGCCATGCACCCCCCACAAACTCCCACTTATACGTGTATAAGGTGTGTGTGTGTGCAAAGATGGAATAAATGACTGCAAATGATTATTTGTGTGTGTGTGTGTGTGTGTGTGTGTGTGTGTGTATCTGCAGTACGCCCACTGCGTTTTACCATCAGCGTTAGCAGAGTAAAATAATGACTCATACAGGGTCAAGCCCCTTCATGTCAATTTAACCTTAACGACGACTCAGAGCAGCTCCTACCTCTGGCTGCTGTTTGCTGTCGTGTTCCTGTGCGGCCCTTCTTACTGCGGCTGCTGCAATCTACACTTGAAGGTTACTGTTGTCACGCAGCCCTGCTGTCCTACACAGTGTTGACACAGTGGTGAACTGGACCAGAGCGGAAATTACTATTCAATTAAATGATTAGTTTGTTGACACAAAACTAATGGATTCATTTTTCCAAGCTAAAATTGCAGTCAATCACTGCTTCCAGCTTTTTAATGTTTCATTTATGGCTGCAACCAACAATTATTTAAATTAATCTGTCTGTTTACTTGAGTAATTATCAATTAATCATAATCAATTATTCATTTTGTTTATTATAGAGCAGAAAATTACTAGAGTTTTTCCAGGAATCACAAATGCCTCCGATGCTACCTAAAATGCTGGATCAGGTATTTCCGAATACACAGTCTAGTCTTTCGAAGAATTAGAGGCTGTTTTGCTGTGTGCGTAACAGCACTAGTCCCAGAGGCCACGCTCAATGAAATAACTTGACATTCACTCCATTCTGTTTTCAGTAGATTGGTCCTGTTTGGGCAGCAACAGAACTTTTTATTTTTATTGATTTAACCAGGAAAGTCCCACTGAGATCAACAATCTCTTTTACAAGGGAGACCTGGCCAAGACAGCAGCACACCAAAAGGTACAGCCAAACAACCACACAATAAAGAACATAAAAGATAGACAGTGTTAAATGTTGACAATGACAATGTTAAAATTTTTGAGCACCTACACACAATGACAAGACCCAACCAACTCATTCATCCTTGTACTTATGAGAGCTTTAAAGTCAGGCAGAGAGACCAGTTCATGTAGTTTCATCTTTTTGAAGGTTATTTTAAGTGAGAGGAGCTGAGCACATGAAAGCTTTCTTTCCCAGCTCAGTCTGTGCACTAGGAACAGACAGCAAAACCAAATCTTGAGATCTCAGACTATAGCTACAGTCAGATCTCTGTTCAATCAAAGTATAAATGTACAAAGGGAGACCAAATACCAGTGACTGAGCGAGGGCTTTACAATGTCTAACAAATCTCAGCGCACTATGATATGCAGTATCTAACATGTGCAAACAGTGTGCAGGTGCATTCATGTACAACAAATCACCATGATCCAGAACCAGATAGAAACATAGCAGCAACCAGTCTTTTCCTAGCCTCAAAGTAGAAACAGGACTTGTTTCTGAAATAAAACCCAAACTTCAGCTTCAGCTTTTTAAGAAGGTTATCAACCTGAGGTGTAAAAGAAGGGGAGTCATCAAGCCAAATATCGAGATATTTATTAACAAGTGACAACGTCTAAATTCTTTCCCTGAGCAGTAAGAACATCAGGGGTGTTCACAGACTTCCTCCTAGCATTTTTGTCAGCATTTAAAATAGGGATGCACCGAATATTTGGTAACCGAATATATTCGGCCGAATATTGCAAAAAAACACACATTCGGTATTCGGTGGAATAAGTGAAAAGCAAGGCCGAATAATAGTGGCGTGTTTTGATAACGCAATCAAACAGCGTGCCGTGACAGGTGGAGTTAAATGTCAGCAGTGTGGCGATCCGTCCGTCACCGCACTCACATTTGCGACTAAAAATAGCTTTGGCGAATCCCACCGATTGTGGGTTGAACGGGGGTCACAGACACAGACAGTAATGTATTCCTGTCAAATACGGCGGCCATCAGCTTACCAGCGACGGAGAAGTCGCCTCCAATAATATCCTCTTCTTGGCGTGTGGACTGCCCAAAAGTACCTGAACACCTGAGCCAGCCAAACACAGGTATGTGATGTGTCAGAGGAGAAACGAGCCGTTCACATTTCTCTCTTTTAGTCTTTCAGTGGCAGGTAACGGCCACAAACCTCACCGCACTTTAGGGACTGTTCTTTACTTATGAAGGGACTTGTCAGGGGAGGAGGGTGGCTGGTTGATTCTTATTTTATTTATTTATTTTATTTCAATCCCCCCTATGTTAATCACTTATTGATGCTGTTTTTGAAGTATGAATAAGTCAATAAGTAATTTATTCCATTGAAATATCATTGATGTATTATAGAAAAGTGATTTATCTTTTTATAAATGACAAAAGGCACATCTGCCTCATTTTCGCTGTGGTATCGTGATACTACTTAGAACCATGATATTTTCATTGGTATCGTACAGTGGGTCCCAATACTGGTACCGTGACAACACTAATCTGGAGGGGGTTCATCTGCAAAAACTAATGAAAAACTAAACAACAATATTCGGTATTCGGTACTCGGTATTCGGCCAAGCGTTTAATATTATTCGGCTTCGGCTTCGGCCACAAATTTTCATTTCGGTGCATCCCTAATTTAAAGCCAGCTTTATTTGTGAAAGCTGAATCTTGATAACGTTAAAGACAGGCCACAGCATCTGTGATGGATGAGCTGGCACAATACATCACTGTGTCATCGGCATAAAAATGAAAATTGGTACCATCCACATTTCGACCAAGACTACCAACATAAATGGAAAATAACAGCAGACCGAACACAGAGCCCTGGGGTAGACCATTACAAATGTTGAGCCAGTTAGACATGAGCCCATTAAGTTGAACACACTGAGACCTATCTGAGAGGTAATTCACAAACCAGCCCACAACCTGGTCAGATATACCAAAACTGTTCAACCTCTGTTTTAAAATAATACTGTGATAATAATGAGTGGAACATCGTGAAATAATGTGAAGATTATCCTTTTTGCATTTGGATAGTATCGTAAGGCCATGAATATATGTATAATTTTTGTTATATATAACAGTTGTTGTTCCATTTGTACACATTTCATTTGGCTTCTTGACATGGAAATTAGTACGTAGTATACAACTCTTAATCGTTTTTGCTTCCTTTAACGCAATGGCATCAGATCAACACTCGGAATCAGCCAATATGCAAGTTCAGGTATTTGAATCTGTGTTGGGAAGAAAAAATATTGTATTGGAACAGCTGTTTCGATGTTTTATTCAACCCACCGTCCAAAACATAAAAAAAAATGTTCGGTTTACTATTGAATATCACAAAGAAAAGTGGCAAAGCCTGAAATATGAGATGCTGGAACCTGAGTATCCCTTTACCAATTTTGTCAAGTAATCGATTAACTGTCTTGTGCCCCCTTTTTTTTCTAAATTGTGCATTAAATATCTTTGGGTTGTGGGTTGGTCGAACAAAACAGCCTCTTGAAAGACGTCACTATACAAACTTTTGATGGCCATTTTGCACTTTTTTGACATTCCATATTTTAAATGATTAATTGAAAGAATAATGGAAACATGACACACAGGTGGGCAGACACTGTCGTTAACTTCTGTGACACTTTGTCACCTTAGCCACAGCTTCTCCCCATCTGTGTCAATGCAAATTAGTCAGCACTGTTTGAAAGAGACTGAGTAAGAAACAGATATAAAAAAAGAAGTAACTAATTACGGCTGTACCCGACTCAGAATTATATCAGTCAACTTCGACTTTTAGGGGGCAGCCCTATAACCAACATGACATTTTCACTGGCGTCCATGCTGCTTACAGTGTAATTACCCTGTTTCTGACATGTGCGTGGCATTGAACTTGACACACCAGTAAAAAGAAAAAACAGAAAGGCATACTCATCTACTGGCACGGGGAAAGGAGTCGATTGCCCAATTTTGAGCGAGGGTTCCCAAGTTTTTAAAAAATCTGCATATATGCTCTAACTCTGGTGGAAAAAGGGTTTAAAAAATAACATTTTCTGATGTAGTTGCTAGGCCTGCAACTAACAATTTTCATTATTAATTAATATACACATTACTGTCTCAAATAAACATTTGATCCATATAATGTCGAACAATTTGTGAAAAAAATGCAATCTCCTCAAGCACAAGTTGACACCTTTGAATAGCTTGTTTTAACTTTAAACATCGGAAAATTTAAACAGCCTTTTATTCATCACATAATAATACTAAAACCACTATGAACTGTCGTGGTGAAGAGGGAGCTGAGCCGGGAGGCAAAGCTTGCGATTTACTGGTCAATCTATGTCCCAACCCTCACCTATAGTCATGAATTCTGGGTAGTGATCAAAAGAATGAGATCGCGGACACAAGCGCCGAAATGAGTTTCCTCCGTGGGGTGGCTGGGCTCAGCTGAGAGATAGGGTAAGGAGCTCAGACATCCAGAAGGAGCTTCGGAGTAGAGCCGCTGCTTCTGCGTGTCGAAAGGGGTCAGTTGAGGTAGTTCAGTCATCTGATCAGGATGCCTCTTGGGTGCCTCCTGTTAGAGGTGTTCTGGGCATGTCTCACTGGTAGGGGGCCCCGGGGCAGACCCAGAACACGCTGGAGGGATTACATATCTCATCTGGCCTGGAAACGCCTTGGGATTACCCAGGAGGAGCTGGAAAGTGTTGATTGGGAGAGGGAGGACTGGGGTGCTTTGCTTGGCCTGCTACCCCAACGACTGCTGCCCCAGCGAACGAAAAGCAACAGGTTTTAAAAAAAAACATTACGAATAAACATTTTGGTGTATAAAACCAAGAAAATAAAAGACAGATTAAAGGAAAGTAGAACATAAGACAAAAGAAGCTTGGATAATTATGTATTTTTGCTTAAAAAAGTACAATTGATTACCAAAATAGATGCTGATTAACTGTCTGTCGGATGACTTATCAAGTGTTTCAGCTGCAGTCCCAACCTTGTCTCACCTCTCACCTTTTTGTTTTTCCCTCCCGTCCCTCTCACCTCTGTCAACAGGTAAGAGGCACGACCCAGAGGACGCCAAGATCTTCATCCGCAAGTTGTACGAGCAGCAGGCCGTCAACCGCGACAACAGAGACAGTTGGAAGACTCTCTACCCGCACTTCACCTGTGCCACAGACACTAACAACATCCGCAGGGTGTTCAGTGACATCAAGGACACGGTGCTGCTCAAGTCTCTCAGGGACTACGGAGTCATCTGAACTTTGACACATCGGTGAAACACAGTGACTCTGTCTGCGCTATGTACGTCTACTAATGAAGGCCAAAATGTTGCGTCTTTTTCTGTTTGTTATTTTTTTCCTAAAGCCTGGACAATCAGACCATCCTTCATGCTCCTGTCCACCCTCTTCCTCCTCTCCCTCATCAGGGTTTAATGAAGAAGCGTGGTGGAGAACAACAGGACAAGTCTGCAATTTTCTCTCACCTTTGCCACCATCACTAGCTCGCTCTCTTGTCCTCCTCCTCTCAAGTAGAAAACATGAAGACGTTTAGGGAGATTGGAGACAAAACAAGACTTGAATGACTTCAGTAATCACCCTCATGTCTCTCAGCCAGGAGCTTTTCCTCCTCATTTGGAGTGTTTTGGTCATGCAGTGACTGAATTGATCCATAATTGTAGCAGGAGCAGAGATGCTATGAAGTGCTGCACTGCCATTAACGGAGTAATGACTTTTCACAAGTGGCGATGGGGCCATGCTTGGGTACGCCACCCTGTCACTCTCATTTTAAATGCTTTATTTGAATCCTCCAAGTACATTCAGGTTCAATGCATACTGCTTCTATTATGCAACATAAACACATGAGTTACTATCTGCTGCATCTTTTACTGTCAGACATTGTGAATCGAGGGATTTTCTCTCTGTGATTAACGTCTTAACGGCTTCACAAACACTGGGCTCCTGTCAGAGGGCCAAAATCCCGATTGATTACAGTAATATCGCACACTGGCAATATTCCTATCTGCACTGTCTCCCTTAATTCTTATGTGCCTTTTGGAGTCCTCCTCAAAGTGCCATAACAATAGTGTGTGATGACATCCCTACACTCACCTCCAGTCAGTTGCTGTGTCTGTGTTGAATGGTTTATCGTGCAACTCCCTGTCACACGTGGATAAAATACACACTGTGGGGCGAGTTCACAAAGAATTGCACATCGCTTGCAACCACTCTCTGCCTCTTCTCAAGGTCTGAAACGATACTGCACGGATGACATTACAGTGCAAACACGCCCATAAAGTTCTGCAGCTGGGTGCAATTAGATTTTTTGTGTGTGACTGCAATTATCCATGTGGCAATGTATAAATATTGTCTTTGCACTGTGTTCAAAAAGAGAGGACCACAGCATGTGTGGATCTTTATTGGAAATTGCTTCAGTCAGTACCAGCAGGGAGTCACAAAAAAAACACAAAGACAGAATTACAGTAGATGTGATGTGGAGAAAAAAGTTCATATGGTTTGAAAATGTAGAAACCAAATTATCCTTCCAGCCTCTGATTTGCTCATAGATATTAAATGTTGTAAATCACAAACTCTGCCATTGTTAAACCTAATTTCTTCAGGGGTTTTTTAAATTTATTTTCCCATCAGACTAGTGAATTTGCTTTTCTTAGTCAATGGTTGGTTGATCCACCTGTTGTTTGCATTGATCCGTTTTTTGGTTGTTGTTGAAGACTCTCAATCCTGGTTTCTGTTACGTTTTATCAAAAGGTTGTGAGAAAACCTTTGATGGAAGTAAAGGGCAAAAGACGCAAAAAACAAACTCAGTGTGCAAAAGGCCTTAACAGTGGATCACTTGACTACTTATACAAGACAGGAGTTGCTTGTATTAACAACCCCACAAAGAATGATCAGCTAACTCTGCAGGTTCTCTTAACTCTACAGAACATTAACATCATTCAGCTCACAACTTTAGTGTTTCTGCTCACTCTCATCACCTTGTTTCCAGATGCAACAGGCAGCTGCTCTGAGCAGAAAAAGCTCTAATAAACCCCTGATTGCTTCCTGCTCAGCATAAAACAGCAGACACACACAGTTGGCAACTAGCTAGTGAACATAGTGGAGCATTTAGCAGCTAAACAGCCAGAGATTTCCCTCAGGAGTTGGTGGAGAACAAAAACACAGCTAAAGGGAGTGAATATTGGACTTCCATTCACCAGGTCACCAGAATCACAACTAAACAAGTTGTACAAGCTTGCATCAAAGTGCCTAAAAAACAGTTATAGCTGGAGTGCAGGACTTTTACATATAAATGAACGTCTCTTACATTTAAGCCCGTACTAAACAGAATCACACGATGCTGATTAGGCCTACCATAGCCAGGGAAAGCTCTCTGTATTTCACAGTTCACCAGAACTGTGGTGTCTGTGGAGACTTTCCTGCACTGGTGCACCAAAAGTGATGCATTTTACGTCAACCAGACAGAGTTAAAGGGGGCAGGAAGTGGGGAGAGATGGCAGCAGAAGATCTTGAGAAGTATCCAAGAAAAGTTCCTGAAGTGGATGCGCCAGATAAAAAAGAAGCTCTGCGTTTAGAGAAGGAATACATTTTAAAAAAGACTTGACGAGCAAGTTCCTGGGGGTGGGGGAGATGCAGTGGGCTCTCCTGTAGGCATACGTCAGTGTCAGAACAACAATAACAGGGAGGCAAAACCACAAGGTAGGAGAGGTGGTGGGGCCTTTTGCAGATCTTTGCCCAGGAGCCAGTTGTCTCGTAATCCACCCATGGTCAAAGGCACATGTTCGACAGTGTTCGTGTAATTACTCCCACTGCCAGAGGAGGGAGATAAAAGTTCTACACTCCAGCTTTAACTGCCTAAATATCTATTTTTCACTGTGTCAAAAAATAGTCGTTCACAGTCTCTGAACTCTTCCTGTTTTGTACTTCTTGACATTCACTTTCCACACCGCAACAAAGCCAACAGCTGATTCTTCAGCGCTCGGCGCAATTAATACACTACAATAAAATCAATAGCACAAATTTGAGCACAAATCACAGTTGGAGGCTGACAAGGTTTAAAAGGTCACGAGTGAGGGAACTGAGATGTGTTTGAGAAGGCAGCTCGACTCACTGCGAGTTCAAATCAGCGATGGTGGGGGAAGAAAAAAAAAATCCAACAGGATAAAGATTATTAATATAAAGTGGCAGTGTGAACTCTCTGTGCATCAGTTTTATATCAGTGTGTGGAGATGGGAATTTAATAATATTGATTACAGGTATGAGTTGGACCCCCCCTGTGTGCCTCATTGAGTGTTGAGTGGAAAATGACATTGAAATTCATTGAATGAAGTGACCGTGATGAGGCGAACATCAGCTCACTTAATGATGAAAATGTTTAATTGTACTGTACATTTACTGATGACTACTTCTGATTGAGTTTGAACTGCTGTATTTTTTAATTCTGTTTACCAACAGCACATAAACTGTGATTGTCTAGTGAGCTACTTTCCGGCGATGGGAGACCTCCTCTCATACGGTGACAGTGAATTGTTGTGTGTAGACTTGGGTGGAGGAAATGGGCAAATATTTTTTTTCTAGTTAATATTAAAAGCAAACTTTGGAATACACACACATACACACCCCTCCGCTTACTTTTGTTTGTGTTCCCTGGCAGATATGGACAGAGAGAGTTGGTGTGATGTGTTTTCTTTGTCACCAAGACAAACGTATGCTCACAGGCTACAATCACAATCACTCTGTGACTCACAGTTTGCAAATACAACACTGCAGAATTTGCATAGGAGTGACAATTTGGATTTTTTTCACACCGTTCTCATTTCCATAAACTAGTATGTGTGTTCCTGGGGTTGCACACTACGAGGATTCTCTTGTAAACACAGGTGTCACATTCGTTAAGGAGAAAACTTTCACTGTGTTCAGAGTCTGGAAATGTACATCTGACAGCTGAGGGCAGCTCAGGCTTCACACAGTGAGATGATAGTTGTTCAAACTGTTGTATTCCTCCATCCTGCTGGCAGCAAAGTAGTTCCTCATTAGCGTGAAGTGACAAATTGCTTCTCCGGTAAGAATTCAGAAACAGTTTACTTTGAGTGAGCATCCACTGACCACAAAAGTACACGCTGCATGACACATGTTTACATAACAAATATACAGATAGGCAGATAGTGACACGTCTTCCACTGTAAAACACACACGCGCACACACACACACACACACACACACACTCGGCTGGTAGTGGCTGTCAGAGCACAGCACCACAGGAGTGTGAGACTGTGAACCCGTGGACCTGGTGACTGTCAGTCTCTTCAAGATTACTTGACATTTTCAAGTGTGTGCTTGAGTGTGTGTGTGCGTCTGTGCTCATAAGGCCATATGTGTCAGTATGTCTGCAGCTGTGTGTGTGTGTGTGTGTGTGTGTGTGTGAACCTCTCAGACAGAGACGGGGCCACAGCTCAGCCTGCAGGGGAGCTGCCTTGTTACTCCTCAAGATCACTTTTTCCTTTTTTTTCTCCTCGGGCATCTAAAAATAAAGCAGGAAGAGACTGAAATCACTGTCACGATAAAAAACAATAATTCAAGTGAATACCCATCTTCTTTCCTGCAGAGGACACTAATGCTGCACTCACGGAGCGTTGCCACGGTGTCATGAGAGTTTAAATATGGACAATATCTGTATTTAGAATGAAGCAACTCACAGGAAACTGGTTAAATTACCCCTGATGCTCTGTCCACCTTCAGCCCGCATCACTGCAGTCAATTAACCATGAAAATGCCCAAACAAAAAACTGTATAAACACTGGCTACGGTTACATGATGGCTTCTCATTCAGAATGAAATAAATCTGAATGAAATCATTCGGAATTACAGTTTTTCCAGGTAGTTTACATGGGAAATATTCATTTCGAATGAGGGTTTACACGGGAGATCAGTTCAATCGCCTTTATTCAAGTCTGCGCAAGGTTTGGGGCAGGGAAGGTTTCTGATTGGATAGGGGGCGGGGCGGATGTTACGTGTTTACGTTTACCGGAAGAAAACACTGTAGTCCTCGCTCCGGATAACAAGACGCTTGACGACGCCGTTCTTAGTGCCTTTTTCGGGCGTGTTTTGCTTATATTCTTGAAGCAGCAGTACGACAACAACCTTGTTCTGCTAATGCTTCATCTGTTGAGGAGTAGAAGGGAGGTAGAAGACCGTGCTGTGGCGAATGGAAACCGGTGAGTGCAATGAGTCCGACTGCTCTATCTCAGCCCGTTGCTATGCAGCCCGTTGCTATGCTCGCTATATACGTCATTGTGCCAGAAGAGCAAGGAAACGAGCATGCGCAGAAAGACCGGAATGAACTTAAAGAGGAATGAGCGTATACATGCACACAAAATTCTTTCATTCGGAATGACAAACGGAATAAACCACCCCCTTTAATCGGATTTAACTTTCAATCGGAATGACCGTTTACATGACCACTTTTAATCGGACTGGCGTTTCATTCCGATTAAAAGTGGAATTAAACTGTCCATGTAAACGCATTGACTGTATATCGATAATACTTTCAAATTAAAATAAAATAATTCGAGTGAATAGGCCGACCAATCCTACATCTTACCGAGGAATCTAATGCTGCATTTACACACTGTTGGCACGATGGGAAAAACAGGAAAGCTCCTCATATTCTGATTTGTGTTCACCATATATCTATTAAAAGGAGTGGATACAGCGTTAGATTCGGGGCCCTATTCAGTCCAATGAAAGTTGCTCAGTGATGCACAAAGCCAAAAAGTTGATTTACCCTTTACCTCTGTATCGCCAGGCCCACAGAGCGAGTTTACTTGAGACTTTGAGCCGGAGAGCTTACTTGAATGGGGATAAAATGATTAAATTTTCTTCTAGACACTTGAAATGGATCAAATCCTGATAGTGAAAGGAGTCATTTCGTGGGGGTACTGATGCTCCAAAAAACAAATTTACTGATTTACTTTCACAATTAAAGTCTATGGGAAAAAGTATTTTGGGGTCATAAGGCATAACGTGACGCACCCAGACGTTGTAATTCCACATATGGCCACCATATAAAAACAACTTTTTTGGGGCTTGTGTTTAGGAATTATTCCAAGATGGCTACCTCCACTGCTGGCTTTGTTGGCACACCAAATAAGCATGCTAAATTGGGTTATTTGATTTGGTTGCATAATACCGTAAAACTTCAATTAGTAGCCCGTGTTATTATTCGCTTAAATCACTGAACTCAACAGACTTCTATGTAGGACAAAAAAAATCAGGCTTCAAATATGAATCATTCTTTTGATCTAGCTCCAACAGGCAGGGCATCAGGGATGGTTATGGCACCTGGCATACAAACACAACACCACTTGATCCTTTTAAAATAATATTCATAATTTGGATTAATTTTTAGATGGAAAAAAAATCTCTTTTGATCAGTGGACCCTAAGAACTAAAGGAATATGGAGAACTTACATGGTAATCAAGAAAAGGACATGACAGCATTTTGTCATGCAGGTAAATCCGAATGAACTACGGTATTCTCTGGTGCTCATGGTTTCAGAAAAATGAACCGAACAATTGAATTGTGGAGATTCTAACTGAGCTAACAATGTGTAGCATCTACATACTGACAGAAGTTCTAACATTTATATTTGTACGTGTGATCCAAGCAGCTAACTAACATTAACTCAAGTGGGTAGCCAACAATCCAGTTTCATACACCCAAAAACATCTATAAAATGAACCGCTTGGCAACCAGACCAGGCGTCTTAATTGAGACTAGGCTCTTAATTGAAGTTTTATGGTATTAGCAGTCCATTTACCATTGAGGTCAGATATATATATATATATATATATATATATATATAAATAAATAAAATGTATAACGCTTTATAAAATGAGTCATATCAGCGTAAATATAGGATTTTGTTTAAGTGTAGTAACTGTCAGTGATGGCGATGTGCCAAATGGGACATGTAGTACTCAGAAATTCCTGATATCTCTACCTCTGTATGACAAGGGTCCATAAACAATTTCACTACACAACAACATTATATATGGACAACTTCTATATTTAGAAGTAAAGCAACTTCTCAAACAGCAACTAGGTGTGATATTGCCGACACAGACTACACTAAATTCACTCTTTCAGGTAGTGAGAAATTTACTCCATGTGTCCCAAAAATCCCTGCTTGCAGTCTATTTAGATCAAGAGCAAAGGAGCCCCCTCATTCTGGATATTCACAAAATTAGCATGTGAACTTCCTGCCGGTTGATACCAAGGGCACTATGCGGCATGCAGCAGGGGGCCGCAGGTTGGAATCCGGCCTGCAGCTGCTGCGGCAAGGATACTTCCTTTGTACATGTGGCACCCACCCTAGTCCGAGTGGGCGGAGGTTCGCTGCATAGATCAGCCTCTCAGTAAGCGGAATGAGCCAACCCCTGAAGTCCCGCCCTACCACCTCCGGTTGTGTAGCAGTTTTCAAGTGCACCATTGCTGTGGCACTGCCAAGAACGATTGTGATTGGTTGAAAGAAATTTTAAAAAGCCGGGGCGTTTTTTTCTCCAATCTTAAAGTGAGAGTTGGCGCAGTCAGACCTTTCTTTTCTTGAGAAAGGTCTGGTGAGCGAGACTACACCCAACCCACTGAGCTACTGAGCACCCAATTATTGAGTTTTTTTAAAGGTACTTTTTGGCGCTTTGAGCACCACAAGCTGAGCGCCATCTAATTCAATTATATGTGAAAGAAGGCAGACATTGCTATGGACGATATCTACAGCCATAGAAAGAATTTTAGTTGTTATGTGGACATCTCCATTTTGGCCTATTCTTACCCGTATTTTTTTTATAATAAACAGAAAAATACAACTGTACACCAATCAAAGTTTCTGTCTTCCACCAGCTGAGACTGTCGTTAGCTTTAATTACCTTGTAAACTCATCATAAAACTTGTCATTCAAACTCGACAGAAACAAAATAAAACTCACCAAAACCATCTCAGTTGGTCTCGTAATGTCAGGGTCTGAGTCTCCCTTCTCTCCATTATTCTCACACTCTGTATGTTTGTATGTTTTATGTTTCTGTCTCTCGTGTGTGTGTTTGTTGTCTGGAGCTGGAGCTGGGCGTGGCGTCAAGGTCTCCTGCTGCCTCACAAGGCTGCACACCTGCTGCTCATCTGTAATCAAGCCTCCTACACTCTCTGTTGGATGGGAGCCTGGCTCAGTCTGTGTGGTATTCAGTTCAGGCCAACTTTTTTGACTCAGTTTCCTCCATATTCAGTTCTTTAGACCCCAGCCTCCTGTTACGATAGCAGTGGCTAGTTTTAAATCTTCCTAGGTGGTTAGCTGTGGATGCCAAATCCAAAAAAGTAAAAGTCTCACAATAAAATAGAGAATTTCAAAGTGCAAGGACAGATTTCTCTGCTCTCACTGCCAGCTCGGCAAAGTTAAAGTACCAAATAATCACATAGTGCCCTGCAGAGTGGCCACCTTGTGGTAAAACATGAATGAATGCTTATTTATAGGCTAATTTAGACATAATAGGCTATTTTACCTTCATTAAAGGCCTTATTTTTGGTCAAAAATGGCTCTTTTGATAGTAAAGGTTACCGACCCCTGACATAGCCACTGTCTCAGCTACCAGGTGAGCAGCTCTAGCCCCTTCGGAGGCAGCTACAGCGCATCATGTTTCAACAAACACGACATAAATGGCAACAAAACAAACATAAATAAAACAAATATGTGATGATTTAAAGGTAACATGCTTATTTGGAAATGTAACATTACTACTCCACTGATCGTTTGGTCGTTGCTGCAAAACCTTACTTCAATGAGTTTGTGACTTCCCACAAGTTGGTTCGTTTATACAGAAGTTAGTGCTCTACAACAGTTGCAATGGCAATAAAAAAAATAAAATAAAATGGCAAGCGCTCTGACCATCCACCTATTTTGATTTGAAAACACTGGAGCGTCTGTTCTGGTCATTTTCTTTCTATGTCTCCAAAACTCACACCAAAACAGTCTGCACTGATAAACGGCACTACAGGTAAGGGCAAAAACATGTCTTTTTGATTTTAGGGTGAACTGTTCCTTTAAATATCAGCCGCAGAGGTTTATAAAAAATACATGTTTGTTAGTTGTTGTTTTTTTAGATATTAAAGTGTAAAACAGGATCTATCAGCTGTCTCATAGTCACAAACTGAAACTCTAAGCGCAGTTCAAACCAGTCCAAGTACTGATCACAAAGCCAGACGTCCACTGCCTTAAATGCAGGCAATGGGAACATTTGTTTTGTCTCCTCCTGGAAGAAGCCACCATGACTGACTCGAATCCTCTGCAGGAGCACAAAGAATGGGTTCCAGTTTGGGGCAGACCCAATTTTGCATGGCTGACATTTAAAATGATTGATTCCTCCAGGACAGTGTGCGCCAGTCTCCTAAATATTGTCTGAGCTGGAGAAGATGAGGGGATCTGACAACAGGTGGGAAGCAGGGCCTCATGGCCTTTGCTGATAATGAGGGATTTGTTTATGTAAATCTCGAACGACATACTCACAAACTCCCTCAGAAACCTCTGCTGCCACTATTTCCCATCAACCCTGCTCATCTCCACTGAACCCCAGCTTACATTTCCTCAGCTTCCCTGGGTGCTGAGCAACGAGCGAGAAGTCCAGCAGCTTGTGTGATCTGTGCAGCGGCAGAGCTGAGATGTGCAGCGCAGGTTAGCCGGTGGGCTTTTTAAAACCTATTTTGCTGCCTGGTTTGTTGCTATGGACTGTCTGTTGCTGATAAGAGCTGGTCAAAGCTTTTCCATTTCTACCAATGCTCCTCAAAGCAGATACACGCCTGCTGTGCACTTATCAAACACATGCTCCACATAAACAGATACACACACAGATTCTACCGCAGCTGCAATCACAACAATAACCTGTCGAGATTAGTGTGTAAAAATAGCTGCAATAATGTAAACACCTGTAGAACACAACGACTCCCGATACAAAGCCCTGGCAGGAAGGTGAGACTGCTGATGTTCAGAGAGGTGCAGATTTAACTGTGTGGTGATTGTCCAAGCTGCTGTTTGTGATGTTGAATTGGATTGCATCACTGTATATTGTAAGATGCTGTTATTGTGTACCCACCCTGTACCTTTTCACTGTGGGAAGGGAGATGTGTTTTTCAACGGGTCTTTTCAAAGCCACCGCAGCATATGGGCACAGAGAAAAAAAGGTGCTTATCAGCAGAAGAAATGAATCAATTTGCCAGCGTGAATCACCTCTCTGTTTCCCAAAACAGCTTCAGCGTTTGCGGCGGCAGCTGGCCCCTTTGTAGCCTCGCTGTGTGCTGTTTCACACACACATTGCTCAACTCGGAGGGGGCAACGGTCTGAATGCTGCAAACTGATAAATCCTTCAAGATCCTGGTTTTACAGGAAGTCTCAGAGGGTCTGTCATTAGTAAAAAACATTTTTAAAAAAGCACCATTAAGAAGAGTTTTTGTTCAGTAATAAAATCTAAAGCACTGCTGCTGTTTGCCTCTGCTCATGTTCTATAACCATTATGTTTATTACCTTATTGTTTGTTGCTGTTGGAAATATCATGATGTTAATAATTCAGCCGCAGAAAATAATATGGTGATGAGCAACATGACGGCAATGATGATGATAATGGTGAAACAGACAAATAGATGACAAATCAGAAGATAATCTTTCTTGTCCTCTGCTCAGCGGCACCTGGCTCGGACTGCACCTTGTGTATTAATGGGTTTTTGAGGAACTGCTGTAGGGCTTTGGTTTATTAATGTGGAGGAGGGAGCAACACAAAATGTTCCCAATTAAAATGAAGATGAATTGGAGCAGCAGGTCCCCTGTTGTGGCTCTACTTTTGTGTGTGTCTCTAAATCTCTGCCATACAGACAGGTCATTAAGCACTAAAGGCTGCTCTGGTCCCGCAGCGGCAGTGCAGCCTGAAAACATCACATCCCTCTAGCTGTGTACTGTACACCAGAGCCACGAAGCTGTGCAGGGCGGAGGAGTTGGAGTTACTTAACATGCATAATTCAAGTGTCTTGTGCTACACTGTGAAAACTTGTGTTCCCTTAAGATTTCACAAACTGCTCTCTTATCAATTTGATTTTTATTTTGGCCAAAAGAGGAAGAATTTTAACTTATAGAGGAGTAAATAATATATGAAATGAAATTAACGTTAAAGACCATAAAATCCCAAAAGATCAAATCTCTGAGGTTGGTAAGTTTTACTGGAAAACCAAAAGTAATTTAGCATGAATTACAAGGAAAACAAAGACACTTAAACTGGCACATGACGTCCACTCATTCTTAATTACTTCCAAATTTTTGCTAAAAAGATACATTTCTAGTGTACAAGTGGTCATCTGAGCATGCAGGAATGTAATGTGTCTACAAGCAAGAAAACAATTACACATATCAGGCTTAAAGTTGATAATAAATGAAAAAGTTCTTTCCAGAAATTAGGTTTAGTATGTGAGACATTACGGGTGCTTTCACACCTGCCCTGTTTGGTTCGGTTCAATCGAACTCAAGTTTGTTTGCCCCTGAAGTGCGGTTTGTTTGGGCAGGTGTGAACACAGCAATCACACTCGGGTGCACACCAAAACAACCGGACTGAGACCTTCTTGAAGAGGTGGTCTCGGTCTGGTAACAAATGAACTCTAGTGCGGTTCATTTGTGGTGAGAACGTGTTCCGACCTTGATCTGAACCAACTGCAGTCACATGACACATTGTTTGGGTTAAACATGAGCATGTTACAGTCCTGGAGGATTATTAATGTGCGCCTCCTCCTGTACTGTCTTAATATGCACATTCAGCACATCCAATGCATCAAAACATTGTTTTCTAGTTGGAGCCGCGCCTCGTTTTCAAACTGTATGGTTTGACTAAAATGAACAATGACAGCAATATAGTCCACCATGAGCAGCGCTAAAATCAACCTGCATAGTTGTCCCTCCATTGTGACATTAGAAAGTGTCACATTTATCTTGCAGGTGTACTCTTCTTCAACATTTTATTTACTTCCTGGATTTTTCCCACTTGGAAATTCTGACCGATCAAGAGCAGCTTTCTCGGGCAGGCATTTTATCTGCTCCACTTGTAAATGCTGCTGTGAGAACACAAACCAATTCTAGGCAATTATACAGCTTTGTAACAAAATTAGTCCCTGATTCAGACCAAAGCAAGACAACTCTAGGTCTGAAAGCACCCTAAAATATGCAGAGGTTGCTCAACCTAAAAAACAGTCATTTGGAAGTAAATTTAACTTATATACCTTTCTAGACCTTTCTAGATATCATATATTGCTTTACAAAAAACAAAAGAAAGACATAACACAGACACAAAAAATGGGTTATTCAACCAGTAATAATAATAATACTACCCTTATTTTGCATCGCACTTTTCAAAACAAATTTACAAAGCAGAGATAAAAAGAAGCAACACAAATCACAGACCTAATTTGGACGATACAAAGTGAAAGTGTTTTGGTCCACACAAAATGTCCCAAATTAATCAAATGAACCCAAACAGATCTAATCTGACAATCTAACGCAGAAAGGCAGGTTCTTCACAGGATTTACAGGAAGTCACTGAGGTTGTTTTCATATATGAATTCCAGACATGTTCTGTACAGAGTTTCTCTTTCACACATGCTGCTACGTGTGGCCCTATGTGTTGTATTGAACACCATAGTGGGTGTGGCTGTTTTTTTTTTTTTCCCCAACTCTCTCTGTAGGAGCGCAGCACCTGAGAGTAACTGGGAGGAGAGAATAAAAGCGAGCTGAGGGGCAGACTGTGGGGAGACACACAGGGTTCATCCTAAGATCCATCCTTGACTCCTCAACTCCTCTATCCTTGATCACTTGACCTGGAAATCAATTGACACCCACGATCTTGAAGGATGTCTCAATTTGTCAAATGCTCTCAGAAGAGTTGAGGAGAGAGGAGGTGCAGCCTTTTACAGACTGACACACCCCCCAGACTGGATAACAGTTACTGACTGGCCAGCCCAACACTGCAGCTGATCAGACTGATCTGATGCATCCCAACATCACTGGAGTTTGATGACAGAGTTGATGACAGGGTTTAGTCCGTTTAATGTCTGATCCAACTGATCCGGACACGTGCATTCTCACATACAGCTCGTCAGGGTAGCGTCTTGATCATTTCAGGTTTGCAGTGCATGTGTGACAGGGGCTTGTGGTAGCGAGGTGAATTTAAACACAGAGGCTGATCCAAAGCTTCTTTACTTTCAGTCGACGTCGGAAGAGGACTATTTCCCTCTATTTCCCCTAAGGCTGGAAAGTCTGACGTGATAATCTGAGTTGGAAGTGATTTGATTGTCCTCACTCAGCCTTTAGTTGTGCCTTTCAGCTAAAACATGTCCGATGTATTTTCATATAATGAACAACCAAGTTTTGTTCTGCTGTTGTGATGTGTTTGTGCATCACAGGAGTCCTTTGTGCCTCTTTCTCTTGTCTTTGTCACTCTGCGTGGTGCCACTCTGATCACTTCATCTAATGGCGCACAAAGCTAAAGGAAAAGAGACACTGCCGATCATCTTCTCTTATCTCCCTTGGGGCTCAATGTTACAGCATAACACACACAAACACACACGCACAGTTATTCACAGAAATGTATCTTAAGTCTCCTTCACCTCCCCCTCCACCCACGCAAATACTTAACTGAAAAGTTTACAAAAAGTTCTTTTTTCCAGTTGCCCAGACACTCAGTGAGCTATACGCTGTTTACCCCATTATCGTCCCTGACCGCTGACACCAAATCAAATGGAAAAGTACACACACATATATTTGTAGCCGGGGGAGACGCTGCTGAGATATGAGATCCACATCAGGTCAGCGGCTTGGCCCTTCTAAATGGAGAATTGTCTTGGTGGCCCACTCTTCTCCCCTGAGGGAATACATCGTCTGGTCTGGTCTGGTTTAGAGCCGCAGTTCAGTCTGTAAAATACTTTAAAAGCTCTAGGTTATAGTAATCTGCAGGGAGTAACCCAGTTTGTCTAGAGCGATGGTAGGGAGAGAGTGTGTAGATGTGCATATAAGGGAGTATTTGTTAACAATAAAGGTTTTTACAAGATACAGAAGCTTAAAAGATTTAGAGGTCATTTTGTACCATAATTCACAGATGATAAAAAAAACAAAGGCGCTTTAGCTCAAATGTCTCCAAGGAGGCTTTCACATCAACGACCCAGGCCTAGATCTGAGTATACTTGACTCCGAACTCCTGTTGGACTACTATGTTACGCAACTAGGAGTTTTTAATCAGTTACGGAACAGTTTCAAATGACTACTGATGCCTCTACATCAAATGGCAGTGCAGCCGCCATGGACAGACCCAGATCCGGCTTCGCCACCACCTCTGACCTGCAGTTGGAGCTCCAGCAAGATGCAGAGAGCTCTGTGACTGACAGCAAGGACTCCTCCTCTGGCCAGCAGCAGAGCTTTGCTGCACAGCTCTGCTAGTCCCTGCAGATGGTGGTCTCCATGGCAGCAGTGTCCATCTGCGGTGCCCTTTTCTTCACAACAAAAATGTCACAAAAATGATGATGCAAGTGTACAGAACAATATTAGTAATGTGAAAGCTGAGCCGATTGTCATACCTTAGATTCAGGAAGAGCAATGTGGGTTCTGTGCTGGCCGTGGCACAGTGGACCAGCTCTTTACCCGTGCGGGGCTATGGGAGGGGGTACAGGAGTTAGCCATCCAGTCTACATGTGCTCTGTGGACTTGGAGAAGGCTTACAGCCGCAGGGACCCCATAATTTCATCTCTGCTTTTTGCAGATGATGTGGTTCTGTTGGCTTCATCACACCTGACCTCCAGCATGCACTGGGGCAGTTTGCAGCTGATTGTGAAGCAGTTGGGATGAGTCAGCACCTCCAAATATGAGGCCATGGTTCTCTGCTGGAAAGCAGTGGATTGCCCCCTCCAGGTTGGGAGAGAGTTACTGCCGCAAGTGAGGGAGTTCAAGTATCTCGGTGTCTTGTTCACGAGTGAGGGTAGAATGGAGCGTGAGATGGATCTGCAGTTTGGTGCAGTGTCTGCATTGATGGATCTTCGTGGTGAAGAGCGAGCTAAGCTGGAAGCCGAAGCTTTTGATTTCCTGGTCCATCTGCATCCCAGCCGTCACCTTTGGTCATGAGCTCTGGGTAGTGACTTAGAAGAGAGAATGAGATCGCGGATACAAGCGGCCAAAATGAGTTTCTTCTGTGGGGTGGCTGGGCTCAGCCTTAGAGATAGGGTAAGGAGCTCTGACATCTGGAGGAAGCTCAGAGTTGAGCCGCTGCTCCTTCGCATCGAAAGGAGTCAGCTGAGGTGGTGTGGGCATCTATTCAGGATGCCTCCTGGGCGCCTCCTGTTAGAGGTGTTCTGGGCACGTCCAACTAGTGGGAGGCCCCATGCTAGACCCAGAACAAGCTGGAGGGATTACATATCTCATCTGGCCTGGGAACGCCTCCGGATCCCCAAGGAGAAGCTGGAAAGCATCGCTGAGGAGAGGGACGTCTGGGGTGCTTTGCTTGGCCTACTGCCCCTGTGACCCGGCCCCAGATAATCAGATGATAATGGATAGATCGTAGATGGATGAAAGCTGAGCAGTTTGCAAATCAGTACCGTATATTTCTCTTTTAACATTACAAAAGAAAACGCTTCTATGCTGATGTCTTAGCAAATTTTGTGTGAGAAAAAAAAGTAAAAGCTGAGCTGCTGGTGGTAGAAGTCAGAATTAAACACACTTCATTCAAACTGGACAGAAATAAAATAAAACTCACCTGCTTTGGTCAAATTAAACCCTTTATTTACCAAGTTAGATGTGAAAATATAATGGCAGCACTACAGCTCCTGTTTCCCCCACTTTCTCTCTCGCTGCGGTTACAGGCTGGTTGTTTACAGTCCTGTAATGTTATCCCCACCACTTGCAGTCACCCTCTTTCTCAGCTCAGCTGCCTGTTTCCACTAATAGAGACTGACCTCTGGTGGCAGCTGCTGTGCACTACAATGCATCACCTCATTAATACAACGTCTCCGCATCAGTTTAATAAAAAAGAGGAGCATCTGTATTTTTGACAGTATTGAAAATCATATCTTCAAATACCCTGGTATACCATAATACTGTGATACTGCCCAAACCTACCAGACATGCTGACAATCGCAGCTTAGGTCAGCACAAACAAACACTGAAATGAGTTCTGCTTCTGGGCTTGTATCTCTGGTCCATGCACGCCACTTCATCATGTGGAGGAATCCAAAGATAGACAGGTCAGCTGTGCTTAGTTACAGTTGCTAAGCTATAATTACACAATCACTGTTTCAGGGAGGGGTTTAGATGGTCAATTAATGGTAATAAGTTATTAAATTGTCGGGGAATGTTCTGCAGTGAGCTCAGATTTCAGCTACTGACAACATACTTGGATTACTACTTTCAAGCAGCCTCTGCTAATTAATTATCATACCATACCATCATGATGTGAAATCAGTGCTTCAGTAGATGATCGGTGTGAGAGTGAAGTTGTCTGAAATAGTTGACAAAAAGATGCAATAACACAGGTGAAAAATGGTTAAAGAAAGGAAACACGGCAGTGGACAAGCTTCAGAGTACCAGAGCAAAGAACGTGTCTGCATGTCTTCTCACGTAATTTGCCTGCGTGATGTGCATGTGCGACTGACCGGCAAAGCTGTTTAAGGGGGAAGTGAAACCTCTCCACGTGTGAGTGCTGCACAGGCTTGTGAAATGTGATAGAAGTAATTATGGCACTCGGCGGTGCATGTAGAAAACGCAGATAACGATGGCTCTCTCGGAAAACTCTTCAGTGGTGGCTTTGCCCCTCTGTCCTGCACAATTACAGGCTGAGGAGAACGCCTGACACTTCTTCAGTGATCCACTTTAATGTACATAACTACTTCTGGCTTTTCAGATGTTGTACCTCCATATTTCATTTACATAAAGAGAACATATAATACATTTCAAGAGGGAAAGAAATCTTGTAAAGCCAGTTGCACCTTTTACTGTCACTGTATTGTTTTACTTTCAATACTTTCATAACATTGTCGCTTCTTAAACCTCTATTAATCTGTAATTTTCCAGATTTTGCATGCATGCAGACATGGCATCATATTTGTTGGTTGTAATTAGTACAATAAAGCCATGGCCACTGGGCTTTTGGCTGATTCTGTTATCCACCAGTTGGCTTAAATTCTTAAAAGCACCACTTTAATTTGATGTTTTTAATGCTAGAGTTTGGTCAAGTGGCCACACGATTCCAATTTCTTTCTATGTCAGCGGGAGACAGCTTATACAGACCACTTATTATTTTGTATTCTCCATGCAGTATGATAAGTAAGTAACTGGTTAAATTGCAGAGAATGAAACAAGGCAAAGACAGCAAAGTACGAACCTAGTGAATAAATCAGTTAGTCAGTTACTCATCCACTGTGTGTTATTTCTGTGATCCAGCCCCAGCGTGTGACTGCTTATTTAGCCTTGAAGCTGCAGGGAGTTTGCAGTAGTTCTGCGTTTACTTCCAGAGGGGAGAAATGAGAATTAGAGACAGATGGTGTGTTTGTGGTGGCTGAGGTTTCTACCAGCGTATTCTACCACCTGGGAGCCAGAAAGAGCCTGAGTGGCACAAAGTTTGGATCCCTGGGTAACAATTTTCCTGACTATCACATTATTGCACTGTGCCAAGGCACAGTTATGCAGAAGAAATTAAAGAAGATGATTCAAGTCACCAAAATGTCAAAAGTTTCTGGGGGTTTTAATGTTTAATGAAAATCAGCTGTACAGTGTTTTAGTGTTTTAAACAGTGTTCTTCCTGTCACTCAAGCAGCCCTTCCCATGTGTAACTTTAAAGGGCCAGTGTGTAATATTTGGCATGGTTTATTGTCAATCTGAATCTGAATCTGAATATTCTACCCATTAATATGTTTATACAAGTGTATAATTGCTATAAAATAAAATTGTTTGGTTTTCGTAGCCTTATAATTATGCTTCTATATATATATATATATATATATATATATATAGCAAGGGCCTTGCTTTAGAGAGGTCGCCATCTTGCGCTGCCATGTATGTAAGGCAGACCGAGTGGACAATCCAGCCAGCCAGAGAACGCGTTTCATGTGTATAAATGAACCAACAAAGACAGCGGAAGGAAGGAAGAAGGAGGAGGAAACAGCAGAGAGTGTTAGTAGTTCGTCGATAGAGAGTAGTGAAAAGTTTTTTTAGTTATAAAGTTTGCGAATGGACCACACTTACCACGCAACAGGAGAGAATGAACCCGAACCGTCATCTGGGAGGAAAAGAAGATGCAACTTCACTCCTTGTGATGCACTCTCTGCAGCGCTTTTCCTCCTGATGATATATCTCCCCAACAATGGCAGCAGTAGCACCGAATCCCATTCTGTGCATTCAGCCTCTCTTCTCGCCCGCTCAGCATCAAACACATGGAGTTTCTCATCTGTATGCTCCGGCTCAAACAGGTATGGCTCTGGATCTGTGTCCGCTACAAGAAACTCTTCAAAATCGCGTTCAAAGTCGTCCATTGCAGCTACTATAGTCCAGAGATATTGCTAGGCTAAATAAACAGCTGAGCACTGTTTACCGGCTACGCTGTCAGTCAGTGTGCGGGCTGGAGATTGAGCAGAGAGGGGAGGGGGGTCCCCACTTAGAATGGTAAACGAGTATGTGTGTAAAGTTATGAAGTGTGTGTGTTATGCTAGAAGAGTCAGAGTTTGGGATGGAGTCTTTTACACCCTGGAGTGTTACCGGAGTTTTTGGAGTACTCAAATAAACGGGCCTTTTTCCTGAATGCTACTCTGGTCTCCTGCTCCTGAGTGATTCATTACAATATCGTAACATGGCTTAGATTTCTAAATAAACATTCACCTCGTCGCTAGATAGACCTACTCCTGAAAAACTCGCGCGCAAGGCTTTTTGTCCCTACAAGGCCACCGTCATTTACCTGACGGGAGGGGTGAGCGAGTGAGCCCTGCAATCTAGAATTTGACCACTGATGTCACTGTTTTCAACCCATTTTACACACTGGCCCTTTAAGCCTTAATATCAATCAATCAATCAAACTTTATTTGTATAGCACTTTTCATACATTAAAAATGCAGCACAAAGTGCTTCACAGAATAAAAACAAACAAAAATAATACATACATATTGAAAACCCGCCCCTCCCACCCCCACATATAAACACACACACACACACACACACACACACAGTCAATATAGTCAATAACATGGCTGGGCACTGAGGAACCAGGTGAGGAAAGAACCACCTATGGGGAGCCATCCACACTGAGAGGCGCTACAGCCCACGGCCACAGGGAGCGCCGCCACAGAGACCACCCCGACCAGACAGACCTGGGTGGACTCCACACATGGTGTGGAGATTAGGAAAAATTAAAGAGTTAAAATTAAAATAATATTAATAATAATAATAAATAAATAAATTAATAAATTAAGATTTAGAAACTAAAATGCATAAAGATTTAAAAATAAATCATTTAAAAGCATTAGAAAGTAAAAAGAACATATAATAGAAGAATTAAAAGAGTAAAAGAAATCAGTTAAAAGCTAAATTAAAGAGGTGAGTCTTGAGCCTCTTTTTAAAAACATCAACAGTCTCTGCAGTCCTGATGCTCTCCGGCAGGCTGTTCCATAAGTGAGGGCCATAATGGCTGAATGCAGCCTCCCCGTGGGTTTTTGTTCTAACTCTTGGAACAATTAAAAGGCTGGTGCCGGAGGACCTCAGGATCCGCGAGGGTTGATATGATAAAAGCAGGTCAGATAAATAAGATGGCCCAAGGCCGTTAAGGCATTTAAAAACTAATAAAAGAACCTTAAAATCGATCCTGAAACACACGGGGAGCCAATGCAGCGATTGTAAAACTGGTGAAATGTGCTCCCGCCCTCTGGTCCTCATCAGCACTCGTGCGGCTGAGTTTTGGAGTAGTTGCAGGTTAGAGATGGTCTTTTTGGGAAGACCAGACAGCAGGGCATTACAGTAATCTAAACGACAAGAGATAAAAGCATGCATCAGCACCTCCGTGTTAGCCTTGTTACATTTTTGATGTGTGGGATATTCTTGCCTGTTTGACTGTTTTATTGTAGGTTTTGAGTTGTTTGCGTAATATTTCAAAATGAACTGTCAATTTGGTTTTTCTCCACCTCCTCTCTGCACTCCTGCATTTTCCCTTAATAAGATGTAAACGGGTGAGCTCTATCAAAATACACCCCCAAGATTTTGTCATTAAGGGAGAAATTAAATATAGACCAAAACAGTTTTTTTGTACCAGGCTGTAAATATGTTAATTCGTGCTGTAAATTTAAGCATTTTAACATGGGGGTCAATGGGGATATACTGGCTTCGGGAGCCAGCCTCAAGCAGACGTTCAAGAACTCCCATTTCTGGCACTTCCACATTGGCATCATTTTTCAGTCCCTGGAGGATGCTGCTTGGTGACAGGTGGGTGCCTCCCATTGATAAGTCGCTACCACAGCGACAACATTAGTTAGGTAACAAAGCCAGGGTGTATACTCAGATTCACAATAGTTCAGTGTGCTTTCAGTTCAAGAAAGTTAATCGTAACATTTTGGTCACCTAAAAAAGCCTTGTTCAGGGTTGACCCTCTGAGGAATCAGATATTCAGTTTTGCCAGTAGGTACATTTTGTTGTAACGGTTTTAAGCCTGTTTTTTGCTCGTGAAAATATGCATTATCACAGTTAACCAAACCTGTAAACACACCATACTAACTAAGCTAGCAGCTAGAGTTAAGGCATACCAAGCTGACAGTCGGCCGTTGGTCAGTGTTGGGTTGTCAGTGAGATCTGTCACCCTGGTCGCCCCGGTGTATCCTGCACTGTTGGACCCCTTGTTGGCTTTTTTCAGCCGATTCAGCATGTTGAATTGGTGTCAGTGATGGGAGTGCCTGTCGGTGAATAAAATCACTCTTATTGGGAGTTCAGCTCAGCATATGAGAAGAGAAACTAAAGTGAGAAAGGTAAACAAAAAGCTGAAGTCAAGAGGGAGTGAGAGCAGTTGAGCTCTTTAGCAGAAATGTCTTGAGATAGTTTGTGATGTCTTTCACTGGTGCACGGTAAATATGCTCTGTTGTTTCACCTGGGTTGTACTGTTAAGGTGCTAACTAGCTTCAAGATGGTCTTCTGGTTTCCCTTTATGAATGACAAATACATTCTACCTCCATCTGGTGGTATGGAGAGTTGTTTGAGCAGAATGCACATGCTACTTGGCCACAGTCTTTGTGGTGTGTTCATGTGCAACTTTTTGCCGAAACACAGGCAACACAACAGTCGGCTTTTGTTACCGTTCTAGTTCTTTGAAGTCAGTTAAATTTGTCTGGGCCTTTGGGGTTGTCTCCGCCCTCTCTCTCCAAATAACAAAGATGGAGATGGTGGCGATGGTCAAAATGCTGAACTCGAGACCTTAAAATGGGAGTCCACAAACCCAGTGGATGACTTCACGGTGGCTACATCTATTATTTCATACAATTTATGATCCAAAGCATTATTTTGGAATTCATTACAAACAAACACATTTGAAAAACTCATCTATGATGCTTTCTTTTTGTTTTTTAAACAAACAGATATCTGGAATGGGCTGACAAACAGTGTAGGCAGAGAGTTAGTATCCCTTTACAACACATATGGAAATGAAGTGACGGTTGTGTTTTATGTATTCAGTATGAAGATCTGTTTGTCCTCATGACATACAGAGTAAACAACCAGAAAGCATATGTCATATGAATCACACCTCTGTAGAAACGTGGTAGTACTGGAGATGACATCATCGTCAGTGTGTGTTCCCAGCCCAGAGGGCGGGCTCCTAATCTTAGCTGCATGTCAGCCTTCGGGATAATAAGTTGCACCCACACACGGCCTTTGTTCTTGTCCTTTGTCTTTGTCCACAGCCACTGGAAGTGGGGAAGGCGAATAATGGAGCTCTGGACTGGTGTGACTTCAGCAGTCAGAGCAGGAGTACAGCACGCTAAATGATGCGTCATTATAGCAATTCCATAATGGCGATCTAATTGGGCTCAGGCGGCGCAGCAGCAGCATTTCATGTCAATCATGTCTTTTTCTGGCTCTGTCTTTTTCTCAGGCTGCCCTTCCTGCCCTCCCACCACTGGTTCTTCTTCCAGTGTTTCTGCGCCTGTTCATCTCCCTCTGAGTTTTTATTCTTCCATCTGTCTTCTTTACCTTTTCCTTGTCCACTATCTCAGTCTTTCTGCCCTCATGAATGAGGAAGAGACAGATACAAGAAAGAACAACGAACATGTTTCTCAGTGCAGGACTTAGGGGAATCATTGAGCTTGTAATGACAGGAAAGGGTTAGTAAGACACTGGATATGTCTCCATGAGTCGAAGGCTAAGAGGTAACACTGAGTTACACAAAAGCCTCTTAGCACTGAAGCAAGCTTAGTTTCTCACTGTCTGTCAGTGAACAGAAGAGCATCTCTGATATTGTTATCATTTTTTCAAAACCAAGGACATGCATGTTTTATACACAGTATTGTGACTTTCAGATCCTAGTGTGGATCAAGCTAGAAAAACACTACAAACTATCTTTTACAAAATGCATTAGACCATTAATTGTTCACATTTAAACCGATACCTGTACCTGGAATTCAGTACCAGTACCCAACGGTACCTTTTTTGTACTAAAAACTGAAAGTAGATGCAGATATATATTTTTCCAGTTCAACCTAGTGTTTACCACGTATAGTCGGGGGGAAAAAAAGGCATGAAGTGTAAATTAACGCTTCAGGTTGTGGTGACACCTGCATAGCTTAAAATGAGAGAAGGGCTGCAATGATTTGTCAGTCAATTGTTAACCATTAAATGGGTCGTAGACTAATTTGATAACTGATTAACTGGTTTGAGTAATTAAACAAAATAGTCAAAATTCTCTGATTCCAGCTTCTTAAATATGAATATTTTCTGGTTTCTTCACCCTGTTATTAAAGTAACCTGAATATCTTTGAGTCGTAGGTAAGACATTTGAGGATGTCATTGTTTTTTATACATTTTATAGACCAAACAACCAATCAATTGATCAATTATCAGATTAATCAACAATGAAAATAATAATAATAGCTGCAGCCCTAAATAAGAGTGTATCTGATCCATGACACGCTTGAGTGGAAAAAAAACCTCATACACATATGATCTAGACATGAGGAAGTTTCCACCTGGCGCTGTTGTGCCACATTTTGGTTGGGACCCCAATTTGTTTCGTCCTCTGTTGTAAGGAGTGGCCCCAAACAGCTCTGGTGGCCGTATTGCTGCCTGAACGCAGCACTTTCTCTCACTCAGATGTGTCCTCAGATACCAAAATTTGGCACTAATTGATTTAACGTGAATCGACTGTAACAGGTGAGTGTAGGACGCAAAAGCAGAGTCAGGCAGAACAGTGTGCGATGAGCTTAAATGCACAAGTACAGGGTTAGCAGGCTGGGGAAGCAACTGAGAGAGTCAACGTCCAGGTTGAGAGCTTTCAGGAAAACTTAATTAGTCCACAGTTCTCGGCATGGAACACTGGAGCTGAAAATGTGTGGATAGGTGATAGGCTGGCAGGTAGGTGTGGCAACGAGGTGGGATGAGTGGAAAATTACTGAATGAGCTGAGAAGATGGCATGTACGGCAGATAAAAAGTGCCCACTGTGACACTGATACTCCATTAAATTCAATTCCGTCAATACCAAGTTTGGTACTTGCCCTATCCACCTTATTTTTCACGGAAACACGGAGGCAAAACAGAACGCAGCCAGCTTCCGTTTTTTTGTGCGACACTTCCGGTCCAGCATTCTTACCATTGTGTAAATGGGAATCGCCTTGTTGTTTACCTTGCATTTTTCACGTCACTGTATCATCGTTTAGACTAATCTGATGTTTGTAAAGTCTATAAACACAATGACTGAACAAACATTAGTATTTTCTCTGTTTGTAATTAATAACATGGTTATTGTAGATTAGCTGAGCTAACCGTTAGCTGTTAGCCGTTAGCCGTGTCTGTAATAACTCACTAAACTCACAAAGTGGCCCGTGAAAAAAATATTTTCTCCAGTGGATGTCTTAGTTACAACATGATTGAGCTAACTGGAGTAGTTTCATGTCGTATCCGACAACGGAAGGCTTTTAACAGATGACGTCCTGATGTTAGCTTTGCTGCTAGTGTTAACATTAGCTGTCCCTGTCAGCTGCAGCCACTGATGCTTTCTAGACATTGTGATTTCCCAAAACTGAATAAATACCACACATAGCAACACAAAACTGCTTTGCTAGCTCAGTCATGTTGTAACGGCTGGATGATGCGTACATGCTGATTCAGGTGCTATCAGAGCTGATCCGCGCATCACTATGGCTTAATGATCAACTCAGTCAATTAAACAACCCGTCCTGTGTTAGGAGTGTATGTCGCTGACAGAAAGAAAGAAAGAAAGAAAAGGGAAAAAAAAAGATAGAAAAGCAGCGTACACCTCACATATTTATTTCTCACAGTTGCGCACACGTTTGGCTGGCATGCAGAAGCACCGTCTGTGTGTCGAGGGTGCGAGCCGCAGCTTCAGCTGCTCAGGTAGAGAGGCTTAGCCTGGTGTATTTTTTCGCTGATTTGGTTCTGCAGGTTCTCTGCTGGTACACTGGAGACGGGGATCAAGCAGTTTGTCGCACTCGGGATAGATTGTGCTTTTTTGGTTCATAGTTTATGATTGATGTGCGATTTATTCGCGTTTAGAGGGAATAAATTTCCGTTATAACGGAAACATGGGCACAGTTATCTATACAAAATACCCAGACTAACTAACTAACTGACTGACTGACTAACATAAACAACTGAAAATTGAAAAAAAAATTAGCTTGCACCGTTAGCTCCGGTAAGGGAAAACATGAGGGAAAGCGGCTGACCGGAAGTCACGCACAAAAAAAACAGAAGTTGATCACTATTTACTTCCGTGTTTGAAAAT
This sequence comes from Epinephelus lanceolatus, assembly GCF_041903045.1. Lineage (NCBI taxonomy): Eukaryota > Metazoa > Chordata > Actinopteri > Perciformes > Serranidae > Epinephelus > Epinephelus lanceolatus. The sequence continues at coordinate 17,402,190 of NC_135739.1, forward strand.
AAGGTGGATAGACCATCCCTACTGGTAAACGCCCTTTTGCCTTTTCACCACCACAAAACTTAGATAACCCTGATGACATCATCAGAGTTATTCTTCTCAGACGCTGTTAAGTCCCTTCAGAGCAGCAGAAGACATTATACAACTGTTTTCACTGGTTGAGTGGGCCTCCTTCTGATGAGTAAAGTGAACTTCATGAGTATAATCAGTGGACCACTGCTTTTAAGTCTCTAATTAACTTAACCTGCATATCAGAGCACCCAAAGGAGACTCACACGAAGATGAGGAGGACAAGAAAGCCCCAGCCAGCATAGAAGAAGCCATAGATGAGGAGTACTAACATGAATATATAAGTCTCAATTAGGGGCAGCTGTGGCTCAGAGGAAGAGCAGGGCGTCCACTAATTGGAAGACTGGCAGATCTCCAGCTCCATCAGTCCGCATGTCAACGTATCCTTGGGCAAGATACTGAACCCCAAATTGCTCCTGATGGCTGTTCCATCAGTGTGTGAGAGCGTGTGGATGTTCACTGAGTAGCAGGTGGCACCATGTACAGTTGCCTCGGCCACCAGTGTGTGAATTGCACTTTGAGTAGTTGGAAGACTAGAAAGGCGTTATGCAAGTGCAGTTCATTTATCACTTAATAGATGCAAAAGTCCAATATCAGTTCTTCACTCTCAATCACTCTCTTAACTCAAACAATGTCCTGATGTGCTGCATTAAACAAAAACTGTTGATGTGTTGGTGGTACATCGTCACCAGGACTCTTGAATCTCTGCTATCTCTACATCCATGACCACAGCAATGACTTTATGGTGTCGCACTGAGCGTTCTGTAGTTGTTTATGATTTTATGTCCTTCAGCTCATGATGTCAAATAAACTAAACTAAAAAATAAACAAACTACCAAGAAGTATAACAAGAAAAGTCTGTCTCACAGCTCATCACACTGAAGGAAGGAAAATATAATTTCACCAGTTTCATCATTCCTTTTGTGTCTCAGAGAGCGTCTTGAAAACACAACACAGATGTTCACTGTAATTTAGGCAGACGTGGTGGCTATGCGCCATCATGTGTCTGCTCCCCACAGAACGCAGAGCAATTAAACTGGATATTCTGTCGGTGCAGTTTTCTGCAAGTATACATCAGCCTTTTCTTTGCCTGCTCAGCCATGGTGGTTATCAGTGTTTACGTTAATTACCCATTTCTTCTTCAGTTTAGTTTCAAAAACTCTGTAGCTGCTTAAACAATATAAAACATATTTCAGTGTATGCCAGCAGAGTTCTCCTAAGAAACAATCTACTGACACAGAACAAAAAACTTTCAGATAACAAAAGTTTAACATGTCTCTATATTTTATTAAAAGGTGTTCAGTCACTCAACAATAAGGTAAAATAAATTAACTCCGTGACTGACAGGCTCCCTGCAGTCCTTTGTCATTAATGGCTTCATTTCAAACATGCAGTGATGACACATGCTGAGACACGATGTGACAGGGATTTCATGTCGGTTTGAGGAGCTCAGGCTGACTGAGTGTCAGAGACAAATGTAAGAACAATTACAGCTGCAAGCAGCAGGGACCAGGCTCCAATACAGTAATTTAGTCATGAACAGAACAAACATCATCTTTAAGTTTTAGCCATTACACGACACCAGAACTTGGCCCCTCCACCCTACACAGCTTGTACATACACTGCAAGTTACTACTGTGGTATTGTTACATTTGTTGTGATAGAACAGCCGATACTTTCGCAAGCTAACTACGCAAACCAAAGTCACCACACCTGTCCAACAGAAAACAGGCCAGCTTCGCATAGCTCCTCATCCCTGTCCTCTCCTTCAGTGCTCGCCAGCAGTACCGAAAGTAACAGCCAACCCAGGAGTCACTCTCATAGCCTTGCCTTATTTGTTTGGGGTTTTTTTTTCAGGGCTGTCTGCAGTTTTTGTAGCTCCCTCTTGGATGTGTGCTGCTTACAGTCTGGCATCTGATAGCTACCTTTATATAAGGTCCCGATCTCCTTGCCACTGTTATTTGCTGGAGGCTACATGCCCAGAAACATACTGACTAAAGCAAAATAAGAGGAAAATACAGGCAGAGTGCAGGATCTTTGCAGGTCAATGCATTGCGACACACTTCTAGTGGGTCCTGAGTGATGATTAACCCTTTGAAACCTGAGCAAATTGGCTTGGTTTCTTTAAGAAACATGGGAGGAAGGCAATGAGCAACGGAAGAAGGCAATAAGCAAAGAAAGAAGAAATGACCCCAAAAATGAGCAAGAAGTCAGTAAAAGGAGAAAATTAAAAACAAGACATTTTGTAAAAAAAAAAAAAAAAAGGAAATAAGAAAAGATAGTTAACAACAAACAAACAAGGAAGAGAACTTAAAATTATTGAAAAAATATAATAATTCTGTAATATATAATAATGCTAATTATAACATTTCTCTAGCTTTTTTAAAAAAATAATTTTCTAGATCTCTTTATTATTTGCAATTTGTAGAACATTTCTTACAAAGGTGCTCATTGCCTCTTTTCCCCATGTTTTTGAAAGAAATTGCACAAATTTGCTCAGGGTTCAAAGGTTTAAATACTTCTGAAAGGCATCTGCAAGCAGCACAAGAAAAGCGATGTCACTCCAGGTTTCAAAGGGTTAAGAGTTGAAAATATTTCTAAATTATTTTGGAGTTTCATTATAAAACATTTTAAATTTCATGATCGTAAGCTGATGAAGTTAAAGTTCATGTCCCCTGTCTGTCTGTCAAATTAATTTCACACAGAACAATATACCACAGTATTACAGAGCCACCAGAGTAAAAAAAAAGTTTGTTTGTAAATTTCGTGTACAGTAGATGACAAGCTATGAAGTCATTTTGGGGAATTTCAGGAGAGATCCAGATATGGAGAGAAGTTTCTACAGTTGTATCAACAGTCAGACTTCTGAATGACTGATTATGCAGAGGTTTGATGTGACCAAGTTCTCATGTAGGCTCTTTCAAAGAACCAGTGAGGATGTATCCTGTCTTGCTCACCATAATAAAAAAAAAGATAAGAATTTCATGATCCCAGCTCTGCGGGGGAAACTGAAAACATTTGATTCACTGATTCTGTGGCTCTCTGCTCGGCGATACGGTGCACGGTGTCTGCTGAGGGTATAATTATAGAGATAGATGAATATACTGTAAGGGTGTAATTACCTTTAGAGAAGGTTCACTGAAACCGAGCCCCACAAAAGTGTGTGTGTGTATGTGGCTGAATTAAGAGGTTGTGACAGCGGGTCTGTAACCTGCGTGCATCAGAGTACGTGCAGCGCTTGGTGGCCTATTTACATATTGTACACTAATGGCTGTTTGATTAAACGAGGTGGATGAGCCTGACCTTTTATGTTTGTATGAGGGGTGTGATGAGGCTGCTGCCATACTGTGGAGAGGATGTGACACATGAATACTGATAGAATACTGATAGATTCAGACGATTCCATTTTCATCCGCTTATCTGGGACTGAGTCGCAGGGACAGCAGGCTGAGCAAAGCTCTTCCTGTGGGACCCCAAGGCGTTCCCAGGCCAGATGAGAGATGAAGCTGGTCCAGCGTGTTTGAGGGTCCGTATATATTTACATGTATCAACTCAAAGGAACCAAAACTGTGAAAATAATCCGTCTGCCCGTCACTTCATAATTAAAGTCCACCCGTGTTTTGCCAGTTAAATGTGAAGCTCCAGCAGTACAGAATAAAGTTCTAGCAAATGTTCAGTCACAAAGTCATGCTCAGGCTCTAAGTTTCTTTCTCACCCTGCCATTCACTCCTTGAGTCTGTCAATTGAGTCACAAGCTGTTTTCAGCTGATTCACAATCAACCAATAGCACACCCTCCCTGTCAGCCTATCATCTTACTGCTCCTCATTTTAAATATGGTTCTTTACTACAGTCGTGTGTGCCCTCCACCTCCCCATCACCACCTAGTCTTTACAGATTCATCAGCCTCATCTGCCTCAGCAGCCTCAGAGTCATCAGCCACCACCAGTGTCTGGACTCCATGGGGGGATTTATCCTGCTGCTGCTCAGACGTCCCTCGATCACAAAATATCTCCCTCTGGTGTCAAATCGCCAAAGACTTCCAGGGTTTCCTCCACGGCAAAATAAAAGCCGCCACGCCTTCAGAGTGATGATTTTTTTTTTCTTTTTCAGATGTTAAAACAATGTAAAGTATATTGTATGAATGGATATATATATATACATAAATATATATATGTATGTATATATATATATATATATATATATATATATTTGCACAAATATACTTACCATAACCAGAGTTTGAAATGATAATTTAAATATCATGAAATGTTATGTGACACTAAGCTGCAATTAACTTTATTTTCATCACCTGCCTGTCTGGCTGTACTGCGGCGCGCTCAAGGGTGGAGGGGAGGCAAAGAGACGACAGTCCGAAGTAGAGGGAGAGAAAAGAGTGAGAGAAAGGTAGCCTACCTAAGCAAGGTTAAGTTTGATGCATTTTTTGTTCAAGCCTGTGAAAACGACCCTAATGTTAACGTTAACGTTTCCGCTGTCTCTTCCTCTCACTTTCATCACGCTGTCATCATCTGAGCAAACAGCACTGAACTTTTCCATGCTCTCATAGCTCCTTAGCTCTGTTTTAAACTTAGTGAAACTTAACTTCTCATCACTTTGTGTAACATGGATGGAAAATGGTTTAAATGAGTCCGGCAGGTCCTTCAGGATCATTGCAGTTAACAAGCCATCACTTAAAGTTTCTCCTGCATTCCTCAGTGCTGTGATAGCAGTCTCTGCACGAATAACATAGTCTGTGACGCTCTCATTAACAGCTTTCTGAAGGGACGTCAGCTCCGTGTATAAGCTGTAGAGCTTAGATCGGGCCCAAAAAACCCAGCTTGACCCCACCTAAGCCCGTGCGTGTTCTGTCTGAGCCCGGCCCTTTAACTGTAATTACAAGCTCAAGCCTAGACTCACAAGTCAGTCTTTAGACGCTTTGCTTAACTAAAGACTGATGACTTTCTCCCTGATTTTGTGTTTAGATGGGCGGATACAATTTCAGAGTTTAAAAAAACTCCCTACGTTGCAGAACCAATAGTAAATCCGCAGGGTGGCCCTTCGGTGGCTCGCTGAACTCTTGTGCTCGTAAACATAGTCTGACTGCGGTAAAAGTTTTAAACAAAGTCGCTGTAAGTCCTTCATTTCCACAATCTTGTGGACTGAGCACACGTTTGATAAAACAGAGTTAAATCTCTCGGCATCCATTTTCAAGCTCTCTGTGTGTTTGTTTCCTTGCGGACGAGAAAAGGGGGAGCGCACATTTCTGGGAGGGCGTGTCCTTTTCAAAAATGCAAGAGGCGTTGCTTTGTTGCCGGCCGTTTTGTCCGGTGTGTTAAACGCACTTTAGAAAGGGGTGTCCCCAGGGAGGGTGTGTCCTTTTCAAAAATGCAAGAGGCGTTGCTTTGTTGCCGGCCGTTTTCTCCGGTTGTTAAACGCACTTTAGAAAGGAGTGTCCCCAGACTATCAGAAGGCGGAGATCTCTGATTGTCTGGTGGCGAGACTAGCCCGAGCCCGGTTTAAACCTGGCCATTTTTTTCTAAGGATACGAACGTGGACATTAAAGGCTTACTCTGGTCTTTCTTTCTATGGCAAGCCTTCATCATGTGCCTCTTAAGTGTCGAGGTGCCCGTCTTTTTGCTATCATATACCAGCATCGTGCTGCATAGGGTACATTCAACAAAGCCGACACACACGATGTCACCGTTAACAACTCACATGTGCGCGGCCAGTGGCACCGTCAAGGGGGGGCTGCATGACAGAGCTTTAGAGCTCTTTTTCTAAAAAATCAAGAAAAATAAAGTGCTCTCAGCCAGGCGGCAAACTGTGTCATTAGATTAGGCTACAGTTGTGCAGTGAATAAATAAATATTGTATTTATAAAGACATTCAGTTTGAAGTAGTCATAATTTCACATTTCAAATTTTTAAGGCAAGCCCACTTTGCTTTTGTAGGAGCAGAGAAGAAAAGTGACAACACCAAGTTCCTCTCTACTCACCAGCTAAAACCAGTACAATAAAAGCATTAAGATGATAAAGATAGAAAAGGATAGAGAGAAGAAGGAAGGAAGATTGTGAGATTTCCGATAAGTGAGGAGCAGATGGGGGTCGGGGTGGGTATTAAAATGCACTCTCGACCTTTCAAAGCAAGACATTATGGAGCACTTACCCGTACCAAACAACACTGTAATAACATTTTCCAGGCAGCTCTGGGTGACCTGAAGGGCCTGTGTATCTATCTGTATTTGTGTGTGAACTTGAGCATAAGGTGTAACTAACATCCGTGCCTCAGACATGTCTGTAGCACTTGCTAGCAATACTTTCAAACTCATCCTTATCTTGAAATCAGCATGTTTATTCATACAACGTCCAAATACATATGTACCTGAAATGTAACTGCACATTAACACATACGTTTCATCGCTCATCGCATCATTAGGCTCATAAAATGACTCACAACTGTCTCCACTTTCTCACCACCGTCTGATGCCTCCTCCGTGCTGTCAGCCCAAACTAACAATGGCACATTTTAATTAAGGACAGAGGGTAACCCGAGTCCTCGGTTCATAAATCATGACACAATGAATCCTTTTTATTTTACAACTGTTGAATAATGAGCTTCGGGTCATGCTTTCGCTGCCACTGAATATCCAGTGTTTGGGAGGGGGGGGGGGGTTCAGCTGCCATCTCGCCTGCAGTGCTGAATCTCTCGGCAGCAACGAGAGAAACCCCACAATAAAGCATTGGGCAAATTAACCCAGGTATATGGAGGCAGGAAACACTTCAGGGTGAAATGTAATCCCCAAAATCCATGAGCTACAGCAGAGGAACCTCTCTGCCTCACAGGGTCCAGATATCATTCTTCCTCTAACTTTGCCAGAGGCGGAGGACTTTCTGCGTTTACCTGGCAGCAGAGCATCAGATAGGCTCCTCTGTTTCCTGTCCTGCTCTCTATCAGTGCAATAACAAAACTCTGCGGGCCAATTACAGCAGCTTTCATGGCTGTGATTGGATCAGTGAGCTTTGATGTGACAAGAAAAAGCACATGGCAATGTCAGTATTGTATTACTGTTATACTGTGGCACAGTTATATGATTAGTGTATCGTAAACTCTCATTATACGTTACAAACTGTTTTGTTACTTTAATTCCAAAATGTTCATGCTTTGTTCTCTCTTAAAAACAATTACCTCCCTGTCCCCGGGGGACGAGATTTACAGAGTCTTTTTCTGTTGATGATAATGGGGAGTTTGCAATTTTAGCACGACAGCTGATTCCATCACTGGATGAGCTTACTGTCGTCAAATCACTGAAATCGCTGCAGCTGTCGGGGTTGGAGAAGTTGTGGATTCATTGAAATTAGTAGAGAGAAATTCCCAAACGCAAGGAGGCTTTTACGATTTATCTCAACAGTGTTTTCCTTATACGAGTCATCACTCTCACACATAAATGTCACTAAAGCTAGCAATCGCTCCTCGCCTGCTGACCAGCATCTCCACCCAAACAAAGTGTTTATTTTTTTCATTAGGATCCAAGATGGGAAATCGTTTTGTTTACAAGTGGTTTGTTTTATCATAATTATGTTTAATGTGACTTTTATTTTGCAATAAGCAGCATCGAGTGTTTATGTGTATACACTGATTAGCAGCTCTTCATGAAACAGGTGCTGGAAGCTCAGTGGTGACTACTAGAGCGTTCAGGTGTAATTTGATTGAGAAGTAATCACTCTGTGGCATGTTTCTTTAAAGATCCTGAAAAAAATTAAGTGCTACGAGAAACAGCTACTACAGCTTCTGTAAGAACAGATAATGACGCAGATGGGATGGATTAGTCAGTCAGTACTAAGGGATGGGAACTGATAAGATTTTATTGAATGACATTATCAGTTCCACTTATTGGTCTGATTCTTTATCGATTCCCTTACTGATTCCAGATCAATTCTCTGTGTGGGGGGAAAAGAAGGCAAAGACAGGTTTTCAGCGTCAGCGCAACTGCTTTATTATCTCTGAGTCTGAACAAAGTGCAGCTGAAATGGGACAGTATTTGTACAGTTTGTTCTCATTTAGGTTAGAAAAGAAATCTGCTGAGCCTCCCTGCAAGGTGCTAATGTTTTAACACAGAATATTTAACCTCAGTAATGGACCTGCTGCTTGGTGCTGGCACTTAAGCATAGACTGTCAAATACATGGTAATCCTGGTATTTAAGCCCATGTAGGTAGAAAGATGTTTCAGCATATTGCTGGTGTTTCCACCTTTACTTGATTGGCATTGATAAAAGGAACTGATGAGCTTGGACAAATACCATTCCGATGGATTGGACAATTTGGAACCGGTTCTCAATTGGTAGTGGTTCTTGATTCCCATCCCTAGTCAGTACTGACTGATTTGTGCAAAAAACTTCAAAATAAATCAAACTTTCTGTCAAGAACAGCAGCGTCATGACAGTTTATAATTCACCAACGTAGCCCATAAAATGTGTCATATGATAGTCTACAAATTAGCGCCCAACGAATGACATTACATCCTTAATGTAAAGTTACAGAGATTAGATTGTAAGCAGTTAAGTTACTGTGGTTAGGTTTAGGAAAAGAGACACAGTGAGGAGGTACCTTAAAATGATTCACACAGTCTCAAACACCAGTCTCCTGGGGAAAGTTCTGGGGGAAATTGCTGTGTTTTGTGATCCATCAATCACCCCATAATGCCTCCTGCCTGGACCGCTTGAGACTGGTTGTGACAAGTCCAGTTACTGTGGTTAGGTGTAGGAAAAGTAAAATGGTGAGGATGGTGGTGGTGAGTTTCTTGAACACGTTTCAGTTCTCAAGAGGCTTCTTCAGTTTAACTGAAACTTCTTCGAGACACTCAAGCAAGTCCAGTTGCCTGTGATAAAGCACTGATGGTGAGGATGTAGCTTAAAATGACTCAAATGGCCCCAAACATCAGTCTCCTGATGTGAGTTTCAGGGGAAAGTCCTGTGTTTTGTGATCCATCCATAGCCCCAAAATGCCTCCTCCCTAGACCACTCAGGACCACTTCCCTCTTTACTCCCACCAGAGCATTGGTCACATGATTGCAGCCTTCCACAATACTTGGGTTATGAATGAATGGATGAATTATTGGCTTGTCATTATGTGGGACATATACAAATTCTTTTCATAGAATCACGTACAAACAGTGCATGACAATAGCCTGAATTCACATGTCAAAGTTCATCAAAGGTGATTTTATCACACAAATTTGTGTGTGAGTTCACTGATTGACAAACTGATTAAAACATTTTGCTTTTTAAATCCAAGTTTGAAATGCTGTCGAAAAAAACTCTTGAATGCTTTCAAGCGGAGAATAAAATTAGGGATCTAAGCTGTGTTTTTTACACTAGACTATTTCCAGGAGCAGTGACTTCCTCTGTTCCTGTACGTTAGCGAGAAATAGTCTGGTACAAACTAAAAAAACAAAATATGACATGTTGATTGGAGATCTTTGGAGGAACTGGTAGGTGGATTTCATTGGACACAGTCAGGCTAGCTGCTCCCCCATTTCCAGTCTTTGTGCTAAGCTACGCTAACAGGCTGAAGTACCTCACACGTAGTTTGTTTTCCTAGGATGGCGAAGGCATGGCTCACCCTACTCTCCTTCTGTTTGGCTAGTAGTCATTGCCTTTTTTGGCTGGATTGGTTAGGTTTAGGCATGAGGCATGAGATTGGTTAGGGTTAGTGTAAGAATGTCAGGGTAAGTCAATCGGAGGCAGAGTAAGGCAGAGTAGGGCAGGTCTTGCCTTCGCCATCCTAAGAAAAAAAACTCTCGTACCTCCCATGTATCGATCTTCTGATCTAACCTTTGATAGGAAAGCTAATAAGCATATTTCCCAAAATGTAGAGCTATTGTTTTGAGGCATAGTTTTGGATTTCATATTTGTAAACCAACATTTTAATGCAGCGATAAAACAGAATTTGGTTTCACTCTGGTAACAAGTAACACCAGGGCCAGTATCATCAATGTCAAGCATGTAATGAGCCACTTTAACACATTTTCATTACCTCCAAATTATCTGCAAAACACTCTTTACAACTCTCAGTTAAGTATTTAATCACATGTATGCTAAAACAATTTTGATTTAAAAAATATGTGGCTTTGGAGCTTGTATAATATTTTTCACCCAAACTACTGAAAAACCCTTTTATGGTTCAGTTTTTAATGATGAATATTAAATTCTGAAAGGTTACTCTTGTGTCATTATTCTTTTTTAAATAATCTCTCTGAAAACTGACACTTTCCTGGTCTAGTCCTCACAGTCTGCTGCTGCTGCTCCAAACCAGAATGACATTAGGCTTTTAGAGATAACAAGGTTTCCCTTCTTCTCTCCTTCATCATCGGAGGTGTAATTAGACAGGTAATGGAGAGGGGAGCAGCTCCGGGCCCATCGTTCTTAATCAAAAGAGTCATAACAATGCAAATACTGACCCTTTGTTGACTCAGATGCCTAAAGGACTGATATCATTTTAACTTTTAAAGCAGGGGAGAGACACCAGAGCCTGGCAGAGCCAGTGAATTCAGATGATGATACGCACTTCTTAATTCACAAGAGGAGGAGGAACGTTATGAGTCGCCCCGGATGAATAAAACAGGTAATAAAATTGGGAATGAGGGAGTGATGAAGCTTTTGGTCTCCCTCCCGCCCACCTCTTTCAAAGCCCATCCACCCACTCCTCTTCCCTCTCACGAAATGGCACCAACTGTCTGCCTTTTCTCCGTCTAGTCCAGTGTCTCTCGGTCTTGCGCTTTCATTTTCCTTCACCTCATCTCTCTTTCCACCTCTGTGCTCCACCCTCCCCCACCTGTGTCTGTCAGTCTCACTCCCTCTCCCTCTTATCAGTCAGGCGGTGAAGCATGAGGGAAACTATCTGCGGCGAAGACGACAGCAGGGGAGCGCAGGGCCGTGAAATGCAGGGAACGAGACTTAAGAGACTACAGAGTGACTGCATTAAGGGCTTTAGAGTGTAATAAAAGAGAATATTTAGACTTAAGGTCTTAGGATGGATGACGCTGAGCACGAGCTGAGAGCACTACAGGAGAAACAGTAAAGCCCCTTGTTTCCATATTGAGGTTAAAACTCAATTTCAAAAGCTGATGACAGAGGATAAAGAAGCCAGTGTGAATTCATAAATAAAATCAGGCTCAATTGAAAGAGATCATGTCATCCTTACTGCGATATTGTATAAAGGCTGGACCTACTGTGTCCAATAAAGGCATATGTGCGTGGGTGTCAGAGTCAGTGCACTTTGCATAATTAAGCAACAATGTGTTCATGTGCAGGAAAGACATTAAAAAGATATTAATTAAACCTTTACAATCAGTGCAAATGAACAATCAACACAGTTCATAAAATGTGGCAGTTTGGAGGACACGCTAAATACACACACAGCCAGGAGACTCCACTCCACTGTAAAAAATTAATTCAACAGATTACAGCTAAAATGTTAAAATAAGAGAGGAAAGCACTAATGAATGTTATGGAAACAAAGTCACCATGATGCAGGTAGCTGCTCTGGTAATTTTTTGTATATTAACACATTTATTTAAACTACAAATAGCAAGTTTTGCAGTGGAAGCCAATTTATCTTGTGGAGAGTTAACCCCAGGAGCACTTTTAATTTATTTGGACATTCAGATTTAAGAAATGCTGAATGAGAGACTGCACTGAGTTACAGAAGTTCGTGGATCAGTCAGTCCAGAGGTGATGCAGGATCACTCCTTATTTTCAAAGGCACCCGAAGTTGTGGAAGGAGTTCATTTGGGTGTCCGAGGCTATGGGAGTAAAAAAGTTTGATTTGGTTGGTTGTTGCAGTTGGTAACAAAACATTGCACCATAGCTGCTGAATGAATCCAAAGACCCAAACAATTAAAGTGAACTGATTTTAAGAGACAGTTCACCCCCAAGTCAAAGTTGTGGAAGGAGTTCTTTTGGGTGTCCGAGGCTATGGGAGTAAAGAAGTTTGATTTGGTTTATTTTCTGTGGAGTCAAAGTCAGATGACTGGCCATTAGAGCACTTCTAATACTTCAATGGGCATGAAACTCTGCTGCTTGAATCAGCAGCACAAAAAAAGTAACTCCACTATAAAATATATTACCTAAAGGTATAAGTCTGTGTATATAACGTCTAATAAACATCCAATCAGAGCTTAAAATTCACTTCATGTGTTGCTTTAGCTATTTTTGTTTCTATATCTGAAATCTGACAATATATTCAGCAGCTTCACCAAAATCAAACATACATATTTTCCCTCTTGCCTGTAGTGCTGTTTATCAATCTAGATTGTTTTATTATGAGTTGCTGAGTGCTGGAGATATTGGCTGTAGAGACGTCTGCCTTCTCTCAAGTATAATGGAAGTAAATCAAATAAAATCAGATATTATATACTTGCACCAAAACATAACAAAAGTTATTTTAAGACACTATTAATGTTGAGCAGGTTTAGACCCTTTTCTTTAATTTACACAGACCCAACAATCACCATGAGCAAGCATTTATGACAGCGGTGAGGAAAACTTGAACTGATTGGCACTCAGCTTGTGGTACTGCCGAGCTACAGCCGCCAGCCGAATCACCACAGACGGAAGCTTGCATTTACTGCTAACTCACCTAGCACCACTGAGCTAGCTGACGTTACAGCTCAGCCGAGGAGGGTGCCTTTAATGTTTACATATCATGTGGTAAGGAGCATGAGTCTTTTGTCCATGAGTAGATGTATGCTTTTTTCTGCACAGTCATGCTGTTGACAGGTGTTGTTTGGTAGAAAGGAAACAGTTCCTTCAATTTACAGCGCACAACAAGGCCTGTGGATTTTTTTTTTCTATAGTTTTGAGTTGACATATGACAGAAGACAGCACACTGACATATTATATATAGTGTACATACTGTTAAACAACAATACAACAATGACACGATACACTAATACTGAATCAAACAAAACATAGCAGATGTCGAGGGTCATTTATGAACGATTTTCCCTAGATAAGTTTATAAAATTCAGAGTCCATCATCTCCATGGCCATACTTACAAAGAGCTTAAGCTTAAGCTATATATATATAAGCTATATAGCTATATATATATATATACATATATATATATGGCCTCTTGGACCATTTATATCATAACTGATTACTGCTTTAGCATTAAAATAGCGTATATCATATTAAAATAGCCTATATATTATTATTATTATTATTATTATTATTATTACTGTCCCCTTACTGTACACTGTCCCCTTTTTTTGGTAGATTGGCTTATGGGGTGATTTTGAAGGAGTAATTAAGTTAATCTTCTCATAAGTGGATGTAATATGTAGAGATGCCATCTAGGCTGTTTTTCTTCGTTTTGTTTTTTTTAAAGTCTATATTTTGCTTTACAAAAACGTGAAAAAGCAGCTGTGACCAAGCTATCACGAGGTGAGTAGCATTGTAAGCATAATTAATAGCGATATACTTCAATTTGTCTGTGTGTTTTTGTATGCAAGCGGGTCTGCTGCGGTCTCCAAAATGGCGGCGGTAGGACGAAACCATGGGCGAGTCTGTTGCTATGGGGCGTTCTATTGAGCTTCGCCTCTTGGTATCCATGCTCTTTGGTGTTATTCACAGAAACTACATCAGCACAAGACTATTTTTAAATGAATACCCTATAAAATATAGCAAAAATACACTGATTTATAACAAAAACAGTCAAAAGAAAAGGTGAGACTTGAGTCTGAAATATACATCACAATGCATGATGTCCACTACATTGGACACATGTTTAATCATATTTTACTACTTATTTGAAATAAAAATTTCAAAAATAAAAAAATGATATTATTACTGAGATTTTACTGTATATCATCATGTTGTTTTTTTTTTACCTCTAGGGTTCTTCTGGAATTGAAGGACTAAGAGGATATTCAAGCAGTGGTCAACAAGTGTGGCTGTGTGTCGGCCATCTTGGATTCAGAGGAAATTCACTTGCAGTTACAACAACTGACCACTGAATAAACCCCAATGGAGTGGTGCAGTAGGGAGCACTCTAGTGGCTGATACGCAGTTCCACCATAGAAACCATTGCATTGACTTGAATAACTGTCCACTGCAGTGACCACTAAGTGCCAGGGGGTTATCAAGTTCTCTGTTGAGCCCTGTGGACATATTCTTTGAGATGAGTGACCTTAAGATTGATCTTTAGTGTAGGTATGACAAAAAATCAGCGTCTGGACTATTTTGAGTAAGTGGGTCATGAACTCTGGAAAGAGACATTGCTGTTGAGTTTTTCATGTGTATAATTTGGCACTTTGAGCCACAAGTGCCATCTAGTTCCATTACACTGGAGAGAAGGCAGACATCTCTATGGCTAATATCTTCAGCACTTGACAACTCACACCATAACGGTCTAGATTGGTAAACAGCACTACAGGTAGGAGGAAAAATAAGCGTGTTTGATTTTGGTGAAGCTGCTGTATATACTGTCAGATTTCCACAAAGAATAGCTTTAGTGACACATGAAGTGAATCTTAAGCTCAGACTGGATGTTTCTTATATATATATTATACTGGAGTTACTTATCCCTTGCGCTGCTGATTGAAGCAGCAGAGTTTCACATCCATTCAAGTGTTAGAAGTGCTCTAATGGCCAGTTGTCTGACACTGACTCCACAGAAAATAAACCAAATCAAACTTACTCCCATAGCCTCGGACACCAAAAAGAACTCCTTCCACAACTTTGATTTGGGGGTGAACTGTCCCTTTGAATCAGTTCACTTTAACTGTTTGGGTCTTTGGATTCATTCAGCAGCTATGGTGCAATGTTTTGTTACCAACTGCAACAACCAAGAGTTCTGAGTTTTCTCCAGCTGTGGTTTGTGTCTCTGACTGGTTATTTTCCATAGCAACAGACGCTGATGCTTATAAGTACTGCAGATATTGGCCATGGTTTACATAAATCTATGTTATACTGATGAATATAGAAGAGACTACTGTGTTTCTGGGTAGGTGAACGTTAGGAATTTGATTAACCTTGCAACACTGTTTACATCCAAAGCACTGGAGTAGAGAATGGATGGTCTACATTGTTCTGAACTAAGAGTCTAACAGTTTGATAATATTATTCAGGATAATTATGAACTACAACATGAATGCAGCCAATTTAATGATGGCAAAGTTGTTTTAACACGAGCAGCAGTAGGCCACACCGTCTTTGTCCACCCGTGGGTTCTTTCTTTCCATCAACTAATTATTATTGGTTTGAGGCTCATATTTTATTAAACAGATTTGACTGTGCTAAATTGTACTGTCATTATGTTAA
Organism: Epinephelus lanceolatus; assembly: GCF_041903045.1. NCBI lineage: Eukaryota > Metazoa > Chordata > Actinopteri > Perciformes > Serranidae > Epinephelus > Epinephelus lanceolatus. The sequence goes on from NC_135739.1 coordinate 17,417,574, forward strand.
GCTATAATCTTAATGCTGTGTTCCCACGGCAACAGTCAACAGTGAGCTAATGAGAGTATGATGTCAACACAATGCAGATACCCTACAGCCATGACACAGTGAGGGGATGGGGGGTATCTGTGTATGTGTCAGCAGACTAGAGGTGAAATTAAAGAGGGGATTTGGAGAAGAGATGGAGCAAAAAGAGGAGGATGAGGTTGAGAAAGCAGGGAGATAATGTTCCCTGTGGGGAAGAGAGGAGGGGTGAGGAGGACTAGTGAGAGAGACGGGTATTAGATTCTAATGAAAAATCTGCCTGCAGGTATTCATCATATCTGCAGGCAGATCATTTCACAAGCGACAGTGGAACACTGATGTATTCAGGGTGATGGTTTTTTACACAGGAGCTACCTGTTGCTGTTTTAAAGCACATTATTGTCTTACTGACTTGAAGGGAAATTCCAGCGTATTTCCAGGTGGGTCTTATTCACAATTTTGTTTGACTGAAATTCACCCCTTGTTCAACCAATCTAATGTTCCATCAGGTAAAAAACATCTGCATGTTATCAGCCACAGTTCACTGAGTGCACTCTACCTGACAGTGTTGTGTGTTCATCAAAGCATTTTTGTTTTCTGAGGACGGCATATTTTTTTAATTATTTGCAGTGCTGCGTATTTACACCATGCTACAAATGGCAGCAGCAAGATGAAGCGCTGCCGTCTACTCCAGAGTTTAGCTTTTGGCCGGTATCACGTGTAGTTTTCTGGTGTATATACATATCAACGGCCTAGATGTCTGGTGGGATATTTGCCAAAATAAATAAATTCATTAAAAGCATATTAAAAAGCCTTATTTTGTTTGACCTTTAACATGTGTCACCAAGACAGCTCTAATATAAACTTACATTATGCAGCCTGCAATGTCAGATATTAATTACCACTTATCCACTACTTATCCACCAAATGTACAAAGTGCCTTCCTGCTTCTTCAGATCATACGCCACATCCACAGTGGTCAGGGCGTCCCTGGTCTAGTTAGGTGATGGCATCACGGATCACATTCACCAGGAAGCCCTCCAATACACTGCAGGTCTCCTGGTAGAGGAGACCGGAGATACATTTCACTCCACCATGGTGGGCCAGATGGTGGATAGTGAGCTTGGTGGTTCACCAATCCGGCCCCGAGCTCTACTAAGTGCGGCTGGCTCTCTGATCTGCAGCAATAGTTTCACGTCTGGTCTATTTTCTCCACGAGCCACAAGCAAATCTGTCAGGAAAACAGACTGATAATCTATCATGCACTGTATAAAGGCTATATCAGATATGACACAAATGATCTCATTATGATAAATGATAAAATATGCACCCCATGCTTCCACAAATTTGTCAGTTGTGTCTAAACAGAGTGGTCTCACACAAACACACACACAGAAACATAAGCAGACCGACACAGAGCTCTACATGTGGTTTGAACAGAGCGGAGGAGCAGAATCGACCAGCGCAGAGAAATGCACTTTCCAGGCGACTGCTGACAGGCAGCTGCGAAACAATTGATGCATCAGGGTGGCGATGACCCTTGGTGCACTGAGTCCTTTTCCTCTTTTGCCTCTGCCACTAAACCAATAATAAGTCACTGTTAAATAGGTCACTACTTCATTTAGCTAATTTCATGTTATATATTTTAAAGTATTTCAACGGCAATATTGGCCATAAAAAAAGACTAGCATAAACTCTGGTCTATTCTATGCTGAGCACTGCATGTTTGTCATTTCTAGTGGTCGCAGAGAGTTGAAAAGTAGAATGCTGTAAGTCACTGTCACTTTTTATTCAGTCATCCGATAACAGTGGAGGTGGGTGGAATGACGACCATAAAGACCAACTGTCACCAACAACAATGGAGGAGAAAAAAATAATACGCCGGCCACATGTACCAGCGGGGTCCTTCCTCTCTCCCTAGATGCTTCAGCCTTCCCTTCATCGCTATTCATGAGCAAGTAGTCTACCTTATGCGGACATTTTTAGTTCTGTGGATTTTCTATATCAAAGCAATCAGATGCAATACAAGCATCTCAGCTGATAAAATACCTGGGCATTCAAAGTGCTCCCAGCTGCGTGTTTTCACTTGGGAGTGCTTTGATGGACACACAACCTTATAAAAGAAATATCAGTGATTGTGACTTAGACCCTGGAGACCCATGTTAGAGACCAACATACAACTACACCGGTTGTGGTGTTTTATGCCACTCAAAGCTGGGTGTTTTTTAGGGATACCTGCAATCTTTTCCTAACCATAACCAAGTAGTTTTGTTGCTTTGACACAATTGCTGACCATTTCTGTGTCAAGTTACAATGCAAAAGGCTGCCCCTGCATCATTTTGTTTTATTTGTTTAAGTTGAATATCTATATTGGTTGTGTAGCACAGAGCTAGCTTGATTGGACGTATCATTTTGATGAGTGAACTGACTTATTTCTCTCTCATCCCCAAAATGGTTTTGTTGAGGTCATGCCAGGTGGTTGAATACCTCTTGACCTTAGAGTTAGGTCCTATTGTTAAAGGGAACGGTAGCCCCAATTCCCATTAGATCCTTTGTTCCCTGCTACATAACTGAGATCATGCTGGTTCACTCCCAGTTAATGTCTACATGGGCTGTTTTTAAAGCCACTGACAAGACACACAGGTTAGATTTCACCCTGGGGTCACTTAAACTGATTCAACCACAAAGGCTGAGACACGCTGTGAGCCTGAAATGAAGTACCAAACCAAAGAATATGTTCTTTTCCTAACTCTGAAGAAAAGGCCACAAGGTCAAATTGGATAAACTTGAGAAGAGGGCAACTATCGAGACAGTCTGTCAAGACTTTATGATAGGATGGCAAACACATTCACCACAAGTTAAGGCATCTCTACTCACTGAAATTCAATGTTTGAATGGAGAATCAGCTTACAGCTGGTTGTACCTGTCTGTGCAGCCCGGGTTTGGCTTTAGAATCTTACCAGAAGCGAACACCAGCCTCCCGGTTGAAAGTTGCCGGTTGCTGGACCCATCCACCACCCCTTGCGCCTACCCTTCTCTGGCTTACGCCTTAAAGGGCCAGTGTGTAATACTTGGCATGGTTTATTGTCAATCTGAATCTGAATCTGAATATTCTACCCATTAATATGTTTATATAAGTGTATAATCACTATAAAATAAAATTCGTTTGGTTTTCGTAGCCTTATAATTATGCTTTTATATATATATATATATATATATAGCAAGGGCCTTGCTTTAGAGAGGTCGCCATCTTGCGCCGCCATGTATGTACGGCAGACCGAGCGGACAATCCAGCCAGAGAACGCGTTTCGCGTGTATAAATGAACCAACGAAGACAGTGGAAGGAAGGAAGAAGGAGGAGGAAACAGCAGAGAGTGTTAGTAGTTCGTCGATAGAGAGCAGTGAAAAGTTTTTTTAGTTATAAAGTTTGCGAATGGACTACACTTACCACTCAACAGGAGAGAATGAACCCGAACCGTCATCTGCGAGGAAAAGAAGACGCAACTTCACTCCTTGTGATGCACTCTCTGCGGCACTTTCCCTCCTGATGATATATCTCCCCAACGATGGTAGCACCGAATCCCATTCTGTGCATTCAGCCTCTCTTCTTTCATCTGTATGCTCCGGCTCAAACAGGTATGGCTCTGGGTCTGTGTCCGCTACAAGAAACTCTTCAAAATCGCGTTCAAAGTCGTCCATTGCAGCTACTATAGTCCGGAGATATTGCTAGGCTAAATAAACAGCTGAGCTCTGTTTACCGGCTACGCTGTCAGTCAGTGTGCGGGCTGGAGATTGGTGGAGCAGAGAGGGGAGGGGGGTCCCCACTTAGAATGGTAAACGAGTATGTGTGTAAAGTTATGAAGTGTGTCTGTTACGCTAGAAGAGTCAGAGTTTGGGACAGAGTCTTTTACCCCCTGGAGTGTTACCGGAGTTTTTGGAGTGCTCAAATAAACTGGCCTTTTTCCCGAACGCTCCTCTGGTCTCCTGCTCGTGAGGGATTCATTACAATATCGTAACATGGCTTAGATTTCTAAATAAACATTCACCTCGTCGCTAGATAGACCTACTCCTGAAAAACTCGTGCACAAGGCTTTTTGTCCCTAGGAGGCCACCGTCATTTACCCGACGGGAGGGGTGAGCAAGTGAGCCCTGCAATCTAGAATTTGACCACTGATGTCACTGTTTTCAACCCATTTTACACACTGGCCCTTTAACTTTCATTGTTGTCCAGCCGCGTTTCCCCTGTAACATGAAAGGAAGGCTTTTTTTCGTTGGTGTCTGATTCCACAAGTCACTGACCAAGAGCCAGATTTCGATGCCTCCGGACTGAAACCGGATTGGTTTTAAACTGAGTTTGTTTGCAAAATGAGAAGTACTGCAGCACAAGATGTGAATCAATGCCTTTAAAAAAGACAAAGGGATATAAGACCCAAAACTAGACTAGAATTACCGCCTCAGGCTTGTATGCCTCCACGCACCATTCAAGTTTCACTTCTAGTTTACATCCATGTCTGTGAAAACATGAATGCTTCACACACATCTTCCCCCTGGCACAGACAATCTATACAGTCACCACAGTTTCAAAGTCGGCACCCAAGATTTGTGTCACCAATTCAGTATCTGATGTCTCCCCTTCTGTTCCTGAGTTGTGACGTCAAGTAAGGACCAGAAAAGTGTTTTTGCAGAACACTATGATGTCACAATGAAGCTGAACTTTGACCTTTTGGATATAAAATGTCATCACTTCATTATTTTATTATATTATTCATTTGTGTAAAAGCGTGTCATAATTAAATATGAATTCTTGAGTTACGGCCAAAAATATGTTTTGTGAGGTCATATTGACCATGACCTTTTGACCACCAAATTTTAATCAATTCAACCTTGAGTCCAAGTGAACGTTTGTGCCAAAGTTGAAGAAATTCTGCTAGACATTTTTGAGACATCACATTCATGAGAATGAGACAGAAGCAAGGTCACATTGACCTTGACCTTTGTCCACCAAAATCAGTTCATTAAGTCCAAGTTAATGTTTGTGCCACATTTAAAGAAATACCCTCAAGGCATTTTTTAGATATTGCGTTCAAGAGAATGAGATAGATGCAAGGTCACATTGACCTTGACCTTTGTCCACCAAAATCTAATCAGTTCATCTCTGAGTCCAAGTGAACATTTCTGTCAAATTAAAAAAAAGGAATAAAAAAAACACTCCCTTGGAGTGTTCTTTAGATATTCTGTTCACAAAAATGAGACAGACGAGGCCACAGTGACCTTGACCTTCGACCAGTGACAACCAAAATCTAATCAGTTTGTTATTGATTCCAAGAGAACATGGTGCCAAGTGAGATATTGCATTCACAGGAATGGGATGTATGCATACAGATGGACAGCGCCAAAACAATGCCTCCTGACGAGTCTATCGACGGCGTGGAGGCATGAAAAGTGAGTATGATTTGTTGACAATACTGCGTTGTTGTGAGGAAACATAATTAGTAAGTGAGGTTGTTGTGTGGAGATCAGGAGGGTGATCTAAAATGGATTGATACATCTGTTATTTTTAAGTATTAGTAATTAAAACTCACTCATTCATCTTGGTGCAAGATTCTTCGCCGATGTTTTATGTTCTGCATGTCAGCTCACACAGGCCTATTATTTGTCCTTTGTCCTGAGAGTTGTTGCTTTGGCACTTGAGCTGCAGTTATTACGTCAAACATGCCATGAAGGTCACAAATATATTGAGTAAGACCTTTATGCTTCAGCTGACCGCAGAGTGCCTCTCACAGACAATAAGCAGAGTCTGAAGTATGTCGTGTACTCTCTTTTACTCTGTGTATTTATATCTGAGAGCAGGATGTTTTTCTGTTTGAAAATAACCTGCATCCACCTCTCTGTTGGCCTAAAGACAGAACAGAATCAGCCAGACAAAATAATTTACAATCCAGTCCTACAAGTGTGATGTCTGTAAAATATTTGTACTTCTGTTCTTAATTAAAAAACAAATTCAGCAGCAGATGGGCAGTCAGCAACGGCAAACAAGTCCCAAAAGGATGCAGGCAGCCATTTTCAAACCAAATACAGGCAGAAATCATCATTAAAGGTCATTACCAGACAGACTAATGCAGGGCGGCAACACTATGGCTAAGTAGTGAAGGACGAATTATGGCAGATGTGAACTGCTCTTGGACGTTTATTTAGTGAATACCAGGTGGCTGGTTGTGGAAATGAGAGACAGGTGTGCAGGCAGGTGATGATCAGGGGTAGTTTAATTAGGCAGACAGTAGGAACGGACAATATGAGGAAAACAACACTGAATATCACTGTAATGATATTACTTGCAATAAATGGATATTTAAGTGTACTAGTTCTGCCTTTGTGCTGCTTGTATAAGTATACTGCTAAAATACAATGAATTGTTCAATTTTGAAAAAATAAAAGGAAATTATTTCCAACATTATTTTGAATTTAACACAAAATGCACAGAGGAAAAAAAAAAGACAGGTCATTTTAAGATGCAGTTTTCTATTAAGAAGTTTTCTATTTCTATTAATACTCTCTGTCAACTAACAAAAAAAAATATCCCTGAATGCAATATCTGTCTTTGGCAGAGTTGAACCTGGGCCGCTGCAGCAACAGCCTTGTACATGGGGCGCCTGCTCTACCACTAAGCCACCGACGCCCCAGAGTTTTTAATTTAAACTAAAATAACTGTAAACTAAATTGAAAATACATTGAGATTTATATTTAAGTGTAATTAAATATATATATATCAAATTTCAATTCAGTTACATTAAGAGCAGATAAGATTATTTCAAATTTAAACAGAATTCAATTATATTGGATTTAATCTACTTTAAAAATGAAAATGAACAAGAAGAGAAGAAATTAGAAATTAATTCAAATGTCTAACAGTCACAAATTGTATATACCGTAAAACTTCAATTTAAAGCTTAAATTGAAGTTTTACGGTATGCTTACAACCGCTAAACTGAACATTTAATGATCTGTCAAAGAAATGTGGATCTGCAGCGCATATTTGTGGTTTGAGGGATAATTCTCACTTGCTGAGTCATGTTGTGCAAACTGTCATCTCCAGTGTTATTGGATTGTTTCGATTTGTTGGTGAGCTGATAAGATTTTGTTTTATTATCTTACCCGCACTTGTCTTGACACTTTATGGAAATCATATATATCTGAAAAAAAGTATCTGAAATGTCAAACAACTGAAAACCACAAGTAATACTATCAAGAAAGTCATTTTCCCTCTATCCCCAAAAGATCAATAGTGAAGTAGCCTGAGAAAAGGCACAAGCTTTCTTGATATAATAGCACAGGTAAGTAATGCTTTAAGCCTAAATATCATCACATCCTCAGTTTGGCATTTTACAACACATAAGAGCAAACACTGGTGAATCAAATGACACAAAAAATCAATTAGGCTTCATGGAAATTTAAGACGGCAGTAAAAATTGAACGCTTGTTGATCCAGCAGGGTTTTATCTGAAGCGCTGAGACATAATTTTCTAATATACTCTTCATATGATACTGAAGACTTCAATTAGCTCTGCAAGGGTGCCACAAAGTGTGACCTTTTAAGAGTTATTACTGCACACCATGAAAAGACATCTGAAAGGCTGCCTCCAAAAAGAGAAATTTGAGATGAAAAACCAAAATGAAGTGTGGCTCATTATCCACGTTACTCAGCTGCAGTTTTGTTGGCTCATCTTTATCAATGGTGCTTGTAATTGTAAAAGGTACTGCACATTAATACTTGTTTGTACAGTATTCATCGCCTTTAAACGGTGAATTCTAAAAAAAGAGCTGCAGCATAAAGTGAGGCTTAAGTGTTGGTGCTAAAGCAAAGTAAAAGCGACAGACTTATTAAGCCAGGTTGCAAAGGAAATCTATACTCCCTTGTCTGTCTGCTTTTTAGAGCACATGGCCCCTTAGCTCTGCAGAGAAAAAGCAAACCAAATCTGCAACTAATCCCCTCACCACTCCCCTAAATCTGCAGCCAGAGACCATGTGATCAAATGACTCTGGAGAGAGGAGGAGGAGGAGGAGGAGGAGGAGGACAAAGAAAAGAAGAAAAAGATGAAGGTGATTGAAAAAGAACAGCAGATGAATAACAGACAAATAGAAGACAAATCAAGAGATGCAACAGGTGAAGATATAACAACACAGTGGAAATATTGGTGTAAAGTTTTAAACTGTACATGTAGGTCTTATAGGATTAGTTTGACATTTTGGGAAATATGCCTATTTGCTTTCTGGGAGACAGTTAGATAGGTACAGCCAGCAGCAAGTTAGCTTAGCTTAGCTTAGCACAAACACTGGGAACAGGAAGCAACAGCTAATCTAGTTCAACCAGCACCTCTAAGCTTACTAATTAAAGAGTAACTAACCCCCAGAATTTTGGCTTAAAGGGAAATTTCGGTTTATTTCAACCTGTCTCCTATCGTCCTAAATTTGTTTCATAAAATAATAGTTAACATGTTAGCCGTTAGCCTAGATACAGCCGGGGCGCATAGTAGCGTCAGACCTGTTAAAAGTAAGTGAACGGGCATACTTCAAGTGCAAAGTTAGTCCACTAAACAAGCTTTTTTTCCACAAAGACCGCCTCATATCGTTAGGATAAATGTCAGAGAACATATAGAAAACGACATGTAAACGTGTTGTCTTACCTTACCGGTGTGCTGCCATGTTTGTTTACCATTTAGCTCTGCTTTCCAAAGTGCGGCCGAAATATATCTTGCGAGCTCTAGATAAAGCCCAGCTGGATACTACTCCAGGTGGAGGTGTCTCATCCTCGGTCACATCCAGACCTTGAAAATAAGGCTGCAACCGGTCCCATTCCTTGCAACAGATGCATTCCTCTTCTGTGGGCACTGGGGCACAGCATTCACAGGTACACCACCAATCTCCAGAGCTACGCAGCCTTGCAGCAGCCATTCCTCCTCTCTTGTACTCTACCTGTTGTGCCTCTCTCTCTCTCTCTCTCCTCCTCCGTTCTTCAGTTTCACAAAGCTCTTCATCAGTGTATTCTGGCTCAAATAAATAAGGGCGGCCATCAAACTCTGCAAAATCAAATTCCTCCTCCACAAAGTCGAAGTCTGGCAAAAAGTCAGCCATTATTCTATAAATCTTTCATAAAATAAATGAATGAACTTTTCAGACTACTGTCTAGTTCTGCCTTCCAGCTGTTGCTGCTTGTTCAGGCACGGTATGAGATCGCTGCCTGTTCTCGCAATATTTCGGCCGCGCTTTGGAAAGCAGAGCTAGAGGGGTAAACAAACATGGCAGCACACCGGTAAGGTAAGACAACACGTTTACATGTCGTTTTCTATATGTTCTCTGACATTTATCCTAACGATATGAGGCGGTCTTTGTGGAAAAAAAGCTTGTTTAGTGGACTAACTTTGCACTTGAAGTATGCCCGTTCACTTACGTTTTAACAGGTCTGACGCTACTATGCGCCCCGGCTGTATCTAGGCTAACGGCTAACATGCTAACTATTATTTTTATGTCACTAGTCACTTGAAACAAATTTATGACAATAGGAGACAGGTTGAAATAAACCGAAATTTCCCTTTAAGCACTTCTTCCCTGCAACATGAAAGAAAGCACATACATGGGCAGTGCTGGGAGGGGGCGAAGACACAACCAGTCACTCCTTGATGCTGCCTCCCAACCCGCCCTTTATGAAACTATTCTCCAGCATTTGTTGCTTCAGTGCAGCTGTGCCTGAGTTTGCCTCCCTGAATGAACTGTATTCCACTGAGTGTTTATTTTCGTCCACACATGTTTTACACAGATTAGGCAACATGTATATACCAGTATCACTCTTATTTGCTTTGTGCTTGAAGGGCTTTTGTTGCTCTTGCAGTGAAGTGGTGAGTGTTGTTGTCTAAACTCTGCACCACTGTCTGGCTCTTCTCCGCCTGCAGTGATACATCATGCACCACAGATGAAAGCGAAACACAAAAGACTCTCACACTGATTATGGTGAGCTGGGAATCAGACTAATCAAACTATAAATACAAACACTGTTGATTTCTTCCCATGACGCTGAGATGAAAAATATTTTGGTTTAGTAAATGAAAGGTGGGAGTCAGTGTGGATTGAAAACTGCTATCTCCACAGCAAAGTTAGCAACACTACCAATCACACTGCACAACTAAATATGACAGTGTCTGCAACAATAAATTCTCCAGGTGTACAGCATGAAAGGAAAGTGTCGAGCAACACTTATTTCTGTCAAAATTACATCATTTCTCTCGAGCGATACTCATCAATTAGAATTACTGCCTCGCAGTGGAATGCTGCTGCGAACCAATCAAGTTGCACTTACAATTAACATCCAGGTCTGTGAAAACATGGATGCTTTAGACACATGTCCTCCCCCCGACGGCACAGAAAATCTATACAATCAGCACAGTTTCAAGATGGACACCCAAGATCAGTGTCACCAATTCAGAATCTGACCAAATGTCTCTCTTTCAGTTCCTGAGATGTGACGTTGAGTAATGGCCAGAAACGTTTTCAAAACTTTATGATGTCACAGTGAAGGTAACCTTTGATCTTATGGGGAAATAAAAGTTGTAACAAGGTTTCCGTAGATGAACCGCAGAAGGATCATTACCATGTGAAGTTTTGTCATAATTAGTGCGTGAATTCTTGAGTTATGGCCATGGTCATAGTGATCTTGACCTTTAACCTCAAGGCGGTCTTGAGATATCAGGTTCACGTGAATGGGACAGATGGACAGCCTGATAACATAATGCCTCGGGCCATGGCTATCGCTGGCGCAGAAGCATGTACAGTGCCCTACCATAAATCACGGTTAAGTCTCAAAGAAAACAAAAACTGTGCCAAAGTGGCAACATTTTGGATGTGAAGCTGATTAAAGAGGTGCACATGGATGAGGCAAAGTGTAAACACTGCAGAAAAAGTTTGGCTGCATTCGGTAGTGTGACACTAAGTGGTACAATTTGAGTTTTCAGTCCGGTTAGGTGTTAAATATCAAACAACTTAGACATTTTTTACACTGGCCAAACCCTAGTGGGTACTGACTGTAGCTTCATATCAAATGAAGAGACATGAAAATATTGCTTCGAGTATTTCAAATTAAGGTTTTGTGTGTTGCACATATTAGGCTGCACAACAAACAACATTTCATAGTGAAATGTGATCCAAACCTTTTGTTGCGTTCTTTAGGCTCATAGAGAGACTGAAAATTGTCTCAACCAGCATGTTCTGAGAAAACAGATGAGCCCGGAGTGTGCAGCCATTTGTCTCTGCACGTGTTGAGGATTTTTGTGGACAGCAACAGGCTGTGCCGGCCTTAAGTAGATAAACACCGCACCATGTCCTTCACATGGAATTGAAGGAGCAATTGGGTCTCACAGAAACTCCACATCTGTCCCCATGCCTATTCTGCTTCAGGTTAATTTCATGCTGCCTGGTGAGATGAGTTATCACGAGAGACTATCTGTAACAGAAAATTAGACCATCTCAGAATAACCCCCTGACACTTGGAATAAACGTACAACCTCGAAATAGAGGCATTGATTCATTTTTGCATTAATTTGCTGGACAGAGGGCAGGGAAACACCTTGGATAGATCACTAGTCTCTTACAGAAGCAGAAGCGGTGTATCAAATTGACATCACAGGGTATGTTTAACTATTTTCTTACATTTTAAAATCAAAATTGAAGCAATTAATCCAGAGAATAACAGGCACAATAATTGATAAATAAAATAATCAGCCCTGGTATCAAAACACGAGACCTAGTTACGGGCTACTGTTATCAAAAAAGAGAAATTAGAGACCATCACTATCACCACCATCACACTCAATCCCCAAATGCAGCTGGAGCTCTGATTCCTATCTGTGCTTCTCACAGCTCTGTGACCAATCAATACGTTTAAGCCCCTCTGCCCTCGGCCCAGCGCGAGCAAATGAATACACTCAGAAGCAAGAAGGCTGCTCGCTTTCCCCCTGAAAGTCATGAAATTGGCTCGGCTGCGAGTAGACAGGGAGGAGTCGTCTCTATGTATATCTGTCTGAGTGTCAGGAACCGGCACATTTTCTCATCAATAGCACTAAGCAGCAAAATGACCCAGGCTGAAAATAGATGTAAAAGAAAAAAAATGAAAATTGTATCTATGAAGATGATGGAAAATGCTTTTTAAATTTCTGCCTTTTTAGAAGCAACATACAGACATGGACAGGAGAGCAAGCGTCCTCTTCTCTGTAACTTTGAAAGCAAAGATGGATCAATAAAGTGCTGCCATGCCTACTCTTCGTTCACTGACTGATTATTATCTGCTATAATAAGCTCCACCTGTGTCGCATTAAAGGAAAAAACTTCACTTCCTGTGAAGTTACCATGACATATACACTTTAGGAACACCCACTCTAAAGCAATGAGCGTAACTGACTCCTACTGACTGAAACCACAATGAATACGGGGGACATTTTTTTCTGTCTCCTTGACAGGGACTCATTGTACAACTTGAAAGGAGCTCATGCTTAAAGGCGTCCCTTCTGGATTGTATAAGTGACGTCACAGACATTACATGTATTCTCTCTTAAGTGGGCAGAGCAACATGGGTTCTCCTGCTATTATGTGACCTTGTGACTTTCGTTTCACTGCTGTATAACTTGCTTGTTGTACATACGGCTGATCCAATTACTGTAACTAAGAACATGTGAGCCCACAGCTGTTGAGTGCTGAGTATAGATGCTAACAGCTAGCGCCTCTCACCAAAAGCAACAGGTAAGGGTCTCGCCTCAGTAGGGGTCTTGAGCCAAGGCAACAAGCACTTAGTGAGTTCCCCAATGTGAATATGTCCCACTCACGTTATGTTCCAGTCTGAAACAGTCTGATGGCTGATAGTGTGTAACTAAGCACCAGTGAAAACCAGCTGAGACCACTTCAGATGTTCCATTACATTTTTTTGTTTGGTGATCAGATTGCAATCAGATAGTGCTTGATCACATGAAAGCACAGGTGTAAATTCACCCAAAATGATCATGATCCAACCGGCCAAACCACCCCTGGAGGTGAAGAGGGACGCTGTGTGACCACACTGAACACAAGTATAAATGCAACTGTGTTTTTAATCCACATACAACAGCTATGTGGGCAGAAATATGTAATGATGCACGACTGTTCCAAACCAGTGAGCCAATAGCATTTAGCAAGCTAAGCTTCTAGTACGAAAGCTGCATGAAAGCTGAGATTTTACTATGTTGATCTGCTCTGTACACATGACATCCATTGTGTTCATCCTAGGAGAGGATCCCTCTTCAATTGCTCTTCCTGAGGTTTCTTCCATTTTTTCCCTGGTGAAGTTTTTTTTGTTTTGTCTTGTTTTTCCCTTTCTAATGTGAGGGTCCAAGGACAGAGGATGTCGTATGCTGTAATACTCACTGAAGCAAAATATAATTTGTGATATTGGGCTTTATAAATAAAGTGAACTGAATTGTTGTGGGGGGTTTTTGGAATTGCACTAATGAGAGGAGTGATGTTCAGTTGTTTTAGCTGGACAGAGTGATCGGATCTCAATCAGATCTCAATGAAGACACATATTGATACCAGGGGTAAATGTAATCAGGCTAAATCATATCTAGATACAATCTAGAGACAAGACACATTTTAATGTAAGGTGTGTCTATGTTACAAATGGGTGAACTTACAAGCACCTGTAACTAATAAATAGGCTCGTAACTGACCGAAGGGCTGTCAAATTAAAGGGCCAGTGTGTAATATTTGGCATGGTTTATTGTCAATCTGAATCTGAACCTGAATATTCTACCCATTAATATGTTTATACAAGTGTATAATCGCTATAAAATAAAATTCGTTTGGTTTTCGTAGCCTTATAATTATGCTTTTATATATATATATGTATATATATATATATAGCAAGGGCCTTGCTTTAGAGAGGTCGCCATCTTGCGCTGCCATGTATGTAAGGCAGCCTGATCGGACAATCCAGCCAGCCAGAGAACGCATTTCGCGTGTATAAATGAACCAACGAAGACAGCGGAAGGAAGGAAGAAGGAGGAGGAAACAGCAGAGAGTGTTAGTAGTTCGTCGATAGAGACTAGTGGAAAGTTTTTTTAGTTATACAGTTTGCGAATGGACCACACTTACCACGCAACAGGAGAGAATGAACCCGAACCGTCATCTGCGGTCAAAGAAGACGCAACTTCACTCCTTGTGATGCACTCTCTGCGGCGCTTTCCCTCCTGATGATATATCTCCCCAACAATGGTAGCACCGAATCCCATTCTGAGCATTCAGCCTCTCTTCTCGCCCGCTCAGCATCAAACACATGGAGTTCCTCATCTGTATGCTCCGGCTCAAACAGGTATGGCTCTGGGTCTGTGTCCGCTACAAGAAACTCTTCAAAATCGCGTTCAAAGTCGTCCATTGCAGCTACTATAGTCCGGAGATATTGCTAGGCTAAATAAACAGCTGAGCTCTGTTTACCGGCTACGCTGTCAGTCAGTGTGCGGGCTGGAGATTGGTGGAGCAGAGAGGGGAGGGGGTACACGCTTGGTATTGTAAATGAGAATGTGTGTATGGAGTGTGTGTGTTACGCTAGAAGAGTCAGAGTTTGGGACGGAGTCTTTTACCCCCTGGAGTGTTACCGGAGTTTCTGGAGTGCTCAAATAAACTGGCCTTTTTCCCGAACGCTCCTCTGGTCTCCTGCTCGTGAGTGATTCATTACAATATTGTAACATGGCTTAGATTTCTAAATAAACATTCACCTCGTCGCTAGATAGACCTACTCCTGAAAAACTTGTGTGCAAGCCTTTTTGTCCCTACGATTCCACCGTCATTTACCCGACGGGAGGGGTGAGCGAGTGAGCCCCGCAATCTAGAATTTGACCACTGATGTCACTGTTTTCAACCCATTTTACACATTGGCCCTTTAATAAAAGCAATTTGGATAAGTCGGGCAAAATGTGCAAATACGCTTAGTGGTAACATTATAACAAAAATAAATTGTTCTGCTAAATGTTAAGTTTGTATGAGGTCCCGCTAAATAAAACAAACTCTAACTTAGGTGTGGCAGTTGCCCTCCTACCATTAGGATGCTGAATCGCAGCCTTGTAAAGCTCTGATTGGTGGTGGCGGTTGTATTTCTTGCAAAATGTTTTTTTGTGGTCACCTTGTGTCTTGTTCTTAAGTGGTCGTAGGCTGTAGCAGCCAAAATGGAAGTTTGGGTGGGTGTAAGACCATTTATTTCATTGTAAAGAATCAAACTTTTGTTTTTTTGTTGTTGCTGTTTTATAAAAGAAAGCACAACACATTTAAAAGTTAGTATACTGTATTTTTGTTTTAAAGTTTAGCGCACACAGAACAGACAAAAAGGTACAGTATGTGAAATAAAAATGATATCTAGTCAAAGCCCCAATCATGCAAAAACACCTAGAATGAATAAACAAATAAACAGAAAACACCGATCAGAAATCATTGTAGTTTCCAATGCATTTTAACTGTAGGTATAAAACTAGAGGTTACTGATGTAGTAGCCTATCCCGGTAAATGTGATTTTGATTCCAGCAATCTCATAGCATCACTTATCTCTTGTAAAAAAGGAAGCAAACGCAATCCCCTCATCTCACTGGATGACAATGGTTTGCTATGTTTGGTCTTACATTGATTTGAGATATACTTATAATGTGTTTGGAAATACACTATTGTATGCACCTCGTATAATTTAAAGGAGCCATATGCAACATTCAGACCAGTCTATGATTCAGAGCCTGAGCCGGTCGCCTGTGCAGGGCTCTCAGCGTGGAGGTGGCTGAGCTGGTGGCTAACAGCTAACAGTGCTAATAGCACTAACAGTGTAGCACAGCAATAGTACTGAAAGAGCAAACAGCATTAACGTAGTGACAACGTCGTTCTGCCACCATGAGTCGGGACTATGTGATCCGCGGTTATTGCCGTGTGTTTGCACTGCAAAGAGGTGCCGATTTGCTAGATAATGGAATACACACACAGGGATTCACAGGATCTAACACACATCCGTGGCCAGATCTAGCAGATAAACTTGGATTACAGCACACACAGAGGTAGCGTGACGTCATTCTCTGCTCAGGACATCATTGCTCCACTCCATCTTTACATAGCAAATAGTTATTTGTTGGTACATTACTGGTCTGAATGTCGTAGACAGTGACTTCAAGGAACTACCATCTGTCAACAGACCTGTGTGTGAGTTTGCTTACCTTGATAACACCTGTATCCTTCTTTCAACAACTCAGAGGATGACATGCAACCAGAGAGGAGACTGGAGATACATAAGAACCAGGAAATGGCTGCCGACTGTCTCAACTGGTTTGTTATGTTCACTCATCATCCTTCGTCTCCACGTCACACTGAGCGAGACAAACAAACGCAAACAATTATCATCACTTTATTTCTGTCCTCTTAAGTGCTCATCACAGTGGCTGCCTAGACTTTATTTAGAGGCAAAAACAATGTTTTCTAGGTACTGATGTGTGTGTACGCATGTGTGTCTCTGTTCACATGAATATGTCATACGTCATGCGTGTCAATTGCAGATGATGGAGGTACAGCAAATTTTCTGAAGCATCTATTCACTAATGCTCCTTCAATTAGAGGCTTTGTTGTGGTAATCACACTCCCAGCGTCTGGGCCTGGAATTATCATCACTGGCCCTCATTTAGCTACATCACCTCATCATCTTTTCTTGGATCTCTTCAGTCCGACAGTACAAGCACACATCAACACTGAGGTGTGTTGCCTTTTAAGACATCACTGTCAAATATTATAACTTGATACAGTCAATTATCATACACAGCAGTTTCTCTCTCAGACTGCATTTGTGTTTTCTTCAATTGAAGATGATTCATATTTTATCATCTGCCCTTCCGTTTTTCATTCAGACAGCTAGTTTTGTGTTGGAAAATAGCAAATAATTATCTGTTGTTCATAACTCCGCAATGAAATGACGTTGAAAATCAGACTTAGGGTAGGATAACCACACTAAGAACTTGGTGCTCTGCATATGCTCCAAAAATGATTCGTTGATGAGAAGGGAGCAACACAGGACTTCCTGAAGTCGATTTTCATCTCTTTCATTTTAGTGACATTGAAAGACAGGTTGTTATTTTAACACCAGAGTGCCAGCCTCTGTACACTGTCTCATCGTCACTGCTGATGAGGCCCATCAGTATTGTGTCATCTATGAGCTTTGTACTATGATTTGAGTCACATTTGGCAGAGCAGTTGTGAGTCATTAGTGTGAACAGCAGTGGGCTGAGTACACATCCCTGGGGGTCACCAGTGCTGAATGTGGAGGATGCAGAGGTGATGTTCCTGATGTCTGGGGTCTCTCCATGAGAAAGTTACAAAGGAGGACCTCCCTTTGTAACTTTCTCACCTTTTTAGGTCCAGGGGGTGAACTTTCATATCAGCTTCTGTAGGACAGTTTTGTTGAATGCTGAACTGAAATCAATGACCAGCACTTCTGAGAAAGATGAAAAAGTTACTGCAGCAACTTTAAGCTTTAACAAAATTGAAATGGGTGTGTTATATAAAAATTCACTCCTTGTACAGCTGCCACGAAGGAGGAAATTATTTAGACCAAATCCGTTTTGTGAACCAGACTGTAAACATGTTTATTTCTGCTGTAAAGTTGGGAACTTTAACACTGGGGTCCATGCAGGTTGACTCTATGTCACAGATGTGTCTTTCATTTCTCTCTCTTGTTCACAGTGGTTACTTTTCCCTGTCCTCATCCCTGCGTGAACTCTGCAAACATCACTAACCTGCACTGCCACACCCAGCTGCACAGAACAGCAAGAGCACACATATTAAGTAAACAGTTAATAACACCTTTCCCAGAAATGTACCTGAACAGTGAAGATGACTGTGGAATGGGAAAACAGGTCGTGTTCAGCAGCACCCATGGAAAGAATATCTCTGTACAAGCAGATAACAAGTGTCATTTCCTGCACCTGACCATTGGCAATAAAAGCTGACATTGAGTAAAAGCACTGTTGCTGTCTGGCACTGCAAGGAGGACAAATTAGATGCGGATGACTCCGTTGCAATGGATGCCTGCACATTGTGTTTGTCTTTTTAAATTAAGGAAGTTTTCTTGTGACTGTTCACTTTAAATCTCAAAATCAAACTAAACTAAACTAATCTATGAGATAAAGAGAATGTCCGTCTACATACAGTCCTGTAAAATTTGTGTTTAGAGGTACATCAGAGTGCAGACATTTAGATAAACTCAAAAAAAGAACAAAATTACTGGGGGGGGGGGGGTTTGTGCGCAAATTAAAGAGCTATTTAGCCCGCCCAGTCACTAAAAGAAAATGTTAGCACTGTAAGTTTACACAAACGAGGAGTATGTTACATTTGCATGTTTCATATTTATCATATCAGCATTTCTAAAGTGACGTAACGTATAAACAGGCTTTGTAATTGGGAGATGGAGGGGGCGGTGGATAGCGTGTCATCTAGGCAAGACGCCTGGCAAGCTGTTGACCACTGTTCAAGGTGAACAAACTGCAAAACCAGTTATGTTTTAGCGAGTCGTTGCGTTTTCGAACAGCTGTTTAAGCTCCAAATGTGGATGTTTTGTAGGAACCTGTTGGCACATTGCCACAAAAGAGGTTGGTTTTACAGCGACATATATGCTTTTCCTGCCGGGACTGTGCCCCCAAAACCAGGTATTTTACACCAAACAAACCTTCAGAGAGACCATTTAGTCGTGTGAAACATCCACTTCACATAATACACTCAATTAAAAACCATTAGCATGCATGAGTTCTACAAAAGCACTTAAGATTTTTAAAAATTCCACATGTACACTTTCAAAAAGCCCATCTCTCCATTTTTCCATCAGCTATTATTTAGAAGTTAAGCATCACATGCATCACAAATCAAAAATAAAATTCTTCAATCTTAGAAAAGATTTAAAGATTTAAAAAGATGCTGTGTATCTTCACACAGTTTGCAAAAAACAGCAATTTCTACTTTGTCTGGAGCATAAAACTGTCTCAATAAGCACCCTCCAGAGTTTCCATGAAAACCTCCTCAGCAGGAGCCTTCGTGTCAATTTAAAAACCCTCTTTCAACTCGCTCATTAAAAGAGGTGACAGGCAGAATAAGGGCCACCAATCTGACATTTCCTGATACACAACACTAGTAATTAATAAGTAAAGCAATAACTGGAAAAATATAAGATGATTAATCGTTTGCTCGTGTATAAATCCAACAGTTTGTCTCATTCTCTCGTCTCAAACCTCTTGTTTTTGACAGAAGGTAGAGGAAGTCAGAATCTCTGAGTTTAAGGCCATAGCTTCACTGTGACCGCTAACACCCACTCACCTGTTATCATTATGGACCTCACGACTAACACTGAATCAGACGATGTTAGGTCATGTCATGGCAAATCTCCTTTGGGCCGAGATCATCAGATCATTAAATGTTAACAGTATGAATAATTTACCAGGGTAGGATGGCACAAAGAACGTATCTATGTTGGTTCACTAAATACACAGGTGCCAGTCACAGCACTCTCTCCAGGTACTCTGAGCAATTCAGAGCTTTTACAGCATTAAAGTGTTGAAGACAATAACTTTGTGAAGCCCTGGAATCAATAAATGGATCAGTAGGACTGTGAGGTAAATTAATAAATCAGCAATCCATGGCATGAATCACGAGTGAAACTGTGAAAGAAAAATTTAAAAAATGGCACTAAATAACTTGTCAGCAGGGAGGAAACTGTTTGACCTGAATGAGACGGATATAAAGACATTTTCAGGGTTTAACAACCTCCCATTTAACAGGCTGAGTGACAATGAAATAAAGGCATTATTAAAGCATCAGAAATCCAATTGTTTTAATGAGACGAGTCAAGACCAGCTCCAGGTGAGACAACACATCATTTTAATAAGATAGTCAGAACCCATACTGGAATGTTGTCTTTTCTATCCAAATAACAAACATCAATTATTAAAAACCAATTAAAATCCACCTTGAAGGCCACATTAGTTTCACAGCAATTGTACCAGAGTATAGAAAACTTGGCAATTATTTGTTCAAATACGATAGTAAGATATACTGCGCAGGATTTTCCTAAAAGACACAAAGACTCATACACCAGTAATCCCTCTCAATCATCACTTAGGACCCACTAGAGGTGTGTGGCGGTGTATTTATCTGCAGAGACTCTGCCCACTGCCTGTACTTTCTCATTTTCTGTGTTCTGGACATTTATGGTGTGTACCCCCACAGCGCTCAGTTGAAGTCAAGGCTTTATCAAAAGTTAGCGACTTGGTGCCAGACCATAAACAGCAGGCATCCAAGAAACACACTGCTGAAAAATAAGCCTGTTCTCATTGCTAGGGTGTCAAACACTGCCACATTGTCCTGTACCTCAACGTGTGATACTAACAACAAATGTACCCTTTCGCTTCTTTATGAGATGCACCAAGCTTTCAGCTAACGTAGATGTAAACCCATCAGTGGCAGTACTTGACGCTGAGAGCATCTAACGTCATATTAAGAGTGAGAAAGTCCACATAGGGCAGGAGGGAAGGGAGGTGGATGGGTCAAACAAAACCAGACTTTCAGCCAGGAGACCACAGTTTGTGTCCCACATGAATCCAAAAGTCAGTGTTGTCTTAACGCAACGTTACATCACTTACATATCTACATCTTGTTTGAAGCCAAAATTTAATGTTATTTTTAACATAACATAATGCATTTCAAAGTCCCCCATGACCCCTTACAGGATAAGCAGTTACGGAAAATGAATGAATGAATAACACAATTCATGTTGTCAGGCACTGATGTCAGTCATGTGACATTTACATCACATTATGTAACGTAACAAATGTACTTCTTTTAAACCAAAACACAATCTTTTTTTAGGGCGGCACAGTGGTGCAGTGGTTAGCACTGTTGTCTCACAGCAAGAAGGTTCAAGGTTCAAATCCACCAGCCACCCAGAGCCCTTCTGTGCTGAGTTTGCATGTTCTCCCCATGTCAGCGTGTGTTTTCTCCGGGTACTCGGGCTTCCTCCCACAGTCCAAAGACATGCAGGTTAATTGGTGACACTAAATTCCCCATAGGTGTGAATGTGAGTGTGAATGGTTGTCCGTCTCTATGTGTCACCCTTGTGATAGTCCGGTGGCCTGTCCAGGGTGTACCCCGCCTCTCGTCCAACGTCAGCTGGGATAGACTCCAGCCCCCCGCGATGACCCTTAGCAGGATAAGCAGTTACGAATAATGAATGATCTTTTTTCTAAACCCACCAAGCAGTTTTGTTGCCCAAACCTAACCGTGACAATTTCACAGCATTAACCACATCTTATATGTTTCAGCTGTGCGTTACATAGATACGCTTAAGGTTTTTGATGACCTGGGAATGAGAACGGGTTGTAAAAAAAGCAAATATAGCGAGGTAGAACGCCAAGCAAGAATGAATCTGGGGTTGATTTTACTTTAACTTCCGCTGGCAAGTGTGTTTTCAAAGAGTAACCAACACTCCTGCATGGCATACCTTTACCTTCTCACCTTGTTACAGTGATGTAGAAGTGTACTTTAAGGTGTGTCGGTAGGCTAGACCAACATCACAGTTGACAGCTGTGAAACAGAACTTACACTTTCAACCAGACCAGGCTGAAAAACACTGATTCTTAAGGTTACTTGTTAAAAAGAACTTATATTTAATTTTTACTAAGCTTACTCTCATCAAGGCTCATTGCTGGTTCACTAAACTAAATCATTTTGATGCTGAACAACAGGTGGCACATAATAGTATTAGTTTTAAAAGCATAGGATATTTTCATTTCATCTACAGAGTATATGTAGTGTAAACTAACCTCCGTGGAAAAGTAGAGCAGCCATGTTGAATATATGTTCCATCATTCATACGCTGTAGCTCCAAGGGCTTCACTCAGGTGTGTATAATGTGTATAGATTTTTTTTTAATCACAGGTTGAGAGGCAATAGATGGACCGAGATGGACGAAGTGCAGCAGCATCGTGGAGTGCAAAAGTGAGAAAAACAAAGTCAAATGATATTAGGATACAAAGGTTAAAACGACCAAGCTGGGTCTATAAATTAAAGAAACTGCAGACAATGAATGCCATTTTGAAGTCATATTTGTATTTGTCCAAATGTTATTGACATTCTGACATGAAAATAATACAGTATTTTCTAGCTTTTTGTGATGATATGATGAGAGTTTGGATTATGTTTAAGCCCTATCTGCAGGGCTGTGGCTACCAATGAGGACACAGAGGTCATGTCCACATCAGGGAATTTGTGGATCTGAACTGCAGTTTTTTATTTCACCTATTTAAAATGACAAATGTGATTCTTTTTAATAGGCAGCTTTTGTATTATTTGGACTCAAAGTGCCATTATATTTGACTATTTTCAGGCTAATAAAAATACATATTCATCAGTTTACCTTATTATAATTTACTGTCATTTCGAACATAGAAGAATAGTAAAATTAATACATTTTTTTCAGACTTTTTTCAGGATTTCTCAAAATCACTGGGGCCTTGCCATGACTTTAAAAATCTTGATCACCACTATTAATTCCAAAAAACATGAATAGCTGACGCCACTTTCTGTGGAAGTCAGTGTGGCACCGGTGAGTCAACAACATCAAATTAAAAATCTTCCGAAGTAGCTGTGACTGCTCAGAGATGCTAATGCTGCCATTGGCGTCATCTGTTTTCACCAGAAACATGAATAAAGCAGATGTGGGCAGGCATTAAAAAAAAAACGCTGCTTGGGAGGCAGCCAGGTGAGGCTCTTCACTCCTCAGTCTGCATAAAATGTCCCGAGGACCGGGCTAAATTCAAGCAGAGTTTGTGTAATATACTCATTCTCTCCGCCCCTCCCTCCCTCCCTCCCTCTATATGACACCTGTTCATTTGAAAAGCTAATTCTCTTTGATTTCATGGAACCGTGTGTTGATAAAGGGCCGGGATAACACACAGCCGTCCTGCTCTCTCCCTGCGTCTCTAATTAAGATCCTGGTGCTGCAGCACTAATGTTAATTCACAGGTGTCTGCTGCCTGCCAGTCACCATGGCAACCTCAAGGTATGAGGTCTAATCCGTAACAGACACGCACTTTTTTTTTCTCCCCCTCTTATCAGGACTGATTAATCTGGACAATAAACAATGCTCACTGAGGCATGACTTCTGCCGAACAGGAAATTGAGGCCGTCTGGTGAAAGTCGGATCTTTAAGTGCATTCTGGATAGTAAACACACCGTAAAGGTTTGTTCATGAAAGAGCACTAAAGCTCCTTAGCTGCCTAACTTCCCTGGGTGTTTACTCAGGCCGCGCAGTGCAGTTCACCATAATGTCTGCATTCATGCTCAGTCTCAGGACGTGCAGCTGTATGTTGCTCAAAAACATGTTCTTGTCAGATCAATGAGCTCGCTATCACAGGAATTCAGTGTTCATTCATCTCTACACACACTATCCCTCTCTTTCATCACCCCGTAGTCTTTATTAATCTCTTCAACTCCAGCTTTCTCTGTATGAAGTTCCAGTGATACACAAATCTATCGTGCAGCCCTGGATCATGTAACAGCTCACTTATCTTAAAGCCGAACATCTTCAGTTGCTGAGTTGAAAACTGATATTCTAGTGTTTGAAGGTGGCAGATTGGAAAATATTCATGAGGAAAACAGACTGTGTGATCTGTGGTATGGAAGAGTGGGAAGTGAGTCCCAATTTCTTTTGATTTGTACACACTTTGATGAGTCAAGACTGTCCGTTTTCTGTGAAACATCAGGACATACAGCTGAAATATGCTGGTGTACAGATGATCCAAAATTTGAGTGGTTGTTACATTTTGATATGTCGGAATAAATCATCATAAATCATTTTGAGAATATGCTCATTCACTTTTTTTGCCATGAGTTAGACGAGAAGATTGATACTACTCTCATGTTTATAAGGTAAGTGTGACATAAGGCTGGGCGATATGGCCTAAAACTTATAGCTCGGGATTTTGTTCAGTTGCAAGTCAAAGCCACATTTGACACGTCACAAGCACTTTAATAAAAACAGACTGGGTTCAAAATAAAATGCAAAGACAGGGATTTTTCCCTGTTTGAAAATATACAGCTGTACAACATGTAAATGAAATATTATATAAAATAAAAAGCAGGGCTGTAGGTTAACTTTTGCGCACAGCACTGGAGCAACAGGAACTTTAAAGGTTTGCAGCACAGGACACAAAACTATAACATGAGTATAAAAGGATCATGTAGGTCTAAATCCACTGTAGTTTGACACAAACAAAAAACTGGGGGGCAGTGAAGTCGTTTTCCCATGGCCTTTCAAATTTATGTAGTGTTGAAAAATGATTTAAATATTTGTATTTTTCTAGCCTATAATCTTATTTATGTGCATATCATCAAAAGAGAGGCTGCATGAGGGAAGGAGTGAGAAACACTCTGTCCGTGTTATATATGTCTTGTATATGAAACATCTGTGCTGTCGCTGCAGTTTTATATTAACACATCTGCCAGCTGCATCCAGGCGCTGTCCCAGTCACACATCTGTCTACAAGAACAGTGATGTGCTATGATCCACCTCACACACAAACTAGCAAGCAAACGCTCACCTGACACGATCAAGCAGCTCTGTCTCCCACACATGCAGCACAGCGCTGAACTGCACGTGTGCTACTGCGGTTATTTATTGGTTTATAGCTCAGCACGTGTAACTGATATTGCACTGTGGACTAATTTAACAGCCCGATTAAACAGCAGCTCTGTGTCTCTCTTAGTGTCGCTGGAGAACTTGTGACTGAGAGTGGCGCAACTTGACCATCTGTCAATATAAACAGCATTGTCTAAATCTAGGCTATATCTTGCTTGAAAATATATCGATATATCGTACATAGTCTTTATATCGCCCAGCCCTATGACGCTACCTCCAGCATCTGGTTAGCTCAACTTAACTTTGCATGAAGACTGTAAAAGAGAGGAAACATCTGATATTTATCTGAAGGTGACAAAATTCATCTACCAGCACCTCTAAAGCTCACTATTTATTAGGGCTGTAGACAACCAAAGAAAATCTTGGTTGACTAAAGTCGCACATAATCTTCAACTAATTGATGAGTTGATCTGTACGTTACTTTTACTTCTGCGGTGTTGTGTCTGTGTCCCTCTGCAGTTACACCTCCAAAACACTAGTTGGCGGTGGAGGACTCTGTTAAGTGCTGTAAAGTTTAGTTCAATTCAAACTTTATTTATATAGTTGATTCAAAACACACATGAAACATGGCTTAATGGAGACAATTTCAAACACAAGTACGCAAATCAGCTTCACTATAAATCGCAGAACTGACAGACAAACACTTGTCTTTATCTGGACACATTTCCCCACCAATACAACATGCTAACGTTATTAGCACAAGTCTATGGCACTTTACATTGTGTAGATTAGCCTAGCGTCTAGCGATCGTTTCCTCTTCTCATATAAAACCAGGGACAACAGCAACATGTAACAAAGGTAATGGTACAAAATTTGGCTCCATTACAACTCACAACATTCACCGACAAAACAATTATCTTATACTAAACACGTTTTACAAGCAAATACAACATGCTAACATTATTAGCGCCAGCCTAAAGCATTTTACCTGGTATACATTAGCCTTGTGACGAGCGGAGATTTCCTCTGCTCATATCAAGCCAGGATGAATCCCAAAATATAAATCCCTGAAGGATAAATCACACACACGACTTAAAATGCTATTTTAGTGGAGGCTTTACTGTCTTCACAATTTATTGTTTTTTATCTGTGAAATACATGTAAATACAAGCTTAGTTTCCACTGAGGAAAATGGTTTCAGCTTACAGAAACAGACAGGAGGTCTGCGTCACCACGACGCTGAGCGTTAGGGTGGGCGAGTTCAACTTTGTGTCAACAACGGAGGTGTTTTGAAAACACCCCCATTTTGACAGGTAATTTAGCCTGTCCCCCCGCCACAGGAAATAATGGATTAATCCGGGAAAGCTGTAGCACTTTTCTCAGAGATATTGGATGAAGCGAGATACCCCACTCAGCTCACTTCCTGATTCAGGGACGTCAGCGCCACGCCCCCGTAGGAGACTTACAGCAGCTCTGAATGTATTGTCGTCAATGAGGAAAATGAACGTGATCACAATTTATGGTCAATTCTTTCGCCTTATAGTCACTGAATTAAATATTGGGTTCGTTTTCCACAAGCCACACATCTTACCAACAGTTGAGGGAGAACAGGCTCTGATTGGAGGGAGAGCTAACCACGCCCACTTAGGAGACAGGAAGAGTAACCATTTTCTTAACACTGGATAAGCCTACGGTGGGGTATCTCGCTTCATCCAATATCTCTGCTTTTCTCGTTATGAAAGTAACACAGCGATTATTCGACCAGTGAGAATTTGGTCGGACGAGAGCATACCAACCAAATAATCGACTAGTCGACGAGGAGAACGGCATGCTGTGGGTCTACAGGAGGTCATGTGCCAGATTATTTCACAGTCTTGTCATCACTGTGAGGTTGCCAGGGAACCAGTAGGGACAGCAGGAAACAATGCAGCACATCAAAACAGGATTTAATGTTTTCCATTTAAAATAGGCTATTAAATAAACAAGTTATAACATGTTAACTGGTGAGCTTTTGAGGTGATGGTACGCAGATTTTGTTACCACCGGAGAGAGTCAGGCTAGTGGTTTCCAACTGTTTTCAGTCTTCCAGCTAAGCTAAGCTAACAGGCAGCTAGCAGTAGCTTCATATTTATAGTGTGGACATGTGAGTTGTATGAATCTTCCCATGTAACTCAGCATAAGAGTGACTAAATGTCAGACTATTCCTTTAGCTAGATTCACCTCAAATGCAAGATGGATTAATTGATTTTTTTTTTTTTTTTTTCTCAAGAAGGGCTGCAACTAGCGACTATTTTCATTGTCGATTAATGTTGATATATTCTTGATTAATAAGTTATTTGTTTGGTCTATAAAATGTCAGAAGATGGTAAAAACATGTTGATCAGTTTTCCAAACTCCAAGATGACATCCTCAGATGTCTTGTTTTATCCACAACCCAAAGATACCCAGTTCACTGTCATAGAGATGTTAAAAAACAGTTTCAAAAGATCACATTTAAAAAGCTAGAATTAAAGAATTTTGACTTTTTCTTAAAAAAATTACTTGATGATCAAATTAGGTGGCGATTAATTAAATAGTTGACAACTAATTGACATATTGTTGCAGCTCTATTCTCCAGTATTATTAAATACATATTATGTCAGTCTTTTCTGAATGTGGCTGTAGACTTAAAGGTCTACAACTCCATTGTTCATTCATCTTATAAAGTGTATTTCTGACACTGACATTCTTCTCAAAGAGCTCAATCGTCTCCAGTTGACTTTTTTACCTGTGAAGTTGTGACAAGGAGAGACAGAGGTTTAAAGAGAGACACAAGGATGAAACTGTGTTATGTGCAGTTGTTGATAAGGACACCACGTCAGGATGTTGTCACTCTGTTGGAAGGGATGAATAATTTGCCGCTCTGTGAGAGAACAAACAGTACAGTACTTCCCTCAATATCGCCCTAATATGACGAGAGATTGGGGAGGAAAATAGCCCTCGCCTTGTCTACAGGGTGTTGATGACTACTTAATGAAACTGCTTTCATTTCCTTTCATCCAGTTCATTGTTTTTCCTCTGGGAAAAGGAAGTCGAAGCAATTCTATTTCCATAATAAAAAATCAATAGAAGTGGGCTTTTTTCCTGTCCTTTATTTATCGGTGTCAAATCAGGGAAGACAAATGCATACAATATTTTCCTTCACTGCATCTCCTCCATCAGCGATGTTATGGCGAATACAAAGGTGGGAAAACCACAATGAATATTGATTGTTTTGTTTCAGTATAGCATAATCTAAATCCTTTTCAGTCAATATTTCAACAGTAATACCTTCTATAATGACGACCTTATATGAGACATCACAACATGAATAATGACACCAATAATCTTCTCTCATGAGCTTTTTAGTCGTTCCATCAGCTCCTTCATGAGAGTAGATGCCAAAATATTTGACTGGTAAATATGTTATTTTGATATTAACTAATTAATTTAAAGCTGCAACAAGCTGTCGCTTAATGAAGTGAACAGTGAACAGAAAATCAACTGGTATTTAAAAACTCATTGGAGTCCAGCCTCGGAGTACAACTACGCTTAACAACATTATGTACTTAAAATATATGAATAACTGTATTCCTTTGCAGTTACTATTAAAATTTGTATTCTGAATTAAAAAAAGATTACTTGTGGGGATCACTTTATTTGTTTTGGTTTTATTCACTCCAATACAGTGTCCAAACTAAATGCGGCATAAGCCAGTATCAGCAATTAAATTGGTTTGATAGCACTGTTTTCTATTGGAATGGTCATGAGCTGAACACTGACAGCATCTGTAAGAAGGCAAACCGAAGCCTGTTCTTTTTAAGCAAGATAAGGAGTTTCGATCTAAATAGGACAATTGTAAAATTGTTCTCTTCTGCTTTTATTTAGTCCGTTCTTTCTTTTAACATCATTGGTTTGGTAATCTGAGCCTTAAAAACAAGTACAAGTTGAACAAAGTGGTCATGTTGTGCTGTAAGATCACTGGTGTTACTTTTAATAACCTACAATATCTGTATGAAGAGAGGGTCACCTCTAAAGCTCGGTCTATTGTCTCAGACTCTCAACAAGGGACATTAAAGCTTACCTTACCTGGCTATATTGTATGCCATTTCCATTAAACATCACAATATTAAACTGATTAAAAAGTACAAGCGTAAAAAGATAGCAAGCACTCTCCCATCTTTAAAATAGGTTTTGTCTCCAGTCGAGCACACAGCTGGTAGGTGGATTACACAGTCTGTTTATGATGTAACAGAGGTGCATATTTATTGGATTCAGTGTGGACAGAAAGCAACGCTCTCTTGCTATTAGAATGCAGTGAAAAATTCATATGAGGCTCATATTTCCCATAAACAGATTTTTTTATATGTATATATGCAGTGCACCTATCACAAAACCATGACGTGGTGAGGAGATCGGGAATCTGTTTTTGACACGGACATATAATACCCACACAAAAGAGCTCAGCACGACAACTCTCAAGTATTCCAAAAATAATCCAAAGTATTTAGAAGACGTTACTGAGTTTGATGAATATATTAGAAATTACATTTAAGGACATTTATTCAGTAATCTGTAGTGAAATACATCTTAGAAGAAACCCCCCTAACACTGCTCTTCCCTGAAAGTAAACTAAATATCTTTGGGTTTTGACAATTGGTCTGACAAAAACACACATTTTCAAAAGTCACAGTGGGTTTTGGAACCTTATGATGGACTTTTTTTGTACAGTTTGCCATCATTTTACAGATCAAATGATTCATTGGTCAATTCTTCAAAAAAATGGATCAGTAGAAACAAGTAAATATAATTCCAGACAGATTATAGATATGATAACATGCTTAAATTTACATATAAAGTGATACAGAATCATCTGCTGTTTTTGTATCACCTGTAGCAGCTAATTAGACCCTAGACTCCTTGTGCGCTTCAGCTGACTCCAAACACTTAGAAAATGTCTTTTCTGCAACACTGACCACCTGATGTTCCTTCTGATGATCCCCCTCCAGTGTACCATCATTTCCCCCAAATGTCCGCAGGGTTGCTATGGTAACACTGACACACGGGTTTGACAACCCTGTTGGCTCCAGTTTTCAGCCCTAACAGACTTAAGAACTGAAGGGTTTCTTGTGATTGCGACAGTTGAGCTGCGGTGCTGGTGACTGAGGAGTCGGCCTTCTCACAGGTTAGGGCCGCCGGGAGCTGACGCTGACAGGGTCATTGGCGGTCAGGCCAACAAAGGTGTGGCATTAGTGGTGCTGGCTGCCAGGTGATAAATACAGCATAAATGCACCTAATGGGTTACCCTCCTTTGTAATACATGCCTCTCATTTATCCGTGTTTACCCCACAGACTGTTTTTAACTCAGAGTTGCTCTCACATGACGGACTGTGGTGATAAAGCACTGAATTAACACATGATTGTAACTGACCCTTATCTAAGCCTAGCTACTGTGCCTGTCGAGCCTTGAAATTATTAGTAGTTTTGGAGAACATAGGCATTTTTCCAGGAAGCAATATGACTTTTCAGACTTTCTTATGTACAGTAACCTTAAGTGGATGCTTACTAGCAAAACTTCCAATCACCAAAACAAATTTTAAGTACTTTGAGGATAAGGAGAGACAGTTTGCAAACATATTTCTACTTCACAAAAAGACCTTTTTTACGGCATGACACGAATGTAGGAAAAGAACAGATGTATTAAATAAAAATAATGATGGCAGGGTTGGGCAGTATGACAGTAGATATCATGCAATGGTAGAAAGGTGTCCACTGCTAGACATTTGGCAATACCGTTTCTGCCACAGAAGCAATTTTGGGCTCAAATCTTCTTTTCAGAGGATGGCAGAGGCATGACCTGCCCTACTCTCCCTTTGATTGGCTAGCATTTGTTGTCTTCGTTGTTTGGGTTGGTTAGGTTTAGGCATGAGAAGTGAGACTGGTGAGGGCAGCGGTTCCCAACTGGTGGGTCGCAGGTCCATACTGATGGACTGCAAGTGACTCGCAAACGTGTCAAGTTTGTAAAAAATCACACTTTTTTTTAAATGCAGTGGATTTCCAGCTAAGAGCTTTTATTTTGAAAAGCAATTTCCTGTTGTAGAGTGAGGGATTAACAGACAGCTACTCCAGAGAGACAGCAAACTAGCTTGATGACATGGCCAAACGCAAGTATGACGCTTAATGTATTAAACTGTGTGGACCTTGATCTAATGAGTGAGGAGATATCTGGATCCTGTGGCTGGACCAGTTGGGAACCACTGGGTTAGGGTTAAGGCAGAGTACAGTGGGTCAGGCCTTTACCATGCTGGGAAAAATAAATTTGCATTTGGGGCAAGCTATGTAGCAAATGAAGGCTGGACTCACTGTGGTTTTGTGACTTTGTGATTATCGCATGACAGATGGATTCTCGTGTGATCTTGTGAATCCAGCAGCCTCTAAAGGTGACGAGATCTGTGCAGACATAAAGGAGGAGAGTGAAGCTGTAAATACAGAAACCAGTTACACTTGAAGTAATTGTTCTAAAGCCCAGTTAAGACCAGAGATTCGCCTTGAGACAAAACCGTTTTAGAACATTACACAGAAAAGTTGCGGCACTGTGAACTGGCTGGTCTGAACTCGACTCAAGCCGGATGATGGTGTCACCTGCAACCCAGCGGCTGGTTTTAGAACATAAAGCTTGTCACCTGTTTCAACAGCCAATCAGATTGTAGTGAAGTCTGCTGGTCAAGTCAAAATGAACGTAGATGGTGTGTTCCCTTGCTGCGGCAGATGCCATCCCCGCTGAGCCCTCTGTTTCCGTCCTCATAGTGTACTGGTTTCAGACAGTGGATCACTGCTGCTGCTCGCTGTACTGTATGTGCTTATGCCCCAACCACAAACACACTCATTGGCACAGGTTATTCATATTATTGGGGCGTATTGATTATGAATTCGGTCCATCTGATGCTCGTTTTGTTTATGTTTTTTGCCGTTTTATCACCACTACAAATGCAGCCGTAGCCAGTATCTCACTATCACTATCCTTATTCATATTTTAAGAAGCCTCAAATTATATTCAGCCACAAAATAAGCCTGAAAAGCTGGAAATCAGAACAGAAGTACAGAGAGTTGTTGCATAGAGATGATACACCAACTCATCTAGTTGCATTGGTGTGAACCGGCAGGTTTTTTTGGAATGTTGTAGAACGACACATCACAAGTAGTTGCCTGTTTCCACTCGTCTCGTCATGAATCTTTGGTCTGAACTATGCTTCTATTTTAAAAGAAAATAATATTAGTTTTACGGCTTTGTAGTTTTGAAGTTCTTCATAAAACATGAAAATAATTAAATGTGAGTAAAAGTATGGTATGTTTTTTTAAATCATTAAACCATTTCTTATTTGAGTTTACAGGACAATTACTGTATTGTGTTATATACTGTGACACAAAATTATACATAGAGTACAGACACTGGACATTATCAACTTTACTAAATATACACCTGTGCTTCTTCTGCTTTGACATATCAAAATAGGCTTGTTCGAGATGAACTGCGCCTCGCCTGAAAAGTAGACGAGAGCAGGCGGCCGCAGCGGGGGGCGGTGACAAAAAGCTGCGGTGAAGTCAGACAGTTTCCCAACCGTTTCCAGCAGCCTTCAGTCTGGCAGGAAGTCACAGACACACTAACATCCTGTCTGGAATGATGTCAGTTCATTAAAAAAGTGATCAGACCCATATATCAGTTTGTTTTCACCATCAGTCACACAACATGTTTTCTGTTCACAGAATAAACCTTCAGATCAGACAAATACAATTTTAATCTCTAAAATTCAACACAAATGAGTAGTTTATCTAAAATGTCATATTGTTGAGTCAGCATCTGAACCAATCAGCTGTTAGATCAGTTGAGAGCCAGGCGGTGCAGTCGGTGGAGAGCAACTGCAGCGCCTGGCTCCAAAAACTGCGGCCGCCTCGCTCTCGTGGCTTTATCGCCGTCCACTTTTGTAATACGTCAGAGCAAGTCGGGATGAAGTCGGACACAAAACTAACCGGCATGCATTGTGCGCCGATCGCTGGTGATCGAATCTGCGCAGGCCTGGCTCATCTCGAACGAACCTAATGTCTGAATAGTGTTCCTTAAGAACAAGACAGAGCCCTCATCCGTAACTCTCACTTAACCCTTACCCTAACCATTACCCTAAACTCTGCTACAGAATTTGCAGCACATGTGCTGGTTCTACACTTTCTCATAAGCCTGGTATAGTCACCAAAGCTCGACTGACCTGACGTGTCTAGTTACTGTTGCTAAGCTATAATTGGTCAATCACTGTTTAGCGAAGGGTCATTTCAAGAGAAGGACTGACAGGAACACCGGGAACACCTGTGCACATATGGCACTTTGAAACAAACAAGCTTTATGCTGCAGACCCACCACAGAGTCAAACTGACATTTATCTTGTGGGGTTCATATAAAGGTGATGAAGGTGGTGTATAAGCAGCTGTCAACCTGCCAAATTTAACGCATACATTAAAACACCTGCTCCAATACCTACCAGTCAGGGTCAGTGATGGAAAGTCATTTACTCAGTTACTGTATATGAGTACAATTTCTAGGTACTTGTACTTTACTTGAGTCCACTACGTTTCAGAGGGAAATATTTTACAGGTTACTCCATCACTTTTCTCTGTCAGCTGTATCTACTAGTAATGTTGTAGATGATTTTAGTTGAAACAACACAAGCCTATCAAATGCAATACTTTGTTAAAGATTAAACCATTGGTTTCCAGCCTTTTGGACTTCACCTTATGTCAACTTTCAGAGCTCTATGAAAGCCATTTCCTCTGTAAACTTCTCACGTTCTTATCTAAATAACTGTCTGAGGCCCAAAGTAAAGTAAAATTATTAAAAGCATTTCCAAAAGATGAGTGCAGATTTGTGAAGCAGAACAGTGTTCATTTCCTCTTTTCTATCTCATTAATCATCTCATGAACCCAAAGATAAAATATTTTGTGACTCACTGGAGAGGGTGGTAGTACTTTACAATTCATCCAGACCCACTGATTTTATTTTTGACTCTTTCAGTATCTTGAGTGTAGAGGCTTTTACTTGTGGTCATGTTTTTTATATTGTTACTTAGGGTCATGTGGTGCTGAGCAGGTGGACCAAAACACAGGACACTGCAGGCAACAGGAACTCAAGGTTACTCAAGGTTTGAGAAAGAAAAAGCAAAGCTGATGATCACATAACAAAACCAAGGATACAACAAAGACTGAACTGAAAGCCAGTACTTAAATGCAACTCATCTGATGAGGGGGTGAAGTGCAGGAGGAGAAAAAGGCAGAGAAGCTCATGTGTGGGGAATTAGGTGATCAGAAAGGAGGACAAGGTGCTGACTGGAAGGGACTTATGAGGCTGATGCAGGGCAGGTGTGTAGATGAGCAAATGAGGGATAGCAGCAAAGAAAAACAGGAGGGGGAAACACACAGTAACCCACAGAAACCCCAAAACCAATCTAATACAGTCCTCTCAATAATAAACTAACCAGAGAGAAAACAAAGACAGACAGACTAATATGAGCAACTTCAATATTCTATAGTCTATTACAGAAACAACTCAGTCAAATCTTGCCAAAACATCTGAAGGCATCAGGTTGCAAAGCACAGTGAGACACTTAGAGGCCGTTTACACGTTGCCGGCTATTTTCATAAACGGACATTTCACCGTCTCCGTTTTCAAAAAGATCTTCGTTTACACTTACCCGTGTATATATACACAAGAGCATGCCAAACCTGTAGGTGGCAGTGTAACGAGAAGCTCAAGCCTTCCATGTATCCATTGTCACCATAGCAACATAGGTCGCACTTTTTACACAGGCGCAAGTTCTGGCGCATACTGTGACGTGGGCTGCCTATAACTCCGTTTATCTGCGTTTATCTCAGTTTTCCAAAATCTCCACTCTGGCCGGAGTTTTTAGAAAGACTCGTTTTCAGAGGCGAAATCTCCGTTTGCATGTAAACGAAGGGCACAAATGAAGGAAGATGTCTCCGTTTATCAAAATCACCGTGTACGTGTAAACGGCCTCTTAGTAATAGGTGTATAAATCAAGGAGAAGAAGGTGTGCTTGGACAAATATGGTGACCCAGATGTGACATGGGAATTTCAAAATAAAGGCATACCTGTAAAACTTCAATTAAAAGCCTAGTCCCAATTAAATATCTCAGCCAAAAACTTGGTCTGGTAGCCATTGCCAAGCAGTTCGTTTTTTTAATAGAAGTTCTTCAGATGTATAAAACCAAGCTGTTGGCTGCCTCAAATTATGTGTCCATTCCTCGATTACCCTGTAAATTATTCATATTCCTTTAATCCGTAAGGGTCCTCCAAATGAATCCAAGTTGTGAGTACTGTTTTAACAGGATAAAGTGGTGCTGTGTCAGTATGCTAGTGTCGTTGTCCTTGAGTATCGTAACTCTCTTTCTCTGATACGCTGTCTGTTGGAGCTAGATCAGACGAATGATTCATAATTGATACATTATCTGAGGCCTAATTTATATACAACTAATATTCATACTAGTTTAAATAAACAATTTGATTGTATTTCCTGATCTTTGCAGAGCATAAGTTTTGTGTGAGAGGAATTAAAGTCTGTCCCACAGAGAAACCCGTCCCAAATACAGGCCCATTGATTTCAATGATTTAGCAAATAATAGCCCAGGCTATTAACTGAAGTTTTATGGTATCTTAAATATGCCAATAATCTATGTCTTCACTTTGTATTAATAATATTGGATTGTTGATCGTTAAAGCAAAATATCAATCCAGACTAAAGTATTGTTATACCCCTATTAGTAAGTAGGAAAAAGGTATAAATAATTTATATATACACCATTTGTAATCACTACAATAAGAGCTCATTTATCCAGCATTCACTGTAAAAGGTTAAAGTATAGCACACTATTTTGTAAACAGAAAATTTTTCATTTGTGGCATCATCAAGTTGCAGGCTGAATCTCGCAGTGATAATAAAAATATTCTATTCTAATCTATGGTAAGGCATGAAATAGTAATAATCACACCAGTAGAAGTGCTAGATGTTTCTAACAATGGACATTTTGACCATAATAGTAGAAAAAGAGCAGGTGTAACTAATGACATACTGACGGCTTTATTCTATTTATGAGCCTGTAAAACACAGCCATTATTAGTGTTATTAATCAGACTTGTGTGTGTTTGTGACAAGACAAAATGCCCGCAGTGCAACAGGTCTATTACTGCTCGTATGTCTACAAGGGAGTGCTCCTTTACAATGTGACACTACTGCATTAGTTTCAGGTGTTTAGTGTACAGCACCAGAGTGTGATTAGACACACACATTGCAACATTGTGAGGGCCACTGATTAAAGACTGAAATAGATTTTATTTTTTGTTTGAGGGTTAACTTTGAAAGGTAAAACACAGCGTGCTACGATTATACAGGATTGCAATTAAGAATGCTCAACCGCATTGCACACAAACACACACATGAACACATACACTCGTCTCATTCCTTCACTCAGCGAACACTCTGCTCTGTGGTTGCCATAGTAATATCAAAGCCAATAACAGCCCTAAACCTTTTCTCCCTCAAGTCAAGGAAGCCGGCGATGGAAATTGCCCCAATCAAATTTGCCCTACAGAGTATAGGTTTTCATTGCTGCTGCAACATCACACCCAGAACGTGCACCCATTCTCCCAGACCCTGATCCTCCACTGTGTTTCCCTCCATCCTCCACCCCACTCAGGAGGAGACAGCATTATAAATCAATTTACAAGCTGGGAGAGACATCCGGCAGAGGATGGAAATGAACAATGGCAGATGAAGGATATTGGAAAACATTTTCTTGCCGCTGCCTACAACCACGGTTGTAGGCAGCGGCATCATCGCGTGTGCAGCTGGCACAGGAAACCTAATAGTGTTTTTGTGTGCATGATGAATTGGGGACGAGGAAGAGGAATGAGGAGAGAAGATGAGAATCTGTATGAGTCTGTTGCTTGTGTGGAATCCTGAATAATGAATAGTGGAAATGTTCAGTCAAAGCAGGAAAAGTTGTTTGAGGTAACTCGATTGTTGAATGAGGTGGTGGTGGTGGAGGAGGAGATGAAAATAGTCACCTCATTTGAGCACTAAAAATTCAAAAAGCTTAATGTATTCATCAGTGGGTGTAGGGTTTCCAGCACCTGTCTGTCTCACATGATGAGACCTGTGGTCACGAGGACGTGCTGCCAACTTTCCAGCCTGTTGAGTTTTACTAAAGTGGACTGTTTAAAAAATGTTAGGCTCAGATTTAAAGCAGTAATAATTTATTATTTGCCAGACTAGCAGCTGGGCTCTAGGGATGTCTATGCCAGACAGCCGTTTGATTCTGCACAGGCACAAAACCCAAATCCAAACCCGGCCCATACTGGCAGCTGAGACCCGAACCAGAGAAATTTCTTCTATAAATACAAAGTTATATGACTGCTTTAGAGAAGCTTTCTCACGGGTAAACTAGAATTATTGCCAATGCCTTGCAGTTGTATGCCTCCATCAACCAGTCAAGTCGCAGTTTACATTTATTTCCGTCCAGACTCTTATAGTACAAAAAATAAATTCAATAAAAAGGTATTAAGTGTTTCTTTGGCAGACTAACAGGATAGAGCACAAAATTATAGACAGCTGACAATGCTTCAAATATGGATGTTACTGCAAAGAAGTCCCATCTTCTAAGACATGAATGTTTCACATCTGTCTTCAACCTGGCAGCACATTATATCTATACAGTCAGCACAGTTTCAAGGTTGACACCTAAGATTAGTGTCACCAATTCAGTACCTGACCAAACGTCTCAACCTCTGTTCCTGAGTTACAGTGTTTAATAATGGCCAGAAAAGAATTTTTGCAGAACATTATGGCTTTGCAGTGAAGTTTCTTTTTTCATATAAGATGTCATCACTCCTAATTTTTTCCTATTACACATATGTGTAAAATTTTGACATAATGAGGTCCTGCCTCAGGTGGAGGAGTTTAAGTATCTCAGGATCTTGTTCACGACTGAGGGTAGGATGGAGCGGGAGATTGACAGGCGGATTGGGGCGGCGTCAGCAGTGATGCGGATGCTTAACCGGTCCGTTGTGGTGAAAAGGGAGCTTAGCCAGAAAGCGAAGCTCTCGATTTACCGGTCGATCTACGCTCCAACCCTCACCTATGGTCACAAGCTTTGGGTAGTGACTGAAAGAACAAGATCGCGAGTACAAGCGGCTGCAATGACTTTCCTCCGCAGGGTGGCTGGGGTCAGCCTTAGAGATAGGGTGAGGAGCTCGGACATCCGGGAGGGACTCGGAGTAGAGCCGCTGCTCCTTCACATCGAGAGGAGCCAGTTGAGGTGGTGCAGGCATCTGGTAAGGATGCCTCCCGGATGCCTCCCTTGGGAGGTATTTCGGGCATGTCCAACCGAGAGGAGACCTCGGGGCCGCCCCAGGACACGCTGGAGGGAATACATCGCCCGGCTGGCCTGGGAACGTCTCGGGGTTCCCTCGGAAGAGCTGACGGAGGTGGCTGGGGAGAGAACCGTCTGGGCTTCTTTGCTGAGGCTGCTGTCCCTGCGACCTGGACCCGGATAAGCGGAGGACGACGAGATGAGACGAGACGAGACAGCTGTGTAAAATTTTGACATAATTAGTGTAGCATGAATTCTTGAGGTATGGCCAAAAACATGGTTTGTGAGGTCACAATGATCTTGATCTTCTAATCAATGCGTCATTGAGTCCAAGTGGACGTTTGTGCCAAATTTTAAGAAATTCCCTAAATTTTGGTGAGCCCGTGTGAATTGTAGCCTCAGTTTCCTGTTCTTGACAGGAGTGGCAATAACCATACCACTTCAAAGTAACTTAAATCACCTTTCTTCCACATTGTGATGCTCAGTTTGTGTCTTGACCATGTCTTCATGCCTAACAGTTAAATGCATTTAGTTGCTGCGACGTGATTGGCTGATTAGCTATTGCTTAACAAGCAGTTGAACAGGTGTACCTAATAAAGTGGCCGGTGATTGGTGTGGCAACACACACTGCAGTCAGCTACCAGCATGTAACACAGTGTCAGTTGTAAACAACAAATTATAACTCTTACCGGTTAGTAGATCAGCTTAGCTGGAAAAAGTCTCCTAGCTGGATACACCTGACAACAGTTCACAAAGTTATAATGCAGAAAATGTTGAGAAGGAAGACTGGATATTTTATCTATTCTCA
The DNA here is from genome assembly GCF_041903045.1 of Epinephelus lanceolatus. Lineage (NCBI taxonomy): Eukaryota > Metazoa > Chordata > Actinopteri > Perciformes > Serranidae > Epinephelus > Epinephelus lanceolatus. The sequence goes on from NC_135739.1 coordinate 17,456,552, forward strand.
CAACGCGGTTATAATGTCTTCATGCTGCTATTTCCTCTTCCGAATGATAGGTTGCTAAAAAAAATCCCCTCTGCCAAGTTTTTGCTGTGTTTCATCCAGTACCGACTGTTAGCTGTGTGACGCATTAGCTTAGCTACGCTCGACTACGTTCCGTTTCTGTTCCCGCTTCCCTTCTTCTTCTTCTTCTTCTAGTTTTTTGGCGGTTGGCAAACAACGTGTGGAAGCATTACCGCCACCTACCGAAATGGAGTGTAGGTCTGGATAAATTTATATTCACAACACAAAAAAACAAAAACAAAAAAAACCAAACTAAATTCGTCTGATCAGACCAGTTCTACTCAAGAAATAGAACAACAACCTGAAGCAAACCTCCCCTGAATTTTTCTGGAGGATGTTTAAAGGCACACTTTCTAACTCCAGCTCCTGAATGAGTTGTTGTCTCTCCTGGACAAATTTGGAACAGTACTCAATAACGTGCTCTACAGTCTCAGCAGTATTACATACACTACATTTACCATCAGCATGTTTCTTTAAAATAAGTAAAGTACTGCCTAAACCAGTATGCCCAAATCTCATCCTAGAGATAATGTCTTCCTCTTGAGTTGATCTGGTTGTTGGTCTTGCATCACCAACATACCTTTGAACACTACAGTACTTCCTCCCAGTGATAGCATTATTCCAGTCACTTTGCCATATCCTCCTAGACCTGGCCTTGACAATGGTCTTAATTTCAGCCTTACTAAAGCTTATATCCATGGTAACCTCAGGAGATTCACATGCTTTCTTAGCATTCTTAGCAGCTTGCTCATTACCTCTGACTCCTAAGTGAGCAGGCACCCATAGGAGATTTATATCAGAGTTTAATAGCCTATTAATCATCTGTACAATATCTAAGACTATGTCCTGTCTAGATTCAGATGTATTGTTTTGAATACTCATCAGTGCGGATGCAGAATCTGAAGCAATTAGCACCCCATGCCTAGGCCTGTTACCCTCAACCCAGGATAGAGCAATGAGGATAGCTACTAACTCTGCAGTATAAACAGCAAGATCATTATTCAGTCTTTCTCTTTTACAGACCTTGAGACTAGGAATTACAAATGCAGCTCCAACTCCAACTTTGCCATCTTCTGATTTTGATGCATCTGTAAATATCACGATTTTATCCCTGTTCCCGCTTCCCAGCAGGCATTGCGTATCTCTATGCGTCATGTGACGCATATCGACGCAAATGATTGGCTGTAAGTTTTCTCTTTCCGCATAAAAGTAATCCTGGCTCAGGTGGTGTGCAGGCTAAAATATCTCAACAACTGTAGTAGATGAACACCCTTGATATTTAAAATAACAATCCTAGTCCCGAAAGGATGAATTCGGCCAACTTTGGTGATCCTCTGACTTTTCCTCTAGCACCACCTTGAGGTTGACATTTCTGGTGTTGACTAAAATGTCTGGCCATCAATTAAATGGATTGCCATGAAATGGGTAACACACATTCAGGATAAACTGTGAAAAAAAATATTTCCCAACATTTTAGTTTATCACTAAATGCCCGCATCACCAGTGACATTCCCATGGGGCAGCAATATATCACCGTATAGGCACTTGGATTGGGAATTGCAGGGTCACCAGTACAAGTCCCAATCCATACCCGTCAACCTAACTTGTATGTGTTTAGTGCTAATTAGCAAATGTTAGCCTGCTATAACGCTAAGCTAAGATGGAGAAGATGGTCAACATAGATCCAGGGATGACGTTTTCCTGTAGGCCGACGTGGAAGTGGTTGAAATGAAACAAGTTGTGCATTAGTGTTTATTTCAAGTCGCGTCTGCGGTCATATTCATTCTCCCTATAATTCTGTTTTGGTCTTCACCAACTTCAAAGAAAAATATCTGTCTCTCTAGCTGCAAAAAGCTCCACAATATTCACCACCTACTTGCTAAAACTCAACACAGTGCTGAGGGGAACTGCAGATTTGGGTGATAAATCTCTGGTCATTAACACAAGCAGCCACTTTCACAGACGGAACTGTGCAGCTTTAAAGTTTTGGTCTTAAAAAGGCCAAATGAGCACATGAGGCATAGAAAATGTGACACTGGCACCGGTTATTGCTGGTGTTTCCCTGGTGTGTAACAGCTCCTGCCTCCTGTCTCCTCCCGCCTCCCACGCACTTCCTCTCCAAACAGGCAGCTCTGAGACGGACTCCTCCCTGAGGCTAATGGTGATGGTGCAGTACTTTTACCCGGCTAATTGCAGACAGCATGGCAGAGATGAGATGCTTAATATCTCTGTTTGTGTTTGCTGGTAATGCTACGAGGAAGAGCCGCGGGTCAGAAGGACAGGAGGCCTGCAAACTCTGTTGGGTATGGGATTTTAGGTGGGAAGATGTCATTAACAAGATTTGGGGTTGGTCTAAGGGAGTGAGAGTGTCACATTACTGTGGTGAATCAAGTAATTAGAAAGACAGAGAGGACAGAGGCAGAGCAGAGATGAGGTGATGCTATCCTGACTGGAAACATTGGGACTCAAAGTCAGAGGAGAGCCTTGAGGGGAGCAGCGATGTATCCATCCTCTCAGTCATTAGCACAGACTTCTCTCTTATTCATGATGTGCAGATAAAATGTCTCTGTAGTTACTTCAGTTAAAACACTGAGATGCCAACCTGCACTTTACATTTTTCAGTAGACTACCTAACATGTATTGATGAGAATTCCAAAACTAACAAATAAAGATGCAGTCTTTAAAAAACAAATAATCCCAGGCTGTTTTTCTTTGACAACATATATCAACAAGAAATTCTTGACACTATCTTATAAATCATAAACTGAGTCTGTTATAATATTTGGTCTTGGTATGCAAACCTAATATGCGACTAATTGAATTAGCTGATAAAGGTGCATGTCATTACAGGTGAGCAGCAATAAGACAGTTTTAATTGCTCAGAGTCTGGCAAAAGGCAAACAGAACTGCCAGTAACGCCTTTATAAAAGAGTTTCCTTTACAGTGGTGGTATTAAATCTCTGGTTGGAATTGATCTTAACATTATCTTTTAAAAAGTGCAATAAAATAACTTAATTTGCTCTGTTATTACCAGCAAGAGATCCCTGTTTGTTTGAGTCTAATTATTTTTTTCCAACCTGTTTTAATTAGTTTTTAATCATTGCTATCATTTATTGTTTAAACTGGTAGTGCATGTTAGTGATAGTGGTTTTTTTTTCTCCTGTTTGTGCACAACAGTCTCACAGAAATACATGAAATGAACACAACCTTTTAGCAACGCATTATGTTGGAGTGGGCGCAAAACGTGTTAAAATTACATGCTGGCAACCAACACGTTCTCACTCTGACTTCATCACATTTTGACATTTGGTCATGGACTTTCCACGACCACATACGACGTGAAAGGTACCCTGGGTACGTTGGTTGTTGACGTTCTGGGACACCATGCCAAGTTCTGCCTGTTACATGCATTGTCTTCTTTCAAAATACACTTATGTTTTCACAGGAAATTTAACGTTTATATACAGTCTCTTCCAAAATAAACGCACTACGTCAGTACAACAACGTGAATTGAGATTTTTCTTCCTCCAACAACTATCACACGTGGTTGGGTTTAGGCAACAAAACACGTGGTTAGGTTTAGGAAAAAAGAACAGGGTTTGGCTGTATAATCTCAGGACACAAACGCTGCTCTCCCAGGTGAAGGTTGGTGTTTGTTGGACTCATCCACCTCTCCCACCTGCCCTACTCAGATATTCGCCATCTTAGCTTTCTTTTTTGCCCCACCGTGTTTCCCCCTGATGCTGCCAAGCACTGTTAAACTATAATGGCACTTGGCCGCTATCATGCTGCGTTAAAGGACAGCTTTTTTCATCAGCAACTTTGGAGTGAGACCGGGTTGTGGCAACACGAAAACAATGCCAATGCAAAGTCTATTATAAATGATTGCAGTTTTCTTTTGTGAGAGTCACAGTTTGGTTGGGTTAAAGAAAAGAGACACTAGGTTTGGAGAACAAGAAAATGTTTGGTTAAGTTCAGGAAAAGATTGTGCTTTCTGTTAAAATAACTACATACACGTATGTACTTTGCCTAGTCTGTAAAGTCACATAACGACTTTGACTTTTGGTTTCACACGAGACTTGAACAAGGCCCTCCTGATGAAAGTCCATGTTTGTTTGACCACCAACCCTCTGTCCACCACGATAAAAGATCCTCATTAACTTTGCATCTACATTGTTTTCATTTTGCCAGCATGTCATTTTAACACTTTTTGTACCCACCACCACATAATGTGATGCTAAGACTGGGAATGTGCTGAATGTGCTGAATGCACATTTACCATTTGGGACAATAAAAGATAAAACTGTTGTTTTTTCCCCTTCAATACAAAAATGAACTTATCATAATGAATAAAATAACTATTTATCAATGACTTCAAATTCCATGCAGGATTTATCTTAGATTGGATTATAGTTCATAGTTATTGCATTGGCTCTGTATATGGTCTATGTAACACAAGAAGTAGGAGAATTTCTGTAGCCCTTAAATTAACATGTTTCTTTGATTTATCTGAGATGTTTTCAAAGACAGACATCAGTCTGTGTAAAACACTAGCGAACATGCTGGTTCTTCTTTATTAACACAAACATTGTCACCTCATCTAAAATAAGTGCAGTGATGAAGTGTAAACCAATAATGACATAAGCAGAGATGCTGTGGAACTTTTCCTTTAATTAAAGTATTTCACACCCATTAACACAGTAAGTAACAGCTGTCAGTGGTTGTAGCATCACAGTGAAAAAAACACCCGCACAGGCTGGACGCACAACAAGCACAGCAACCAAACATTGAAACCAGCTTCTATCATTATCTACGTCTGGAGAGAAATAAAGATTTCACTGTCAAGTAATGGACGGCCGCTTTTCAGTTTCAGTTTCACAAGAGAACCTGTCAAGACAGGAAGACTTGAGGGACACTTCAGCATATGCACAGTATATATATATATATATATATAAAAAACTGAGAGCATTAAATGAGACTGTCACTTACATATAACATCCAACTGACCGCCACTCTCAGTATCTCACACACACCGGCACCTACACTTCACTCAATTCTCATTTCAAATGTTATCAGTCAAGCCTCTCCGGACCTTATTTAATTAAACAGCTATGGAGCGCAGGGATACGAGGACTGATTTCCACCAGCAGGCTGGATAATGGGAACGTAAATCTGGTAATTCCACTGTGGATCAAACAAATGTCAACATTTAAAATAACCAACCTTGTTTTTAACCACATGATCAGCGCGACCCTGGTTAAGGTGACGTTTGTTTGTTGGTTAAACACTTTGATCCAGAGTGAAATATGGATTGGATAAATTGTAATAAAATTTGGCACAAACATTCCTTGTCCCCAGGGGGGTGAATTCTAATTACTTAGATTATCAGCTGATATGGGGCGTCGGTGTCTTAGTGGTAGAGCAGGCGCCCCATGTACAAGGCTGTTGCCACAGCGGCCTAGGCTCAAATCCAGCCTGTGGCCCTTTGCTGCATGTCATCCCCCCTCTCTCCCCCCTTCATGCTTACCTGTCCTGTCCATTAAAGGCAAAATGGCCAAAAAAAAATAAAAGATTATCAGCTGACATTTTACTTGCCTCACCAACAGGCAAAACTAGTACAAATGGGCGCACAAGCCCAGGCGCACTACTCCTGTGCCTGAGACTGTTACTGCGGAAGTGTTTTAAATGGTAAGGTTTTAGTGAAAATGCTCGTGTTTGGGAAGTATTGAGCATGCAACTGGATAAAAGGGACTTGGATTATGAGGCACGAGTTGTGTGAGAGTTTGTAAATAGATATTTTGTTATAGTTTACTGTGGGGACCCCTTTTACTTCAATTCATCAATATGTATCTCCGATTTTGGATTCTTCGTTCATCGTTGGGGAATGCTAAAAAAACAAGATTTCTCTTACAAGCCTAACACAGGGTGAGTAATTGATATACAAAATGGTTGTTTTGTGGGTGAAGTATTTCTTAAATAAGACAACTTCAGAGGTGCTGGTAGGCGTATTATTTTTACTCACTTCTAAATAAGCTAAGCTAGCACTGTCCCCGTTTGCTATCTTGACACTGAGCTAACGCTAACTGCCTCCTGGCCCTAGCTCAGATATGGTATCTATCTTATATCATCTAACTCTTGGCAAGAATGCAAAAAAGAAGCCTTTTTCAAAAATGTCAAACAATTCGGCAAACACAGTCCAATCAGCCTCAGCTGCACTTTGAGACTGATGCTAAAATAACAGGCTAACATGCTAACGGTAGCAGGAAATTGAGCCTATAGCCTATATCTTAGACAGATAAAAGTAGAAAAGAAATGCCCCCTGTTCAGAGGATGAACGCTTTTACATGAATTAGGTGGTAACAACATCTTTCTACTGGCAACATTTTCCCCACCAATTATGAGAACCAGAGTTAGGCTAGCTCTTTGTTTTTAACCCATTCTACAATTTTGACCATTAGCTTGCTAGCAAAGTTACTGACTAGTTAAATGGACAGGAGTGTTTAATTTTTTTGTCACTACCTCAAATGTGAATTTTTTTTACTATTTGGATGTTTTGTCTTGTCAGATAGTTAAACAAACTACAGCTGGGGAAAAAATAGGACTATTTTTTCAAGTGAGCTTTTTAGCACTTCTAACTATAGTATGTTTAACAGATGGATGACGACCCTTCACTTCCTCCCACTGTACAAAAACGAAGCCAAAATATCCCCAAAACGGCTGCTGCCATCTTGTACTGTTGATGTAATTTGGAGCCAGAGTCTGCGCAGTCACCATATCTGTAGTATCCAGTTCACAAGCACACCGGTTGGCACACATAGCTGTCAACTTTGACATCAAACCACCTTTTTATAGCATTAAATAGCTAATTAAATCAAACTTAGGCTATCAGAAAAAAACATTGCGCGGAAAAACTTGATTTGATGTGTAGTCTGATCTTTTCTTTTATAACCTATACTGCAGCCAGCCTTCAGGGTGCGATCAAGATTTTTTGCCTTCACTTTTGGGCAGCTGTCAAGTCGCCCATCTTCATTACACAGTCTATGCTTTGCAATGTATATGCTAATCCAGTGCTTTCCAGATGCTCCAGCCACCAGATTTCTTCTCAGTCATTGATTCAAGTTCCACACGGTTCATGTATTGTGTCACACTTGCGCTTGGCCATGTCATCAAGCTAGTTTTCTGTCTCTGTCAATCAGCTGTCCATCATTAGTCACTCACTCTACAGCAGGAAACAGCACTTCAGAATAAAAGCTCTGTGCTGGGAAATTCATTGTACTTCAAAATAAAGTGTTTTTTACAGACTTGACATGTTTGTAAGTCACATTTAGAAAGGACCCGTAACCCACTTTTGGATGTTGACCCACCAGTTGGGAACCACAGTGCTAATCTATACATTGTCCGATATATTTCTGTGGATGTGCGATAATCCTTCAGCTAAACTCAAAATCTACTACAGCAATAGAAAGGGCACAAACCAATTTATCATGAATTCCCTGTTCAAAAATGATGCAACTTTGTGCTTGCTGTGTTGTAAAATGTAAAATATAAAACCTAATTTTTATCTTCACTTCCTACCTTTTCTGAAAATATTCAGAGACAGGAAGTGAAATATTACTCTGAGCCCAAAATGTTTTTTTTTTTTTTTTATCAAATATATTACAGATTTTTCTGAGCTTGAGGGAAAGATGGAAAGTCAAAGATAAACTTTTTAAAAAGTTGAAACCTCTAAAAATGTTAACACCTCCTATTAAGCTCTCAGATATGTTTACTGGCCCAACTCTTCCACATTTGCAGAATATGAATCTGTGACAAAGCCTGGCCATGACTACTCAGATAACTGTGTATTATTTTTTCTCCCTGCGTTCATTAAATGATAAGCCACATGAAAACAGTCAAAGCAATTAGTAACAAAAAACAGGAATTTGTTGGACAATTTGCAGAACTCAGCACCCACATTTCAGGTGTATCATTATAAACATTCCTGTCGGTAGCAAATCCTCATCTAGAATCAGAGCACAAGGCGACTCACCACTGCACAATATGAGTCCACTGAAATTCATTACCGACACTACTAAAGTATGTTAGTCATGCTAGAAGGAACTTCAGGAAAGGTTCAGTAACAACAGGGTTGAGTACAGTTCAGGAAGTCTGAGTAAAAAATACAATAACTCTACGAGCAGGCACCGAATGTTTGCAACAGAGATTACAACAGATCACTGACTTTCACACCATAACGAAGCCAACCAGCAGTGTCACTGTATATATAGAGAGCGTATATCAAGAACAGTGCCAGGATTGAGCTACAAACACCAGGCGAGAGTAATCCTCTCAGAATTAAAGTGAAGCTTTGGGGCAGTGTCTCAGACAGACACCTCGGTAATTTGTATCACTCTGATGTCTCTGTGTTCTCTTCTCTCCTCCGCAGAGAGAGGTGAGAGCTGCTGTTCACGTCTAAACACATGATATTGTTTTCCTTGTTTGCCTCATTTCTTTTTTAAAAACATGTCTTCCTCCCGGGCTTCATTAGAAACATAATTAAAATGCCTCTCATCAGCACGTCTCACTCATTGGTGCATAATTGGCATTTTGCTTGTAGAAACTAGTACATATCTTTACAGTACAAATCCAACATGTGATTCAAACCATTTAAAAGCATTTTACAAAATACTACATGTTGTACATAGAAAATCAACAACTTTGGACGAAATCTCATGCTAATCAAAAAAAACACACACTCTCTGCCTCTCTCACACACACACACACTCTCATACAGTACATCATAAGGCTTTGGGGTTTCATAAAACTTTGAGCATGTCACGCAAACACCAGTGTGTCAGTGACATATTCATGCCATGCAACTGGTTCTCTGCACTGTGGCACGAGTGCTCTTTTTCTTCTCACGTGAGACATTTAATACATTTGCATGCACACAAGTACTGTATTTGTCCACTGCCGAAACTGTGACTAAGGCAACAGCCTGGTTGCATAAATCGACGACTGTCTAATTGTGTTAACGTGACGAACATGTCTAATTTACACAGTAAAAAGTGTGACTCTGAGTCACCTTGCCTCTCGTCCCACTGCTATCAAAATGAACCAAAAAGCAGTTCTGTAAAATGCTGCTACTTTGTAAAAAAGAGAGAAATTTGACATGTGTGACTGAAGGAAAAACTCCTCAACTCATCGTCTTGGCTGTTTTTGGTGTTGAGAATCCATGCAGAATAACACAGAGGTGTTGCCAGCAGGTCTGAATGCAGAGTGAAGATGTGGCAAGAGCTGGTTGCCTAGTTGCACAAGATTTAATCAAGGTGCCCACACTGGATGAGGCATGCATGACGTCCACGCAGGTCCTTCATAAGGCTCGAGAGATTTCATCAACCAAAGAGAAATTAAGAATATATCAAATATAGGAAGTTTTATATATATATATATATATATATATATATATATATATCCTGCACACATATCCTTCTTTTAGCACATTCATCGACTCAGTGAGGTGGGTTTCATGCAATTAAAGATAGAAGTGTTTGCTACTAAAGACATTAAAAACCAGGTATCCAGCACTGCATGGATTTCTGTCTGTAGCTGAGTTTTAAAACCTTTTCTTTTTAAATAATACATTAAAAAATATGTGAGTGCAGGAGGAATATTTCAACCTGTCTGAATGTTGCACAGAAGCAATCTTTTACTTTTACTTTACATGAATTATAACGATTAATTAAAAAAATTGACTTGCATGACAAACAGGTTCAAACATTCTTACTACACAGGCAGATTTTTACAATTTCTGAAAAGAAACATAAACTTTAAAGTGCCCTGTGGAGTTTTTGACCAGGAGTAGTGCTGTGGAGCATTGTGAGAGAGCTACTCTGCACTTCACATCCTGCCGCTGGTTTCACACGGATTTGCTAATCGACAAACAAATGTCGTAATGCACCGTCAAATGCAGTCGACATAAAGGAATGATATCAAACAAGCTTGGATGTAAACAATGCAAGGTTTTAAATATTTAAAATGGGTTTTATGGGGAAGGAAGTGCATTTCACACATTTGTTAGTCCTGGGGGATTCACACAAAGCATTTTAGTAAAACACATGTATACAGATGTCTTTGAAAACTGATATTTTCCTCTACGTTTTGGGTTCTTATCCGCACGTCAACAGAGTTTTAGGTTACTAAAACTTGTTTTCTAATATCTAAGTTCAAAGATAATGTGGACGAACGTTGTTTTTTTTACAACAGAGAGGAAAATATCTGTTTTTAAAACATCTGTACACGTTCACGGGGCTTGAATGTGAAGACAATGTTCGATTGTTTAAAATAAAACTCCACAGGGCACCTTTAATCTTAATGTTACTTTAATTTTACTAATTTACAGACAAAACTTAGAGGTTTTGGCAACACATAAATGTAACTGGAGTTCTGCTTTCTATTAATACAGAATCAGATCAGATTATGCCAATCATAGTGTTATAATTTCTATTTCTATCATGTGCATCTTAATGCGACTATTGTAGCTGCTCTGTTTGTCCCTCGTCTTCCCCAGTAGGAGGCGGGCCATGGCAACTGGGATCAAAGGGTCATTTGCACATCAGGATGTAGTGCCACTTCAAAGCTCCGATTCACAAAGGCATCTTTGTGCTGCACACATGGCGCGGCTGATGTACACTCGCTTCCTCTGCTGCCGTGGATTTATGTCACATTACAATAATAAAACCATGCCACACATGACCAACACAGTGCAGGCAAGGACAGCGAGACGGGCTGATGCACAGGTGTCGTCCAACCTTTGAACTAGACCTGGCTGAGGAAGTTGGCGGGGGAGATACGTCCAGGAAAAAAAAAACACCTTTCATCTGTCAAATTCATCTGTTGCTGTCGAGACCGGCTTGGTTTAATGAGCATTCATTATTGGGAATGAAGGATCCAGGCGAGCCTTGACTACAGTAAATCCTTCATCCGTCCACATACATCAAGAGGTTCATTTTCAGAGCTTTGCAGTATTTTCAGATCACAGAAAAAAAAGCCTTTCTTTCCTTCCAGGAATATATTTCAATTACTGGAAACCCTCCCTGCTCCTCGCCCTTCATCGTAACGTTCACTGTTTTCATTTAGTGGAACAAAAACAGCAATTTGAATAGAAACCAGTGCAAACATCTAATTTAAGTTTTAATCAGTGTTCTTGTTTTTTGCCTCGTTTGACCGCCAGGTCCCGTGGCTTTAAACCCCTGAGAGCAGTTTCGTCAGCGGCACCTCTCGCTCCCCCAGCAGGTTGTCCCTCTTGAGGCTGGTGCCTTTGTTCACCACCTTGAACTTCACAGACATGTTCTTCACCTGAACCGAGCTTATCGAGTCAAAGAAGAAGTCCTCGTTGAAGACCGGGTTGCGGCTGTTCTTGATGATGTTGCTCCTCTGCTTCTGCAGCTTGCCCGGGTTCAGGTAGATGGACACGCAGCAGTTGATGCTCTTGATGTCAACGTGCTTGTCGTAAAGACTCTCCGCCGCCAGGACGCGAATGAGCAGGCGGGATGTGCTGGAGTCATAGTTGGCGCTGATCCTCACTGATCCGCCTTTGTGCAGGTTCAGGGTTTGCTCCCGATGGAGCCCGTGGTCTGATCCTCCGGCTCCGTGGCAGGAGGGGACATGGAGCCGTCGCTGGATGTTGGGGCTGGGCTCAGCTGAGCTGCACTCGTCAGTGGAGAGGGAGCTGTGGCGAGCAAACGTCCGCTTGGCTTTAACGACTTTGGCTTGCGTCTCATGGGTGAAGATCTTGAGCAGGGAGGCAGAGCGGGAGAGCAGCGGAGAGCTGAAGGGAGAGGACTCAGCCGAGGAGCAGGTATCACTTTCTCCTCCGCTGAAGTACCGATACGGATTCATGTGAGAAGTGTTGAAGTCAGCTGGGTTCAAGTGGTTCCCTGCTTCACTGCTTCTCCCCTGGGTCCTTCTCTGGGTGTTTGGGGAGGTGATGGGACTGGTGAGCTCGCAGTGGAACAGGGACTCTTTACGCCGAGTGTGTGGGCTTTCCTTCAGGGTTGCAAAGCCATAAGGCGTTTGAGTCTTGGGCACATAAGGCAGGGACATCGCTGTCTGCGACTGGGGGTCTGCATTGGTGTCTCCAACATCATCAGCACTCTCTATCTGTATGATATGACGGTTTGCAGCTCTCAGCAAGTTCTTGGTGTCTCCTGCGATCTTGGCGACCAGGCGTGGACTTCTCGGGCTGCTGATCTTCTTCCCACTGCCAATAGTTTGCTCTGAAGTTGAGGGTTGCAGTCCTTCTTTGGGTTTCACAATAGTAACCTCAGGTTCTGGGGGGCCGCTGACCAGCTTTGGAGGAATGAAGAAGTCTGGGATCTTGTCTGGGGTGAGGACGTTGCTGTAGGCGACGCCTTTCTTGTCTCCGTTTTCCCCCTGCCGCAACACACCAGTCTCCACCGATCCGCGGATCTTATCCAGAACCCACATGGTCCCACAGGACAGTGGGATGTGTGGGCTGCAAGGAGTCAACTCAGTCAGGTGTGTCTGCAATTAATAACACACAGAGAGGGGAGATGCAAATAATCAGAGGATGCTGACTCCACAGCAAGCAGAGGGATAAAAATAACCCCAAGGTGTTGCTCTGATGATACTGACTGTGATGAAACCTCAAGCGTTTAAAGGATTAAGACTAAATAAATAGGAAATATTGCAGCACACTGAATCTGAGCTGAACTTCAGGAGCTATCGATTACACATGCTGGAGAGTAAAAGCTCTCACAAAGACACTAGAGCTACAGAGAGGCTTTCTCTGACCGACTGCTGTTCATTTACTCAGCTTATTACGTTTTAGGAGAGGGAAACTAAGAGCCAACATGTCTCAGCAGGCAGAAATGTGAAGTCTCAGAACAGAAAATTATGAAAATCAACCAAAATTCAACTCTAATATTCACAACATAATTATTATTTTTTTGGCAGAGTGGCTGCATTAATTGGTGATGTAAGAGTCAGAATAGATGAACAACAACAAAGAGGGCACTTTACTATTTTTTTTATCTTGATATTTTAGAGGACTACATTTAAAGTTCTTTATCAGCATTGCAGTAACATAAAATATGTGCGCACCCCCTTCGTTTGGGTGCATTTTATTCTTTAAACTACGAAAATTCAGATTTAATTCTGGCTTCCTATTGCGCAAAATAAAATAAAATTAAAAGAGAGAGAAAAATTCAGGTAAAAAGAGGTCAGAAAAATTATTTATAGTCGATTTAGTCAAATTTAATAATATTAATGTTTCTAACTTTAACTCGGCAACAGCAGATTATCTTTCTGCATCTTTAGATCATATGAATTCAAGAGTTTCCAGCAAAAAAGTTGAAGAAAAACATTCAGTAAAAGTTACAGACGGATTTCAGTTCAACAGGTGCAAAGCTTCCTCCAATTGCGCACCGCTCCGTTTCCCAAAACATCCGTGTCTCCATAAAGTCTGTGAGCTAATACACTGCTCCTGTCTGCAGAAATATTTAATTAATATACTCACAGCAACACAGACAGGGGACCCACTCGTCTTTGTCCACTTGCTCCGTCAATAACAGGTGTTTCTCCCCGGGTAAGCCTGTGCGCTCTGCGGCGCTGCTCTGCGCCCTCAGACGGTCTCAGCTCCGGAGCGCTTGCCGTGCGTTTTATAGACGGCACAAGGCTGCAGCTGACCAATAAGATCAAACTGTGCGTTTCCGTGTTTCCCAGCAGAACCAACTAGAACACACACTGGTTACATATCAGAGACAGAGGAAGCTGACAGGTGGGTTTCATGTTCATAACCAACACTTCTCCAGATCATGGTGTGTTATGGAAACATTTGTTCTGCAAGTACTTTGTCACTGAAATTGGGTATAAGGAAACAAACATCACAGCCACTCTGCTTTATTCATGTTGTTTTCCTTCCCCTGGGATAAAAACAAAAGTTATTTTAATTGATTTCACTCTGTTGCGTCAGTCGTTCAGCCCAACATGCCACTCTCTCTTTGAAATCAAGCTTTCAACCAAGGACACCTTTAATGCCAAGAACAGACGTGACACTTTGTTCCTCAGCTCCAGCCTCATCAAAAAGAGGCAAATTTGTTTTTTCCCCCACTTGCACCGGCAGCACAGAGCTTTTGTGTGTCAGTAAATCATCATTATATATAATAAGACTATCTGACCTGGAAACGCGCAAGCAGCTGAGCAGACAATGCTGCATGGAGCACCTGTGCGCTTTAATTCGATATACAGCTCCTCTTTTTTTCCTGTCTGTCTTAGAGTTTCATCCGACTGATCGGTTTCCCTGGAAACTTTGCTATGGCAACAAATACATTTGTCTGTCTAAAATAGCAAGGGCCCCACTGACTTCATTGATCTGCAGGACAAAAAAGCACTTTATTTGTCCAGTTTGCTTGGTTTGGAGTCAACTGCCATATAAAACCCGCGGACTGAGAGGTGCACAGCCGCTGCTGCCTTATCACAGATCGGTTGCTTGGAGCCAATAGCGGCGCTGCATTGACTTGACAGGAAGGATTTAGAAATGTACTGATTTCAGCTGGGAGAGTCAATATCTGGTGACAGCGAGGACAGAGGCTTTACAAACAGCTGATAAAAACAGTTAATGTGAACAGCCCTGCCTGGGAGAGGTGTCAGCTCAGACTGTTTCTGCCTCACCCAGGCACAGATATAAATGAATTTCAGCCTTTATTAAAGCCTCAGTGATGTGGAAAACTTTAACTTCAAGTCAGTGTTCACTTCCATGAATAAAAGAAAAAAAAATCAACGAGCCTCAGTTGTCCTTACTAGAATATATACTGTTTTTTATAACACCTCTTGCTAAAGCTTATATAGACCAAAAACGTTAAGTTACATTACATTTACTCAGTAATATACAGAGCATCCAGTGTCAACCCATATAAAGAGTACAGAATCAGTGTGATCATGCCACCTTCGAGGAGGCCAAACGATGTTGTGTAACCCTCGGTCCAGACTGTTTTCCATGGGAAACACCTACAAGGTTTTTGACATTATCTCCTGCATCATACACTCCCACAGTAAAGCCAGAGGACTCTCGGACCTCTCAAAATACCAAACCATGATTATTAACAAATGTGTGGAAGCCAAGAACAGCTTGGCTTGCAATTGAGACCATGAATTTCGTGATCTCAAGATGACAAAGCTCATTTTCTTGTGATAACTCATTAATTATGTTGATTCTCATGAAAACAAAAGGCAGATATCTCGAGACAATTTATCACAAAAAAACCGACTTGTTTTCTTGAGATCACAGAGAACTCAAAAATGAGTGTCTAGTTCAGGGGTGTAAAACTCATTTTAGTTTATGGGCCACATACAGTCCAGTATGATCGCAGGTGGGCCAGACCAGGAAAACCATTGAACAATATCCTATAAATAACAAACACCTCCGAATGTTTGCCTTTTTTTGTTTAAAATTTACAAAACAGACGACAAACAGCCTGCGATGTCTTCAGAAGAACAAATGCAATTATAACAATATTTCTCAGTTGACTACTCACTGTCATTACGTATGCGTTTCTGTGTATTTCCACTCATGTGTCTTAATCCTGACATCACCACACCAAACTAAAGTGAAAGAAAGGAGCTGTAAAAGGCCTCTGAAGCCGCATTTTACAAGAAGAAAGCTACTATAAGCTATAAATTATACCTATGTTCATACTGAATAAGTGTTTTATTTACCCCACTAGGAAAGCATTTCAGTACCAGATCTTTAGTAGTTCACTATAACATTTATTATTCACAACTACACAAACAACAGTCTAAAGTTAGGAAAAACAAGACTAAGCTACTGCCATACTAAGACTCTGGTGTCCCGCAAGGCTCCATATTGGGTCCCATTTTATTCTCTGCTCTTAGACTGCCTGGCCTGCTGCTGCTCAGTTTGATAAAGTTGTGAGCAATTAAAGGTATGTGGTGGGAGGCTGAAGACAATAGGTGAGTGGGTGCCCTATACATTTCTATCACGTATTTATTTTGTGTTCAGAAACACTAGGTTTACTGGTTGTTGCCTCACTTGTATTTGTTCTCTTTTTTTTACATAAGAAAGCTAGGTTTTTGTGTTTTGTTTTAAGGGGTAGAGATTAGTTGAGGCCTAGTTTTGTTATATTGGTTTCTTTTATTTGGCACAACCACTTTTCTTGTCCATTCCTCCCCCACATTTGAAGAACCTTGTGTTACATTTGTAAATAAATCACTTTTAATTTTTTCGCTTCTATTCTGACTCCTTCAGCAACTTGATTGTCATATTATTGTCTTTATAATATCAACAATTTATATCAACATTTTGTGTTGCAGTGTCGGCAATACAAAATTTCATTTTTATGCTGACAATACTTTTACGTATAGTTCTCTCTTATCTTTAGTGAGTGTGATTAAGGAGCTGCAGTCTGCTTTTTATTGTTGCTCAAAGGATTCTTTGTGAATAAGAAGTTGTACTAAATCCCAACAAAACCGACATGATGTGCTTTTCAAGTGTGAAGATGACAGCTGATGACGTAAATCATGTTATTTTAAATAATGAGGTGATTGAACAAGTCACAACTTACAAATATCTGGGATTTTTCCAAGAAGATGATCAGTCTTTTAACATCACTAAAAACTCAGGCTGAAGTTGGGTTTCTGTTAAAAAAACAAACAAACCCTGTTTCTCCTCTGGTGCAAGGAAAACTGGTTCAAATGATGCTTTTGTCAGCAGGTGATTATGGTGACATTTTATATACGCATGCAAATCCATCTTGCCTGAAAATAAATGATTCAGTGCACCACGCTGTGCTGCAATTTGTCACAGATTCAGGATTCTGCATACATCACTGCAGTTTGTATGAGAGCGTTGGTGTGTCTTCTCTATACAATGGCAGAATAACACACTGGTACACTTTTATTTATAAGGCCCTATTACATGAACTGCCTTCTTAATTATTTACTTTATTGACTCTTAAAACTGTCAGTAGCAGCAACCTTCGGTCTCGTGGACAACTTATGTGTGTCATTCCCTGAAGCTGCTGTCTTTGGTTAAAGTGCTTTTAAAGTTTTAGCTCCCTCATCTCAGTTTCAGTTACAGAGTTACCTCAAGCTAGACTCTATTATGAGCACAGGAGATTTTAAAACAGGATTAAGGACCTTTTGACCATTGAATGCACAGTCTGCTTACTTAATGCTGTTAATTCAATTGTTTGTCACAAATTGGCTGCTTAAGTCTGTTGCTCGTTTCTTGTGTCTGGATTTTTGATACTGTTGGTTTTAACTTTTTGCTGTTGCAGAGATTTTGAATCTCAGTGGGACTATTCCTGGTTAAATAAAGGTAAAAATAAATAAATAAATAAACCTAGGCGCAATGATGCTTTAAGCTAAACGCTAATATAAGCATGCTAACATGGTGTCCTCATGTTAAACCAGCTTCATGACAGCAGAACAGAGTCAGACCTTTAGACAGCAGGTGATCTCACTGATCTCACTGCGATACAGATCCAAGATCAGTTGTCCCTTCATGTCACCTGATCTCAGACTGCGTTCACACTGAAATAAGAAACCAGATTCTGATCAGATTTGGATGGCCAACAGTTTGAAAAATGAGATTTTAACACCCCTCTGAGGTGGGCAAAATATTAGAAACACTGTAGTGATCCATTTTTTGATCAACAATTTAAATATTGCTCAACTTTTCATGATTGCTGAAATGTTTTTGTGTCATTTATTTAGTAGGTAATGTGTTCAACCCCTCTGAGACTTAAGTTTTTATCTATGAGCAGGTAAAATGGTTAGATACTTGGTAATAAACCAAAGTGAAATTCTGAGCCGATAATGACGCCAGACAAAAAAGGAAGGCTTATTAGGGTTCTCAAAATCTATGCAGAGGGGAATATTTGCCCTAA
This sequence comes from Epinephelus lanceolatus, assembly GCF_041903045.1. Classification (NCBI taxonomy): domain Eukaryota; kingdom Metazoa; phylum Chordata; class Actinopteri; order Perciformes; family Serranidae; genus Epinephelus; species Epinephelus lanceolatus. The sequence goes on from NC_135739.1 coordinate 17,474,518, forward strand.
ATGTTGAAACAAAAGCCATCAAAATAGTTGTCATGACATGTATCTCAATCCTTTAAGCAGAAACACCTCTAAAAGCTGAGAGTAATCTCTTGGAAATAGTCGACATATTTCAGTATGAACCAAAGTGGAGGACAAAGCCGCCGGCAGACATTGCTGTCCATTGAGTCATGCCGATAACACACCTGTAAAACTCAGCTAATCTGCTTTATAAGGACTGTGTGGGTGTGGTTTGATCAGTTTGGCAACATAACTAAACAATCCTTCCATATCGTAACTGAAAAATGCTGCATCCCAGCATAAACCAGCAGCAGATGATCGCGGTGCTCTTGGAGACAAAGAGTTAACAAGGGAGTTAGCAATGTAGCTTGGTCCCAGCCCATGTAGGGCTTTGTATACGAGGAGGAGGAGCTTAAAATCAATTCTAAATGTAACAGGAAGTCAGTGCAGAGCAGCTAAAACTGGCCTGATGTGCTCTCCTCTTGATTTTGGTTAATAGCCGAGCTGCAAAGTTTTGAATGAGCTGAAAACTCTCAGTGGTGTTTTTTGTAGGCCAGTAAAAAGTGCGTTACAGCAGTTGAAATGAAGGCATGAATTGATTTCTCAGCATCTTTGTCATTTAGGAATGGTTGTATCCTATGTTTCGTCACCTTGTTAATGTGGGGATTCAAACAGCTGAGAAAAGAAAATGCAAACATCTGTCATGTGAAATATAAACTGTTGACAGTAAACTTAAGAGACTTGATGTCGTGATAGCTCACTCACAGAAAGATGAACCAATACATGCTCTCAGACACATAATGTATATCTAACAGTAATAAATTACATCTGTATGACATTTATCTTGACATACAAAAACAATCCGACAAAGCTGCACATACATTTAACATTTACCGACACGTCTGTTTACACATGCAAATATTCACACACTGAAATCCGGCTCCGGACAGGAGGCTAAACCTGCAACATCACATTCCTCACCAGGTGATAAAAGGGAACCCGGACATTGCGGTTCATCCTACAGCGACGAGGACACGCATCGGGACAGCGTCATTGTGGCATGTAAGCCATGTCAGCTATTCCAGTTATGAGTGTAGATAATTACACGTCTTGCCTGCTGAGGTCGTCCCAGGGGTCACTGTCTGATGTAACCAACCTGTGAAATGAACCACTTACCATATAGATTGCAGAGGCACATTTGAACCCTCACCCGCCGCTGTCTGTCATCTGAAGCCGGGCAGCGCTCACTCAACACCCTATAGACACTCCACTTGTCACAGCTGTCAAGAAAAACATGTTTTAAAACGATTCACTGCTAAAAAACATTCTATATGTCATTCAGCCTAACTCAAGACACACTGATAACTGACATGATCTGTTCACTAAATAATGCAGCTGATGATTTAGTGGAAAATACTGAAAAAGGCACATCCCAGCTTTTCCAGAGCTCAAAGTGCAATCATTAAATTGTTTGTTTAGTGCTGACAACAGCCTGAAACAGGAAAAAACACACTGATGTTTACGGAAATTAGGTTGGTATGAGATGTTTGAGTTTTGAAAAATGTCTTAATCATTTAATAGATTATGAAAACTGTCATAATGAAAAATAAAGTGATAAATTAATCAATGTTTTAATACAACAGAACCAGAAGTGTTTTTTTAAAAGAAGAACAAAAGACCATCTTATTAAAACACAATAAATGGAAACATATATGTAAGTTTATTAAAATGGAAAGAATATCTGCTGAGGAATAATTGAATGCCATAGTACTCCGTGCGCACACTGTTAACAGCTCCCTTTACGAAATAATGAGATCGGTACACAAGCGTCTGTGAATCTTCAGCGTCTGAGACGAGGACAGGCTGAGAAAAGGTTAATGTGTCTGTTCTGCTCTCATTAAGAGGCCGGACCCTGCATCTCTGTCAGCCTGAAAATGTGAGGAGCACTGAGCCCATTACCAACCCAAAAGTGCAGAAGTGCAGTTCCTCAGTGAATAACACAGACGTGTTTTAGTGTGGCTGAACTCGCTCGTTCTCTTCATGGACAGACAGGTGTAACTACCAGTGGGGGAAGAAGTATTTACAGCTTTTGCTTGAGTAAAATTAGCAATACCACAGTTTTGATAAACTGAAGTACTGTATTTAAAGGAACACTTTATCCCCAAATGACCATTTGTATATCAAGCACTCGCCCTGTGTTACGTTAAATTCATGTTCCACCAGGGAACAGAAGTTAAAGTGCTCCCCATAAAGCCCTGACTCCATCAACAAAAACAGTAATTTTGCCCCTCTGAACACATGAGCTGCTGGTCTACTGCTAACTTGATCAGTTAAGCCTACACTTTCACACTTTCACGTTTCCACTGTGAAAAGTTGTGGATGGTACCAATGGAAGCGTTCTGTAAACCCCTGCTCTCAGATTTTCCTTCAAATTGTTGTAAGATGGTCAGTTTAGCTGTTAAGCTTCTAAAAATTTAACCTGAGGGGGTTACTGGTGATTTACAATCGTCCTCCTAATGTTAAATTGGTGATTACGGCGCTGCATCACAGCGCAGCTGGTCAGAGTTTCATTCACAGCAAACGGCAATAATATGCTGACGCTGAAAGTTGCGTTTCACACATTCATCTCAGAAACGCCGAAAAATTCTGCGCATTGTTCGTCTGATGTCCACCCTTCAAGATTCCTCTCTGGGTCAGACTCTGGACCAGAGTCAGGTGGTGGCTCAGCTGGTACAGCCTCTCCTCTCTTGTGATGTCAACCGGCCACGACAAAGTGGCGAGGTCTCATTCATGGCTCTCTGATCTCCTCCACAGTGTCACTAGTCGTGCGTAAAAGCGCAGTGCGCCTTTATTGAACAGTGCTGAAAGAGTGAGGGAGCGCCCAGAGAAACCCAAAACTAATAATTTTATTTTATAATGATTTTTGCGAGATTGCTATTTTCACTCAGTTGTATTTATCCCATTGGTAGCTACCATGTTTTCTAACAGTGCCTATATACCACATAACCAGTGTGATATGAGCTTCAGGCGGTGACAGCCTCGAGCTGACTCGAAAACGTTTAATAAATACACCTTAATTAATTCACATGGTGACATCCACATCGAGAAGAACCAAAAGCCAGGTGAGTTAACCGATTCTCAGTAAGGCTGCTGCTTGGAAAAAAAAACTGTCCACGTGAATGCAGAGAAGAGCGGAAAACAAAACACACACACACAAAAATAAATATGAATAAAATGAAAATAAAAAAAGAAATATTAAGCAAACACAATTTATATTGTAATGCAGTCATATCATGTAGGCTGGTTTAATAAATCGCCACACACTAACAGATGGTAGGCCTATTGTTCCTGCAGTAGAGGACAGTCCGGTGTGGACGTAATCGCAACTCGAAGGTCAGACGTGTTGTTATGGACCTGATGGCTCCATGGTTGCTATGTTGTCTCTAAGTGCATCATTTCACACATTTAATCATTTCAATCAAAACAAACTTTGCATTGGAGAGAGAAGCAGCATCTCAACTTGCACACGACGATTTTTCTGAAAACCAAACCACAAACTGAGACCTTTTGCCTCTGGACTTCATCTTAAGACCTGCTGTCACTGACAAACGGACTCATTCAAGGTAGATGAGAGATTTTGACACTTTTTTAAAGCCCATGTTGTTTTCTGTGTGTTTTACCATTGAGACTTTACAAAATGTACTGATGTAGGCAAAGTATGACCAATATCGCAATATTTTGCCCACATCAGTACTATTGTAGTGTAAATGAATCACATTGGACTGACGTTTGACTGTTACCAAGTTTGAGTAAGTTAATCCAACGCTACTGTCTTTGGTTTACTAACTGTCTGTTTTATCTGTCCGACAAACAGCCCAGCATAAACTAATATAAATATTTTTTAACTTCTTGGTGATATAGGCCAGCAGTGCTTCAAGCAGTGACACAAGAATTGAAGCCTTATTATTTGAATATGCACATAATTTTCTCGATATTAAGGATGTTTTTCATTTATGTGTATTTTACACAAAACGTCATTTAAATATTATGTCATCATACTGAGAGCAACAGAGAGCTGTGTATCATGGAGATTTTTCTAGAAAGAACAATGATAAGGTGCTGGCTTTTTCTCATTCAGCAAGAGAGCGTAAAATTGGCATGTTGTTGAATATCTGGCAAAAATGTCCCCCTGTAAAAGACAGCTATGTCTACTGTATGCATGGGCAGACTATGACACAATGGGCCCCTGGGCACAGATATGCAAAAGGCCGCACCAGCTCTCAGGTACACAGGGTCAGGACACAGAGAGGTTGTGCTGGTTTTGCCTCTTTTTTGTTGTTTGTGTCGCTCTGAGGTCACCTTGTGTCTCTCTGAGGTCACCTTGTGTGTCTCTGAGGTCATCTTGTGTCTCTTTGAGGTCATATCTAGTCTTTTTAAGTCATGTTGTGTCTCGGTGAGGTACTTTTCTCTTTGAGATCATTTTGTGATATTTTTAGCTGATTTGTTTGTTTTTTAGGCCATTTTGTATCTCTTTGAGGTCATGTTTTGTCTTTCTGACATAATTTAGGGCAGCTTAAAAGAAATTTTGTGTCTTTTAAGGGTTATTTGTTATTGTTTTAGTCATGTCTCTTTGAGGTAGTTTTATGTCTCTTTGAGGTTATTTATTGTCTCTTTCAGGTCATTTTGTGTCTCTGAGGTAATTTTATGTCTCTTTGAGGTTATTTATTGTCTCTCTGAGGTAATTTTATGTCTTTTTGAGGTAGTTTTATGTCTCTCTGAGGTAATTTTATGTCTCTTTGAGGTAGTTTTATGTCTCTTTGAGGTTATTTATTGTCTCTGAGGTAATTTTATGTCTCTTTGAGGTAATTTTGTGTCTCTTTGAGGTTATTTTGTGTCTCTGTGAGGTAATTTTGTGTCTCTTTAAGGTCATTTTGTGTCTCTTTGAGGTAGTTTTATGTCTCTTTGAGGTAATTTTGTGTCTCTTTGAGGTTATTTATTGTCTCTCTGAGGTAATTTTATGTCTCTTTGAGGTAGTTTTATGTCTCTCTGAGGTAATTTTATGTCTCTTTGAGGTAGTTTTATGTCTCTTTGAGGTTATTTATTGTCTCTGAGGTTGTTTTATGTCTCTTTGAGGTAGTTTTATGTCTCTCTGAGGTAATTTTGTGTCTCTTTGAGATTATTTATTGTCTCTGAGGTTGTTTTATGTCTCTCTGAGGTAGTTTTATGTCGCTCTGAGGTAATTTTGTGTCTCTTTGAGATTATTTATTGTCTCTCTGAGGTAATTTTGTGTCTCTCTGAGGTCATTTTGTGTTTCTCTGAGGTAATTTTATGTCTCTTTGAGGTAGTTTTGTGTCTCTTTGAGGTCATTTTGTGTCTCTTTGAGGTAATTTTGTGTCTCTCTGAGGTCATTTTGTGTCTCTCTGAGGTCATTTTATGTCTCTTTGAGGTAATTTTATGTCTCTTTGAGGTAGTTTTATGTCTCTCTGAGGTAATTTTGTGTCTCTCTGAGGTAATTTTGTGTCTCTTTGAGGTCATTTTGTGTCTCTCTGAGGTCATTTTATGTCTTTTTGAGGTAGTTTTGTGTCTCTTTGAGGTTATTTTATGTCTCTTTCAGGTCATTTTGTGTCTCTTTGAGGTAATTTTGTCTCTCTCTAAGGTTATTTATTGTCTCTCTGAGGTAATTTTGTGTTTTTTTAAGGTCATTTTGTGTCTCTTTGAGGTAATTTTGTGTCTCTCTGAGGTAATTTTATGTCTCTTTCAGGTAGTTTTGTGTCTCTTTGAGGTAATTTTGTCTCTCTCTGAGGTTATTTATTGTCTTTCTGAGGTAATTTTGTGTCTCTCTGAGGTAATTTTGTGTCTCTTTGAGGTCAATTTGTGTCTTTTTTGTGTCTGTTTGTAGTTGTCTATTTTGTAGTGTTTTTGTCTCTTTGCAGTTCCTTAGCATTTGTGGTCATTTAAGTCTCTTTCTGGTCAGTACGTGTTTATTTGAGTGACATTTTGCAGGTGAAGGCCAGAGGGCCCCCTGACACTCTGGGTCCCTGGGCCTGTGCCCACTGGGTCCATTCAGTAATCCATCCATGACTATAAGTATGCTGTCAGAAAGCTTCCAGACTCTTAGAAGGACAACCGGGGTTTAGGAATAACACAATTTTTGTGACGAAAAGAAAGGCTTCAATCTGAATTAGTTTTCAAAAGTAGATTGTGACTGTAGAGTTTGGCATTAACATGCAGTCAGAAATGTTACATTTAATTGTACTCTGTACACCCCATTTTGTAGCAGTGCTGACTGTGTGCTAATGGGCCACTTCAAAATGTGATGTGATAAATTTGTGGTCTCACGATTGGATTCTTTTTTTCCGTCAGATGGCCCAGGGCTACAATTGGGACAGCGTCACTCCAATCCCATGGAGCTCCTCCAGTGACTCATCATCTGGCTCGGATACGTCCAGTCTGCTGGGAGACACTGCAAGACACTGTATTCTGACCTAATCTAGTCTATTGTCTAACATGCAGATAAAAGGAAAATGTGTAGTCAGTGCACACTCATAACAAATTGGAGCCAACCTGAAGTTGTTAACATGATGTGGAGCTGTACTCTGATGGCTGTATTTGTTGTTACCTTCAGATGGACCCGGACCACACGTTTACCAGCATCCTTGGCTCACCATCTGTCAGCAACCTGCAGCTGCTGCCTCCACCTGCAGATTCTGACATACAGCTTGGCCAAAACTCCATCTACAGCCCCTGCCAGAACCCTGCAGCTGCCGCCTTCACCTGCAGTTTCTGGCAGACAGCTTGGCCAAAACTCCATCTACAGCCTCTGCCAGCAACCTTCACCGCTCCCACCTCCACCTGCAGGTTCTTGCAGGCAGCTGTGGCCAGACCTGCAACAACAGCCTTTGCCAGCAACCTGCAGATTTTAGTAGACAGCTCAGCTCCTCCATCTACAGCCTCTGTCAGCAGCATGCAGCCATTACCTCCACCTGCAGATTCCAGCAGACAGCTCAGCTCCTCCATCTACAGCCTCTGTCAGCAGCATGCAGCCACTACCTCCACCTGCAGATTCCAGCAGACAGCTCAGTTCCTCCATCTACAGCCACTGTCAGGGACCTGCAGTGCCCACCACCACCTGCAGATTCTGACAGTCAGCTTGGTCAAACGTCCAACTAAAGCCTCTGCCATTAACCTGCAGCCACCGCCCCAACCTGCAGATTCTGGCAGACAGCTCAGTTCCTCCATCTGCAGCCTGTGCAGCCTGCATCTACAGCCACTGACAGGAACCTGCAACTGCCACCTCCACCTGCAGATTCTGGAACACAGCTCAGTTCCTCCATCTATAGCCTCTGCAGCCTCCATCTACAGCCATTGTCAGGAACATGCAGCAGCTTCCTCCCCCTTTAGATTCTGACAGACAGCTTGGCCCAACCTCCATCTACATCATCTGCCAGAGACCTTCACCACTGCTGCCTCCGCCTGCAGATTCTGGCAACAGCTCAGCTCCTCTATCAACAGCCTCTTTCAACTAAAGCCTATGCTTTAGTTGGAGCCTCTAAAGCCTTATTCAGATTCAGCCTTCGCAACTAAAGCTCGTTTTGAATGTTGATAAAACTAAGGTAACGCATTTTTCAAATGCTAGTAAAAAACCTGAGAACACTGTTGACATTATTTCTGCTCAGGGAAAGAAGTTAGAAGTTGTCTCCAGTTTTAAATATCTCGGTATTTGGCTTGATGGCAGTCTTTCTTTTAAACCTCGTGTTGAAAATCTTCTTAAAAAGCTGAGACTGTCGTTCCTGTGGGCTCCGGCAACACTAAACCCCTGAGCTTGCCTGAGAAGGACTAAATGCACAAACCTGCTATTTGTAAATATCCCATGAGGAGAGACTCTCACTGCAGCCTGTTTTATTTTGTTCTGAAAATGTCGGCGTGCAGTCTCGTTCTGTGGACGATGAACGAGGTGCAGACTCCCATCTGTGTCACTCATAATGAGGAAATACAGTGAGTGCTGGACGGAGCAGTGAGTGACAACAACCCCGCCCACATTTAAGGGTACTGTTTGCAGTGGAAACGCTAGGGTCTAGGTACCATGTCTGAAGGGTTACTGTTGGTTCCAAAGGTACCATACTGAAAGTGTTTGGTGGAAACAGGGCAAAACAAACTAACAGATCAAGTTAGCGAGGTAAAATTACTGTTTACGTCAACGGAGTCTGGCTATTTTCTGCTACTTTATACTTTTACTCCAGTACATTTATCAATAAGCTTTAGTTCCTAGTTACTTAACAGACCCGGAATAACATCACAAAATTTAATTAATTGATAAATTATGATATTATTATGTCAATAAGCTTCATTGGTCTTCAAGGAGAAATTCACAAGCCACACAGCAATATGTAAAACTCGATGTGTATATTTCATTATAATTAAAACTAGCTCCATCTCTACCCGCTGCTACATTTAAGTGATGAACACATTAATGGACATAAAAGCTGCCAAATAAAAATACATAATCCAATAATATACTATATGTAATTGTGAAATGGGCCGTTCTTCATAATGAGTAGGTTATTTTTACCTTTTTAACTTTATACCTTTGTACTTTCAGTGAAGTAATAACTGATGCATCACTTTAACATTGCAGCTTGTGGAGGTGGAGCTAATCTAACTAATACAGGCCGACTGCTGGGTATCCTGTGAAATGGCTTCCTGGAAGGACAGGAAGTATGAATTGAGGCAAGTACGTAGAAACGAGGCTGTCAGACTGAGCTCTGCAGGAGGTCTGCTGCGCCTCCAGATTTTGACCACTTGTTCCGCTTTACAGTGTGTGTGTGTGTTTGTGACTCTTACTGTAACACACGGTCACTCATTATGGTCGACGCGTCATAGGGTCCGTTTTTACCCCACTGTCTCTATTGTTGCCATCCATCTTTCTTCTTCCTGCCAACCCACTTCCACACAACTTCTGTTGCCTTGGAGACACCTCATATCCTGACACATGGATCAACCCCCACTCTCCTCCTCCCCCACCCTTCCATCACTAACTCCTCTCCTCCTCTCATCTCACATTTCCTCACCTCTCCGGTCTGTTACAGTTCACCCAGTTCGCCCGTACCTCGGGATGTCCAGCTCTCCGCAGGTCACCGAGGGCTCTGAGTCGGCAGAAGCCTGGAGATCTGCTGCCAAACTGCCAGCTGGAGCAGGGGGACGAGGTCACGGTGTGAACCCACCGAGAGAGAGGGCTGTGGGGTTGTAACATCTGGCTGTGATCCAGGTTTACACCCCGCAGTTGAAACAGTGTTATCCTTTTCACTGAGCAAAGTATGAACGAGACCACAGAGGGAAGCAGCGCTGCAAATGCCAGGATCATTTCACAGGCTTCCTTATTCTGGTCTGCCGAACTGGCATTTAGATCGGACACATACAGGGCAAAATGTCAGGCCTGTCGTCACGGGAAACAAATTTGATGGAGTCGGAATACCAGTGTGGAGGGAGACGGATTGGATGACCTGGGAGCTCAAGACAGAGTTGGTAAAAGGGTGCACACAGCTGGCCTAAGACACAAGCACACACCTGTGTAATGCACATTTCTAGGTGTAACTCCCTTGATGGAGGATTGATGACTTTCATTTTCTAGATTAGGCTGCAGCCATAGGTGGGCTCAACTTCAACAGGAAGAAAGCCAAGATAATAAACATTAAAATCATGTGTAGGAGCAGAATATAAGGTCACAGCATGTGGGTTATACAGGCAGTCAACTTACAGCGTCACAGTGGGTGACTGGAGAAGTGGAAATAACCAGAGGACACTTTGGCACTTTGAGATGAGAGGGTGAAATACATGGCCCCTTTACTCACTCTCTGTGTATTTAAGGGAATGGCAGCGCCACCTACTGGAGAACAAAGGCAGGTAAACACTGCAGGCTCCAGCTTGAGGCTTTGATTGAAGCATCACAGTTTGAGCTGACAAAACAAGACAAACACACACTTTTATCAAACTGCTATACATAAAAAAAAACTTTAGCTATAAACATACAGTTATGTGTGAGAATGTTTAGACTCTTAAATCTGATATCTTACTGGTCACTGAGGCTGCAGACAAAAGGCTCAAATGTGTCATCGAACAAGCAGCTGCTGCCCCCTAGAGGCATGAGGTCACAATATGAATATGTACAAACAGCTGTTCTCACACTCAAAAAATTATAGCTGAGGAAAAACAGTTCATATGAGCTCATTTGTCTCCACTAAGACAAAGTTATTGTACTCTGGTGTTTGTGCAGGTACTCAGGCAAGAACAAAGCCTTACCTCAGTTTTCTTGCAGGATCACAATCAGTCCTGAGAGCATCTGTAAGAGGAGACGGTGACAGGAACCTTTATTACTTTTTTTGAAAATGGCTGCATTGCCCAATAAGATCTACGAACACGTAATCTCAAAGTGAAACAAAACACTCCTTTCTGTGTCTGGTAAAGTTGCACAGGCACAGGAAATATGTCAGACAGAGGGCGGTTTGTACTTTTAGTGTCAACAGCAATTTTTACGTTTTTTAGATTTAAGTCTGTTTCCTGCGACTTGCTTCTCATAAATTTCTCCACATAAAAACTGCGGAAATTGTGACATGCAAGAAGAAAGAAGATGAAACAACCTGAATGAAAAGGGAATCAAGTATTTCTACATTTTATACTATTTAAAGTAGAAGCAGCTGCATTTATGGGCGTTAAACAATCACTTCAAGTCACTGGTTCCCAATCTAGGGGTCCAAACCCCCATAAGGACTCCCTAAAGCTTCACGTGGGGGTTGTGAGGCCTTCTTGATTTTAAGGGATGTTGGAAAACTTTTTTTAAAAGATGCACAGCGAGTCTGTGTCCTACCATTTGATATAATTCTGTGAAGAAAACTATATGAGATTGTTGTTTTTAAAGTTAAGATCATTTAGGAGATAAACTAAAAAAAAAAACCTGTCACAGGATAAGGACACAGCGAAGTCCTGAACACAAGCTAAAGTCACAAAGCCTTCACTTTCTGTTAAACAGCCTCGTCCTGCATTAGAAAATGGCCAATCGTCAAGGAGAAGGAGACAGTGATTTTGTGAAAAAAGGAGCGTACTAAGTATGTACGATTGTTTAAAAAAAAAAAAAAAACATAATATAGACTGAGAATCATATTGAAAGTTCCTTATAATATCAGGAAACCTCATCTCTGATTCAAAATCCACAGGAAGTAATCTACAAAAATTCATCCAAACTTCCTGCAGTTACTGTGTTAACTATTTGGGTTGGTTATACAGTTTAAGGCACGGTGGTGCAGTGGTTAGCATCGTCGCCTCACAGCAAGAAGGTTCCTGATTCAAACCCAGGGGGAGGGAGCCCTTCTGTAAAACAAAATCTGCTTTCTCCAGGTACTCCTGCTTCCTCCCACAGTCCAAAGACATGCAGGTTAATTGGTGACTCTAAATTCCCCGTAGGTGTGAACGTGAGCGTGAATGGTTGTCTGTCTCTGTGTCAGCCCTGTGATACCCTGTGATAGATAGGGTGTACCCCTCCTCTAGCCCAGTGTCAGTTGAGATAGCCCCCCCTTAAAATCTCCGATAAAATATCAATTAAATATGTCACTTAGTCAGGGGTTGTCAATTTACTCAATAATAGAAAAGGGGTCCCTTAAGGAAAAGGTTGGGAACCACTGCTTTGAGTATCTACTGAACTTTAGTTATTAATGTTTAAATGCTGTTGAGATAATCCATTTACCATCTCCCCAATTTCAGACAAAAGACTTCTTTAACTCTTCGTGTATTACAGGCAAAGAAAAAAATAATTTATTTCATGCAGTGTTGCCAGATGTACGATAATCTTGCACTCTGTACATCATATGATCAAAAATTCACAAATTCCCATAATGTACGACCATTTTATGACACTGAGTGAAAACTTGTGCCTACAGCACAGAGGAAAGCCTTTATGTCTAGAGCAACACCTGAACATCCAACAGTCACACAGAAACACATGAAAGCAGCACACAAAGCAGCTCCACATTAAATACTGAAGCAGTAATGAACAGAAGCTCACAGAACATACAGAACTGCTGCTTACCATGTCTTCCAAGACTTTACATTTTCTGGAGCAAAGAGAAGACAAGAAAAAAGAAACCATGTCAACCACTTAGAGAAGTGATTTCCTAAATTCCCTCTTGTAATAGATTAAAACACGGAAAGCATCAGGAAATCCTTTAAAAGTCTCCACCACCCTCTGAGTCCAGCAGGGTGACTACTGTGTACACTTCTCATCACGCACTTTCCTCACTCTACAGCCTCACTAAAAGGTTTAAAAAACAAGTCTTACCTCTCCGAGTTAGTCCCAAGTTAATTTCACTCACGCCATTTCAGTGTCTATAAGAAAACACAGAAAAGGGACAATGAGACTCTATAAACTCTTGACCATTTATCCCACACCTCGATAAAATAAAAAAATAATCACTCAATATCTAATAAAGATCTTTATTTCAGATTTTAAATAGATTTACAAACCATAAGAAAAAAAGAAAATATAAACAAGAAAAAAAAAACATCAAGTGATCGTCAAATATCCACATGTGCATATCAAGGTAGAGATTGTAAACAGTCCTTTTGAAGCCAAAAAGTGAGAGTCCCCGGGGTCAGGTTCACTAAGCTGGAAAAAAGTTTGTTTGTTTGTTTGTTTGTTTGTTTGTTGGTATTTGTTGTTTTTCCTGAGGTTCTTGTGGTTTTCTGTAATTAACTGCTGGGTTTTTATCCCTCAGTGATGCTGCCACCAATCAGAGCTCAGGGAACTGGGGAGGAGAAGACGATAAAAATAACAGTAGTTTGACAAAAATGAAATCCCATTCACCTCGAAACATCAGAACAGAGGGGAGAAGGGTCATTTATAGGCTGTGGGACAGACGTCAGTTAATTATTAAGTGTTGGTGACTAATTTCTGAGCATTCAGGGCTTGATACGAGGCTTGGATAATCACTGTGTGGTGTCAATTTGGTTCTGCGTCACTTTTCTCATGTCATGTTTGTGTATAACAAGTTGGTACATTTAGTTGTTCTTCCATTAACAATCCCGGGTTTTTAACAATCAGGTCAAAATTCGTAGCATTTAATACATAATCAGATAGAAAACATTGCAGCTCACACCACAATTTGGAAATAAAAGATTACATCATAACAGTAAAAGAAGGCCCCCTCCCAAAAAAACAAAAAATAAACGGACAACCCTCAGCCCATTCACAATGCAACAGTTTTAGATAAAATTAAGTAGAGGAGCTTTGCCCCTGGACACAACCCCGACCCTTATAGCAGACCTAAAACCACAAACACATCATAACAGCATGCTAGTGAAGAACCACATTCTCCTGTTCATGCTCAAAGATCAACCCCATCCCCATTCCTTCCCATTTCTGCTTCTTCTCCACATTTCTCAGCACATCTTAGAAACGATCGGCGAAATATTCACACACACAACGGAAAAAGTGAGTACAGCGATGTTGAGGGTTTCATCGTAAATACTGTTGGATGGCGGTTTAACGTGTCTTGAGGGTGCGACAGAGCTCTCCTGGCAGTTAGGAGGAACCGCAGGGGGCCTCTGACAGGCATATTCATCAGGCCATTTTCATTCTTCTGAATCACTCACACTGCTACATGATCTCCTCTGAGGTAACAGGGTTCATTGATTCAGGTGAGTCAAGATGGCGGCGGCACAGTCGAGCATTTCAGAGAAGTGGGGGGGACAGAAAATGCCTGTACACACAGCCACGACCACTAGGGGGCGAGCTCTGATGAAAGCTGGTGTGCTACTCTTGAGTTGGAATAACAAACCCACTGCAAACGGAGACGATACAACACATGTCCATCTCTAACCGAAGGACACAGTTAGTCCAAAGCCCTCACGTGTTGTAAAACTCAAGCTGGAGTTTGGGGTCAGACTGTTGAAAGGCTCAGCTTCACTGCCACGTTTAAAGCACTGCATATTAAGTAGGTACAAGCACTGACTGCATAGGTTTTTTTAATACAGTACATTGGATTTCATGAGCAGCAGCAGGCTCAGCTAGCTGTTTCTTAATGCATCCAGGCCACTAGTAGCAAGTGCTCGTATGATGAAGGCTGCGTGGCAGTCGGGACGACGGTTGTGGGATTCTGCTCTACATTCCAGTCTGTAGTTCAGCTGTTGGATCGTACACCTCTCTCACTCACACTCCTGCTATAAATAAGTTTGTTCCATCAGGAGGGCGCTGTTTGCACGGTATCCCCACCTGAGACCTTGTGAGCTTGAATATCTCCCTCTGCCACCTTTGTTTGTCAGGCTGCTTTGACCCGCTGTGTACAAGGTCTGTCCCACAAGTCATTCCGGTCTGTGATATCAGGGAGTGAGGGAAGGCACAAGGGAGTGTGAACAGCTTCATTTGGAAATGGATAACTTCCCTGTTTGGAGCAGCACAAGCCCTGGGGCTCAAAAAAAGGTCAGAGGTGAAGCATGGCGCCTGCTAACCGGAGGTCACACACATGGCTCAGAGACGGAAGTGACTCGGCTTCTCAAAACACAGCCAATTTTCCTAAATTTGCTTCCTCTGTAAATGCTCCCTGCTTGTGTTAATCTGATCTGATCTGACCTGTGACGTTACATTCCACCCTGCTGATGATGTCGAGAAAAGGCGTGACCGTTCCTCCGCCAAAGTTTCTTCAAGAAAGTTGGCCAGCAGTCAGGCTTTGTTCCACTGAAAGCCAGAGGAAGGAACAGGTCTCAGAGCTCTCAAACGCTGTTGTGGAAATTTCATTATCAGCGCAGACAAACAGAAGCAGATGAGGAAGTACTATTACTGTGAGTTGTGCTGCTGTGTATGCATCGTGTGTAACCTCTACTCAGACAACAAATGGAAAAAAAATAAACATGTAAGAAACAAACAAAAAAACAACTCTGTAGCTTTCTTTTCTTCGATGCATCAGGTTTTAGTGTGCATACTGTGACTGCACATGTGACAGAAGGTGGACAGGGAGGCCTGCGCTAAGTGAAAATGACGAGGGGTCGATTCAGGACAAAGAGGGGGCGGGGAATTAAAGTTTAGTCCATGACAAGAGAGGGACGAGTGTGTGTGTATGAGGGGAGGGTGAGGGCAGGGACGAAGGGGATGTGACATCATGGGGGGGGGGGGGGGGGGGGGGGGGGGAGGTCAGGAGTCCTCGGTGCCTGAGTCGTCGTCATCATAGCAACAGTCCTCGTTGTCGTCCTCGTCGTCCTCCTCCAGTTCCTCGTCGTCGTAGTAGTCGTCGTATAAGAGGTTGGAGCCGTCGTCTGTGGGCGGGACTTGGGTGCGGACGCAGTACTCGTCCAACGTGACGGGAACCTTGACGCCGTCCCGCTCTGCGTCAGCTTTGGTAGCCAGCACCTGCTTCCTGTGAGGCGTAAAGACAGAGGAGAGAATGATGAGTCCATGCAGAGCATCAATGCTGGTACACTGTGTACCTGCTTCACTGACAAGCTCCCATTAAAAGTGTGAAGAGTGCTGTTTTTTTTCCCCGCTGGGTACCTGATGATCTCGATGTATTCTCTGTCCTTGCCCTTGCTGTCCCTCCACTTGCGGTACATGACGGATGCGTCCACGTTGGCCGGGGAGAAAGTGTTGGGCTCGTTCAGCAAAGAGATCACGCTGAGCAGGATGGTCCTGAGAGAGACGTCAGAGAGTGGAGAGAGATTAAAATCCAAGAAAGCAATACGGGAGGAGGACAGGAAGGAGAGGAACACAGGGTGGGGAAGGGAAGATGGAGGTAAGACGAGACCGAAGACACTGAGGGTGCAGGACAAGGACGTGTACAGAGATGGAACGAAAGACAGAAAAAAAGGACACATGTACAAACGGGGGATGGAATAGGGGTCAGCTCGGGCTTCATTTTCCTGACTGAACCCAACCTGAATCTGAGACAGTTATAGCCAAGCCCGGCCTGACCCTGACAGACTTTCTGATTTCAAGTCCAAACCGACCCGAGCCCGATGCAGTTTGTTACCTGATTTCCCAGCATGGTTTTCGGCAGTTTTCAACTTTCCTGATGGCAAGTTTTGTCTAGTGTCCTCCATTTTCATTAGTTCAGTCTGAATATTCACCGCCTCCTGCCTGAAATGTGACTATTGGCCTGTGTTGCATTCAGGTGTTGTCACGTAAATAACAAATTCCAGCACTTGAACAGGCCATAGCAGAACACAGCAGCATGTCAAGTGGCCGTACCTGAACCAAACCGGAGCAAAATTTCTAATTTGTTATCCGAACCCATGGGCTCAGGTATCCACACCCTAGAGTTTGGATGAAATACATGAGGGGAAGGTGAAAAATCATTATGGGATGTGCTCCTAGCTCACTGCAGGCTGGTACAGAGCAAGCAGGAACAGCGACGAGCAGACTAAAAAGTCTGACGAAGAGCAGTTGTGCCCCAAAAAAAAAAAAAAAAAAAACATCTAGGTGTAATAAAACAACCGTTTTCTGTTTAAAATAAACACAAAATATGTTTATAATGAATAAAAACATGGAAAACAGCAACTGTGATTTGTCAGTTTTACATATCAATATCATATATCGTATCGCTAACTAAAGGAAAACAACCAAATCTAAAAAGAACATGTGTTTTGTGCATATTATGTATAGTAATAAATCAAAATAACGAGAAAAAAATCCCTTTTCTGGGGCCTGTAAATCTCTCAACTGGCTCGGGGGGCTGGCAGGGGGAAAATGTTACATTGGACAGTGCCCAGAACATCCATTTGTCTCTGCTGTCATCTGTTAAATTTAGCTCCGAGAGCTGCTCATTAGAGATGCTGACAGACAATGGTGTTATACATCATTTATACTTTACTTTGACTCAGGTGAATCAACTTCTGTACTAGGGATCTCTCACTGGCTCTCCTTTTTCCTTGAGACACAATGTGGGACTGATTTTGTTTTCTGATCATCAGGTCAGGGGCGACAGAGGGCCCCTTACTGTGGATAGTTAGTGTGTGTAATATGAAACACGTAACAAAAAGGGGGGGAAATTTGGGAATTTTGTGTGTGACTGGCAGGTTTATCAGGTATTTTTAGACAGCCATAATCTGGAGGAAGATATTTTACAATGACCAGAAAGAAGGAAACTAAGGTTGCCTAAAAGGCTGGAAAAATACATCAATCTAAATACTGCTATGTAGTTAGGAAATCGATCTTAAAACTTTGCTGGCGGTCAGTCTTGTAACGCTGCATGACCACCTGCATGTTATGTTAGGCCTTTTAGCCCTTATTGATTGGTGCACAATGAGACAATGGTGGAAATGTGGACAGTAGGAGGATGGTCGTTATGTGACTTCACATTATGGTGCAAATCTTCTGGAAATAACAGACTCCCAACCACAAATATATCTGAACAGTGGACAGTGTCAACGGAGAAAATAATAACTACTTGATTTGACAAAAGATTAATGACTGGCTTGGGGGAGGCTGTTTGACAGATGATTCAAATAATTATAGTTTAGGAAGCAGCTGTGAGCCACTGGACAAACAGTAACCATGCTTATTAGTTTTTGTGTGCTGTTTTCTTAAGAAATAACCTGAACAGAGAACATTATGTTGTGTACCTGACGTTCTGTGTGGGGTTCCACCTCTCTGAAGGCAACTCTCCGCTCTGTGGGTCGTCCACTGGTGGGTGCAGGATAGAAATGCATACATCCCCGTTCTAGGACACGAGAATACAACAACATGTTCAGATAATAGTTATTACCACTCAGACACAATTTAAAGTTTAAAATAGTAGGGCTGCATACTCTTCTACAATTTGTCTTAAAAAAGCATTTATAAAGTCTCCTAAAATTTAATTTTACCAGGATCTAGTGTCATTTGTCATGTATATACCTTATATAACTACAATTACAGCTACTACTACTACCACCTCTACGACTATTGTTAATAATACTACTGCTAATTCCACGACTACTAGTAGTCGTGGAATTAGCATTAATTAGTGCTTCTACCACTTCTACTCCTGCTGCTACTACTACTATCACTACGACTTCTCCTGTACATTTTTTGATTAGTTAATTCTTCTACACACTTTCAGCGACAGAAACCATTCAAACTTTCAGCTCTTTAAGGACGTTTGTGCCTCTATTCAAATTTTTCTACTTTTTAAAGTATGACCTACTATTACTACTTCAACAACTAGTGCTAATACTGCAATTACCACTACTACCAATACTACTGCTACTTTGACTACTACAACTACTGTTACTACTACAACTACTGCTAATTCTCCTCCTCCTCCTAGTAGTAGTAGTACTGCTTCTACCACTTTTACACTGCTGCTACTCCTGCTACTCCTCCTGCTGCTACTCCTGCTACTCCTCCTGCTGCTGCTGCTGCTGCTGCTACTACTACTACTACTACTACTACTACTACTACTACATTTTTTGATTAGTTGTTACTTCTACACACTTTCAGCTACAGAAACCATTCAAATGTCAAAATATTAAGCTCTTTAAGGGTGTTTGTGCCTCATTCAAATTTGTCTACTTTGTATGCTTTGTAAGGTATGACCTACTGTCACTGCTACTACTAGTACTACTACTAGTACTACTACTACTACTACTAATTCGACTACTACTACTGCTGCTGCTACTACTTTGACTACAACTACTATTATTTCTATAGTACTACTACTACTACCACAACTACTGCTACTATCACTACGACTTCTCCTGTACATTTTGTGATTAGTTGTTACTTCTACACACTTTCAGTGACAGAAAGCATTCAAATGTCAAAACTTTCAGCTCTTTAAGGACGTTTGTGCCTCTATTCAAATTTTTCTACTTTTTAAAGTATGACCTACTACTACTACTACAACAACAACTAGTGCTAATACTGCAATTACCACTACTACTAATACTACTGCTACTGCTACTTTGACTACTACAACTACTGTTATGACTACAACTACTGCTAATTCTCCTCCTCCTCCTCCTCCTAGTAGTACTGCTTCTACCACTTCTACGCTGTTGCTACTCCTGCTGCTACTGCTGCTGCTACTACTACTATTACATTTTTTGATTGGTAACTACTTCTACACACTTTCAGCTACAGAAACCATTCAAATGTCAAAATGTTAAGCTCTTTAATGGTGTTTGTGCCTCTGTTCAAATTTGTATGCTTTGTAAGGTATGACCTACTGCCACTGCTACGACAACTAACTACTGCTGCTGCTAGTACTACTACTAATTTGACTACTACTTCTACTACTACTGCTGCTGCTGCTACTACTTTGACTACTATTATTTCTATAGTACTACTACTACCACAACTACTACTACTATTAGTACCACTTCTACTTCTACAACTACTGCTGCTACTACTTTGACTACTACTACCACCGTAATTACTACTGTTACTACTACAACTAGAGCTACTTCTTCTATTACTAATATTTCTGCTTTTTCAGCCATGATTTTGAACTAATTTCAACATCCAACATCCACACCCATTTTCAGCAGGAAATACATTTTCTAGTTATTATATTGTAAAACTACTTTGAGTGGAAAAATGCCAAGGTGCTGAAGAATAAAACTAAACAGCTGAAACAGACAACTTTAGTTAAACCACACTGTAATAAATACATTTATATTTTTTATGTTGTGATACGACTTTATGTGTGTACACATGCCAAGGAGCTGAAAAATAAAAGTGAAGATTTGTACCCTAATGTGTAATGTAATTTCCTTTTTGTCAAAATGGAGTTTATAAAATTGGTTAGGAAAATAGTATTACTCAGGAACCTGTATTAAAATCAAGGCATGGGTGTTGGTATCAAAAATGACACCCAGCCCCAGTCATGGTATAATCAGCTCCTGAACTGTTTTGTCAACGGATTTATACTGGTTAGAGTTACCTCATAAATGTTGGGGTGCCACATTTTGGTGAGGAATCGGAAAGCAGGTGGAGAGTATGGGTAGTCGACGGGGAACTTGATCCGAGCCTGAGGGTGAGAGAAGACACATATTAGCAACGTGAGAGGCAGGCAGTTTATCCACACTTTTCTCTTGCCAACAGACAAGTCATGACTACTCCCCTCAAAACTACTGCTGTTTGGAAGAGCAATTTACACTACTTAGGTCAAAAGAGCCCTACTGTCTCCAGTGTACATGGAAAGTAAAGGGCGATTCCTTTAGTAGTAAGGCCACTTATAGCACATTCGTGGTGTCGCTTGCTTAAAGAAAACCTACACATACTTTCTGTAAAAAATACTGTGCCTTTGGACACAGCCTCCCAGGCGTAACTGAATCCAGAATGCAAGTCTGTACAATGCCGCAGAAGCTACACGCGCACACGCACATGCACACACATGCACACACACACACACACATGGACAGCTGCTGGGGAGAGAGAGAGTGCCTCATTCTCAACGTTTTTCCCCACAAAGACCTCTGTTTGCAGCACTGGTGTCAACAAGCAGCTGCTGAATGAAGAGCTCCACAATCATGCTGATCAGCGTCAATAGTGATTGAAAGAAACCTAAAAATAGTAGCTGTGGAGTCATGGCAAACCCTACTGAGGTGGCTGAGCATGGAGGAGCTAATGACAGTGTAATGTAATATGGTGTGGAGGCAGGAGGGAGGGAGGGAGGCTCGCAGTGCATTCAGCTGCTGAGTGTGTGGAGCTTAAAGACACACCGATGGGCGAGGGGGGGGAGCTGCTGGTATAAAGACATTGTGGGGGTTTGTCCTCTCCAGCTGTCACTGCTGCAACCCAAGACAATCCACTACTCACACCCGTGTTCTGCTATTATATGTCCTCACACTAAAAACCACACCCACTGTATAAATGCTACTGTGTGGAGATCCCCTCCTCCCGTTCCATAAGGCGTGCCATGGATGGGAAAAGAGGGGACACACACACACACCGACTACACTGATTACACACACGCACGTCACTCACAGCATGAAACCTTCTGCTGATCCCCCTCCCCTGTCATATACATACACACACTTGTTCACATTTGCTGATTCGGCATGGTCAGCTGGTCGTCACCACAGTGAACCGTCGAGTGGGAGGCAGGGGGATCGGCTGCATGGGAGTGGGGGGAGGATGGGGGGGATTTCACTTGGAATATAAAAGGGGTTGTGCTCTATTTAATACTTGTGCTTAACATTAAGGTCTTATCCTTCCTTGCGTGCAATGCAGTATTTAAACCGAGCTGGATGTAGCAGGCACATACGTGTGTCAGTGTGTCCCGACTGTCCACACAAGAGCAACATTTCTTGTATTTGGTGCCTGACGCAACCCCGATTTGCAGAATAAACCTGCTCTCACCATGTAAACCAGAGTGGAGAGGAAACACTGACACAGTCCTGTGAGAATGCCGCCCGTAGGAAAAAAAAAAAAAAAATTCCCCGGGTCTGACTGACCCTGCCAGAAAGCTGGCGGCCCTTCAGAGTGCAGGGTTCAGGCCAACATTGTACACATTACAGGCTGGCAGCAGTGCAACACGTAGCAGCCAGCCAGGACGAGGGAGGAAGAGGAGGGCCGGGGGAACAACAGTGAGAGCTGGGTTTGTCTCCTAAAACAATATCAGCGTCAAGATTGTATCTGTCCACTGGCTGAGAAGGAGGCAAAGACTATCTTGTACATTTGGGAAATCTCCATGTGGACAGCTGTCATTCGGTATTACTTTTAGAAAACATTTGGTCCACTTCAAAATGGTGTAAAAGAGATGGTGTAAAAGAGAAGTAGAGGGCATTCGGCTGAAGGTAACGCTGTGCCAACACTCCCAGTGGGTAAAGTGGTTCATCTTTGTTGGTTTTCCAGGTTTGATTTTCCAACAAAAAACAGTGTGTGAATGGAAAGCTCTTGAGCAGCTTGACTCCTGAGGGCCCCGTACGTCTTTAGTTTTCCGGCGTTGTTATGGGTTTTTTTTATATCCCCAAAACACACCACCAGAATCAAAATCCTTTGGCAAAGAACTGTCTTTCTAACCAGTCTCATAATTTCACTTTTTAGGATATCTTGGAAACAAAAAAAACACTTTGTCCAACACCAGACAGCAAACCAGAGCAACCAAACTCTGTGGTGACACCAGAGAATTGGTACCAACTACACAACACATAGGATCTTTATGCCCATGTATATGTTTGAGTAAAAACTGATCCTACTTTGTAGCCTTTTGCTTTGAGACCAAAGCATCAACTCTTCCCGTTAAATGGCTTCATTCATCACAATCCTGTGAGTCTGAACGTAAGCCACAAGTAAAGCAGGAAGGTGGGGTTATGCATTAAGAATAAGCATTGATCCCTTTGAGAAGGCAAGAGCATGATTTCACAATGCAGCTTACAGGAGGCTTTAAAACCATATTCCTGGTGATATTATGTCACAAACTGTATCATACACAATGCATTTAGTCCCCATTTGGAGCTCTATAATATCAAAAAATAAGACTGACAAAGTCAGCAGACAACTGAAGGAGGGAAAAATAAATGTTGCGTGTGGTTGGAGCAGCACCAACTACATTTAAAACCATCGGAACTGCAGAGCAATGGGTCCTGAAGCTCCATCCAGGCAATGGGATAGTCCTTTCAGGCACGGGGTGCTACAGGCCGTACTGAAGACCCCAAAACTACCAGTAATGTGGTGTTAGGTCCTGACACAACAAGCAACATTCGGTCACTGTAGGGCCACCGGTGAATGTCTGTCGTCCTAGTTTTAGTGTCATGTCTTGCCAGCCCTTGTTGGCTTTTTTTTCTGGCATGTCAGCGTGTTGAATCTACATTAGAGACGGCGGAGCCCGTTGGTGAATGAAGTCACTCCGACTATCAGTTCAGCTCAGTGCACAAGAAGAGAAAAGGAAGTGAGGAAAGGAAGGAAACAGCTGAAGTCAAGAGGGAGTGAGATCAAAACAAACTTGTTATTAGGGGTAGAAATCACCAGAGGATCCACAATACGATATTATCACGATACTTTAGTCACCATACAATATTATTCCAACTTTTTAAATCACTTTTTTTAACTGTAAATTGTGTCCCCAGAGAAAAACTTTGTCAGCATCTGTTTTATCTAATAAAGTTTTCAGTCTGTTCAACTCACTTCAGCCATTTATTTGCAGCAAAATGTATCTAGTGGACTGAAAAAGCAATTCATTATATTATTCTAGTTGGCTACCTAATCTTTAATTTGCTTTTGTGATATCAATAATTTATATATTTACAATATTGCAACTTGGCACTGTGTGACAATACGATATTGCAACTAGGGATGTTCCTGGTGACTAATTTCCCTGTCGACTAAACCAAAATTATAATTAAGACTAGTCAACTAGTCTAAAAAAGGGACATGTTGAACCTTGCAGATTATCCAACATAAATGAGAGCAATTCTCTTCAAAGTTAATAAAACAACATGTGAATTATAAATAAATTTCAGCTGGAATTTGCACCGTGCAGTATGAATGTAAACCCTGCACATTATCTGACAACATTCACTTAAAGCTAACAAATAATATAACATCTCAAAAAAGATCGATTGCTGCTGAATTCATTTTCTAGATTAAAGTACTGCCAAACCGCGCTGGTTTTGTGAGAGGACATTTCTCCAGTTTCCCACCATGCGGTTTTCAAACTCCAGTCTACTTGAGCATTACCACGGGACGGGGACTGCTGTCTGACGGCTCTGTAGCACCCACTAGTGGCGGTCGGCTGCATGACAGTTAGGACGCCTTGTACATGAATTAAACACCGACTAATATTTCTGGTGCCGACTAGCAAGGGGGCGGACGTTTAATCGTTTAGACAATATGAGGTAAGATATGTTTTCTTAGCAGTTGTGTTGTTTGCCAGGGCACAGTAAATATGTTTTGTTCTTTCAACCTCTGCTTGTGTTATTAATGTGCTAACTGGCTAACTAGTGTCTTGAATCAGTCTTATCAGTCCTTCAACTTCCTTCCAGACTACCGCCGCCTGTGACTATGTTGAGTTATTTCCTCGCAGATGCAGAACATACCTGCTAGTTGGCTGTAGTCTTTACCGTGTGTTCAGGCGCATCTTTTTTGGCTGAAACACAGGCGACATGAGGCACTGCACTAGTTCTTGGTGTCAGTTTGGTGTATCTGTGTCTTTAGACTTCACTGACCAGAAGATAGCAGGTCACTCTGGCAGCAGGGGAAGGGAATGAAACACTTGACCTGTCCACCCAGGTGACACCAAACCCTGGTTTGATGGACGGAGGGTGGAGAAGATGGATGGACGGGGCAGAGAAGTGTGACGGAGCTGGCCTAAACACAGACGGGCTGCTTGGTTGGCTCATTTGCTCTGCAGCGGCTCCTCTGCTATCTCATCAGCACCGAGCACAGAGGAGAAGAAACATGAATCGGAGGAAGAAAAGAGCAGACGATGCAGTGTAGTCTTAGAAAGCCAATATCAGGTTTCTCTTTTGAGTTTCCAGGGATCATCCTCATATTGACTTACCTATTATACACACACATATTAGCCTTTACACCCACTATTTTCTCTGTCACTGTGCCTCCACTACTGGGAAGGACTTTTTGCTTCAGATACAGCAGCTCAGAGAGGATCTCTGCCCATCAGAAAGTGCTAGCCTCAGTACACTTCCTGAACATGCTACAGCTGACTTGCATGTCATGCCTCATAATAGGATTGGGCACAGAATTAACAGCATCCACGGTCAAAAGGTGAGTGACCCCGAACAGCTCATTTGAAGTGCAGCCAATTTCCTGCCAAGCACGCAAAAAAAGGACTCCTGAAAGGCTCGTTACAGAGAATGCAAGATCAATGTCCTCGTTCTGTGAAAAATCTTTCTTGGATTGTGAGCTAAAAAAGCTGCCTTGAAGAGAGAACAGGAATGAGAGTGAACGCGCCCACCCTGTGGAAAATGACAGCAAGGCGAAGTAAACCAGGTCAATGCAAAGACCCTGAACAGAACAAATCATTCTGTTCTCCCGGAGCACCTCTTTACCTTCTCTACAGACCTTATCCTCACATACACACACTCACAGTGAATGACGAGGAAAAGGTCCTTGTGTAGAGCAAATTCCATACCCTAACATACATGTAGAGGTCCCAGAGATTATCATGTTCATACCCAGTAGGCCTCTGCCTCATTAGCTAAACCCAGGAGGAGAACGTGGAGCAGAAGGAGAAGGATCAAAAGCTGAAGTTATGTTACAGACTGATTCTCTGGTGGTTGCAACATGTAGAAATATCAAACAAACAGCCTGTTCAGCCATGTTTCACTGCCGATCCATACAGGAAGAGAACAAGAACACATGGCCAGGCCTTCAGGGGACGGTTATAACTGTCTGCTGGGGCCTCACGCTCACCTCTATTCACAGCAGGCTCTCCTTTCAAAAGGGGCACCATTGCAAGGAAGGGCTCTGCCTGTTCTTGATCTGGCAGTTTCTGTATTCCCTCTTCTTTCCTCTGCCCTGCTCTCGTTTCTCTGCGACACAGCCAGAGGGGGAAACATGACTCCGGCAGCTCAGCCAGGCTCGGCCCAGCCGAGACCTCTGCAGCCGGCTTGGGTCCTCTTGCCTGTTCCCTCCTCTGCTAACTGCGAGGCTAACATGGAGCTGGTGCGAATCATGTTGCACGCAGCTGAGGAGGAAGGAAGGAAGGCACAGAGTCAGCTGCGCAACAGAGCTGAGTGTCTGTCGACTGATTGTCTGAAGTTGAAAAAGACAGACAGGCCTGGGCCAAACCAAAGGGCAACACCCCTCTTTTTCATGTTTGCTGTGAAGATGCGGTCTGTCAGTGTTTAGTAAGCCACTTGAAAACACCACATGACTCAGATATGAAAGATGTTCTGTCTCTGAGTATATTTCGAGTCGCAGAGACCCCATGTACGTCATAATTACACACAATAAAAATGACAATTAAGGCTGCCAGGTGCTGACACAGCAGCACTTCAATCACGGTCACCCGTCCAATTTCACAGATCCCAGGCTCTCTCACAGCAGTGCAGCTCTGTCACTACACACACACACACAGTTTCTGTTGTTCATCACCGTGACTGTGACCTTATAGTTGTGGATATAAAGCACAGTGCCTTTTTTCTGCTGTCCTGGTGCATGACACAAAATGGAGCAGGAAGGGGTCAAATCTGCCAAATGTGAGCTGGCAGACTGGTGCGTACCAGTAACAGCAATGTTGTAGTTCCCAGGTGCAGTTTATGAACCTGCACACGTCTTTATGGTTGCCCTTGTTGTTTTATTAACCCAATAAGCGGATCAACATGGAGAGCACGGAAGCACAGTAAATGTGGTAGGTTGTGTTATATTTCACCAAACAGGAGGCGACAGCAACACAATATATTCAAATAAAAATATATAGAGAAATACAAAGAACTGAGAGTTCAAATATAACAAAAAGCTGAATTATCTAACTAGCTCCAACAAAAGTCAATAATTTGGGATTTTTTTTGTATTCACGTAGGTGGTGAAGGAACTAGTACTTCACAAAACATAAACCAGAACTTCAGATATGCTCTACTTTATGCCATGTAAGGTAAAGCCTAGTTGAGCCCATTAGGGGCCATACAGAGTCCAGGCCCCTTGAAAAGTATAGTAAATACTTTTGGCTTGTTTATGAGGAAGTTCACTTGAACAGAGATCAGTTATGGCTTAGGTCACGATATGCAGACAAGTCCCATGAATTACTACATTGTCAAGTTTACCTCCATATTGCCAGTATCAGACAACAGTGCAAGCACTCACAAACTGTGAAACTGCACTTGTTCCTGATTGGGGATCCAAATCCAGATCCAAAAACGACATCTAAAAAAAGCAAATGATCACTGTAACAAGGGAGTCATTTTTTCCTGATGACATATTGAATACTTGCAAGTCAGCTGTAATGGTTGTGGAGTGACATTAGTACAAGTATGACTGTACTATTTCATATAAACACCAAAGTCTCACTTCTTGATTTTGTGAAACTTCCCCTAGGTCAAGAAAGTACTAGAAGAGAAGGCAGAGATGTCAGAAGAGAACCAAGAAACAGCTGAGAGAGGGAATCAAACATGTACTAGGGGTCTACTAGACAACCAAACGAGATAAAAAATGACTTGTTTTGGTCATGATTATTAGACAGTTGTTAAAGATGACCCCATTCCACAGTTTTCAACAACAACACATGTGGTGAGTCACTGTCCAAACACTCCTTAAAGTCTACTTTAAGTGAGAGCAACCCAGCTAATCTGCTTCATACATGTCCAAGGACCACCGCTGGCAATGGAACTGTCTGGCCCTCTGCCAGTAATCATCAGACACTCAAAGCCTGGAGGGATACTTCACATGACAAAGCAGAAGGCGCGCACACAAAAGGACTTTAATCTTGGAAATGTCTCAGATCCAATGAATGAATGTCCATATCAGGGCCTGTTGTGAGACCAACAGGTCAACGGTCAAGTTATTGTGATAGGTGTTTGCTTGTGTTGTGGATCCAGGGCAGTTATCTAATGTCTGAATGACACTTCAATATGTCTCAGTCCGGTGTGTGCCTGCAGTCATAATGAATTCGTCATAGTGTGACTCTGTCGGAGCAACACCCATGTGAAATAAATACCTGACTCAGCCAGGTTTTGCATGACGTCATCACCTGCCCTGTTTCGGATGAACAGGCAGCTGCGGCATGACTGTTTGTTTGGGTAACCTGGATCAGACCTGGGTGGATTTATTTTTTTTTTCTTTTCTGTTGGAATATGGCAAACTGGTTGGATGGAAACCCAGCAGAGAACAATGAGTCACAACCATGCGGTGGATTTCACAGCCAGGCTGTGCATTCCTGGCCCGACAAAGGAATCCTGTACACAGCACCCACACGGACACACTGAAAACAGTCTACAGTAGCCTGGCCAGGGCCCTCTGGTTGTGTTGAAAAAGACCTGAGGCGAAATTAACAAGCCTCTCAAGAACTGGAAGGACACGGCACTTAATCGCTGAATTGATAGTTTACAAGGAGAGCAGCTACAACATGCTGGTTAATCCAAACACAGTGGGAGCCTTTACTGATACATGAGTTTAGCTGTAAATATGGAAACAACTATGGCTAATGTGAGACTTAACATTACAAACCCTTAACAAAAAGCCCTTGTAAAGAGACCATGTACAATTCGAGCATGTTGTTATTTTTGTTTGCTACTCAAAGACAAATTTCTTCCTCTGTTAAAGCCCTGACCTACATTACTTTTGTCTTTTCTCCCCAGAAAGACGGGATCATTATGCCACCTTCATAAAAGCTCATTATTTTTTATTTGATGTCCAATAAAACAACGATGTAGGGCAAGTTTGAATCAGCATTAACAGGGGTTTATTTGACTTTGCCAGACAAAGTAATAAATCACAGTGCTTTATAGGACGAGTAACCATTTTAGCATGGGGCATGGGTAAGCCACAATCCCCTCAGTGTTTTGCAATATCTTAAAGTTGGTTTTCACACATTTATTTAGGTTTGAGATGAATAACAGTGGACTTTCTGTTATGGCAACAGATGCTATGTTAGTCTGTGTTTACAATGTAGGTGTGTGACTTTGAGCTGCACTTTTTGGATAAAAAAAAAAGTACAAAAAACAGTAGTTGACAGGTCGCAGCCTTGGAGACATGAAAATGAATGTAGAGTGCACATGCCTGTAACTCTAAAAATAACTTAAGTGCTTTTTTACCAATGCAATTCAGCAGTTATCCTGTTAGTTGATGCTTTTTGAGCTGCCAACCCTCTTTGTCAATAACAGAGATAGTCGTAAACAGGAAAACACATCTGTGAAACCAACTCATCTTCACTCTCAAGAGAGGAAGTGTGGTAGAAAACAAATGAAAATGACACATGTATGTATGCATGCATGGGTTAACTTAGTGTTAGGGTTGTATGGAGCAAGGCTACCATGCATTTTGGATTTAGTTCATTAGAATATACAAACAAAAAGCCTACTCAACCCCTGGCTGATGATTTGTAGTGATAGGGAAATGACTGAGTTAGTGAGATTATGAGCTTGGCTCTGATCAGGGCGGTTATGCTAACAACCTTTTGTTTCATGTGAACACAGAAGTAACTCTGCCAAACATGATCATGTGCTGCCTGTCACTATAAAGCACCTCAGTGAATCTGTATTTTAAATCAAAATAACCCTTAGAAAAACAGGTGTCCTGCTTTACAATCTGGCAACAATAAAGTGCAACAATGCTGAGTGAGTGGAGTTTAAAGTTGAACAAAGAAAGCAGAGTGTTTTATCACAGTAACGTTAAAGAGAGAACAACTGCCAATTAGCTAAGTTAGCTTTATTAACTGTTACCTGCTGTTGGTGAGGACGGTTAATATGAGGCTGGAGTTAACAGTTAGGCTCTCCTTTATGTGTAAACTACATAAATGTGGGCTAAATGTACCAGCTAAAGAACAATAGGTCGACTGCTAGCTAAGCATTAGCTACTTACCTTAAAATAACCACCCTCGTAGTGTGTATTTGGGGGTCCGAATATCGCCACTTCCCAGTTGTACATGTCCGACTCGTCCACCAAAGTTATTTTGAACCCCTCGACCGGCTCGTCTTGGAGACTTTTCATCTCCAGCATTAGTGCTTTTTGGGAACTGGCTACATGATGTCCATGCTGAGCCATATTCCACAACGAGTTGTATAAATATATCTCAGCAACCCAGCACAGCTGTGACGGCAAAGAAGGACAAAGCTAGCTCGGTACAAACAATAGCTATGAGAGGGAGACCGGAGCCCTCCGCACAGGAACGCGTTAACGCTGGTTTCCGTTAGTACGGCTCCAAAACAGGATCTAAAAATCGCGACGGGGCTTTATTTGGTCAGAGCTGGTGCGGCTTCCTCTGTTGTTGTGAACAATCCCGGGGAGCCCCAGTTATTAACGACGATCTAAACCAACTGTCAAAGTCACATACGATGTCGGCTCCACTTCCGGTTACTGGTTTCAAAATAAAGCCCTCATTTTAGCCTTTTTAAAAATACGTTTTTGTTCCATATTTAACAGCTTTAACAACTTTACCGTGTATTAATTATTATCATTATTATTATTGTTTATACCCCCGTATCACAAAGGTGTTTTTCTCTTACTCGATTTTGCATGTATTAAATCACTTTCCGTTGGTTTTCAGGCTATTTAGTGTTAGCTCTATGGGACTGTTCATTACTTATGAGAGGAGAGGATGGTGCACAAAGAGGGAGGCATGTCAATTTATTTTTCAAGCACTGAGGAGGGACTTGTGTTTTTTTATTTTGGCTTCATGGCTAAGTGGTTATATTTTTGATTTATTTTACAGCCAATTTTGAAAGAAAACCTGATAAACATACTTCCGATACTAGCATGTTTTCTTTGAAAATCACCAATATTACACCATTTGCACCATCTGTGCTCTCCTTTGCTATTTATTCAATGTATTGCTCCCACCTGCCTATTAGCACTGTTACAATCATATATATTGTGACACTGAATTTCTTTAGTGGTGTATTGTGTTGTGTGTTTGTCTGTACCTTTGATTTTTGAGAGAAGTCATAGACAATTTTATCTATCTATCTATCTATCTATCTATCTATCTATCTATCTGGATCTTCACATTTCTGAAAATCCTTGGACACATCATGTGCGAGGAACGCTTCCATCAGGAAAAAAAAATAGAAAATAAATCTGAGCTTAAAATAGTGATATGTCATCAAAATCATTTTATTCTATGTCTCATTTAAAATTTGACCTACAAATAACCAGCATGCAGGATAAGTGAAAAACTGAGTCTTCAACTCAGACTTTCAACTTAAACCTTAACTTTTAAACATCAAAAGGGCACCCAGTGATGGCGGCCATAATCGGGCCAGCTGATTCAGCATGATTCTGGGGCATCATTCATACCAACTCTCAGCCGAGTGAAGCGACCGGATGCAGCCCGGCTGATTTCATCCGGCATGTTGAGTTTGGACCGATGCTGGGCCAAGTCATTTCTGTTAACGGCCTAGTGATGGCAGTGCCTACAGCTGGAATCGGGCAAGCTGATTTGGCCCGATTCTGGGGCGTTATTCATGCCAAGTCTCAGCTGAGTTGGGCAACCAGACTCAGCCTGGCTAATTTCATCAGGCATGCCAAGTTCAGGGCCAGGTCATTTTGGCTACCTGGGTAAGTTTTATATAATCCAATAACTAATTTATGTTGGAGGGAGGGTCGTGCATTTTCTGCCAGTCACTCAGGGAAGGTCAAGGTAAAATATTTTTAGCTTTAGAGAGAGTCAAAATACCACTACTACTAATGGTGATAATAATAATAATGATATAACAAAATCACCTCCTCCTCTATTAAGTTAAGAACAGTCCCTAACTAAATCACTCCTTAAACAATGATACTTAAAGCTAAATCAGATGTAATTAAGTAGTATTGATAAATATAATAAATATATAGCAAAGATAATTGCTGAGAAATTTGAACATTTAACCGTCAGTGGCTGGTAGATGTTCCCATTTTAAGAAGTTAATGTCCCACCTTGCTGTTGAAGCTTTAACGTTTCAGGTGGGGCTTTTATTTTGACAGTGAATGTGGGAAACTTACCCCGGTTAGCTTGACAGCGATGCTAACGAAATGTAGCACGGCTCCTCCTTCGGCGTGTTTTTTAAACGTATAAAAGAGAGTCAACTCAAAGACATTTACGTTCAGATAAGCTGTTTACACATTAAACTATCAAACCAAAACGTCTGGCTTTGTTAGTTGAACTTTACTAAACTCAGCTGCTCGCTGTCAGTCAGCAAAGTGGTCTCAGTTACTTCTACTGTCACGCAAGGCTTTCTGGGATGTGAAGTTCAAAGCAACACATCTTGTTAACAACACATCCAGTGTGTAAGTGCCAACAACAGTCTGTATGTGTTAGAAATACATTTAAAGAAATATAAAAACACCATACCTCCTCCACACATTATTCTGCTACCCATCTGTTGTCTCATACACAGAATATATAAACATTTTGGCGTATGTGGGTGTTTATTGTTTCACTGTAACACAAAAAATGACTACAGCAGATTCTTACAGCCTTTATTTTTAATTTGGGTGGACTTTCTTTAAAGGGAATGTAGATAATTTATGTTGTCCCCTTTAAAACATTTACATTGTACAGCTTGATAATGGAATATGGAGAAATAAAAAGACAGGACCTTCCAAAAGTCAAAGTCATACGAGAGTATATTTCAATGTCACAAGCCAAACTTGGTAAAATAACTCACTACAACTGAACCGATAGAGAATTAAGACAGAGTGGGTCGTCTCTCAGTACACTGCTTCATGTGACCTATTTTACTTATTATTCGGAGCCCCACGCCCTCAGTGCCATGACACCGAATATAACCCCCTTCCTTCCCCGTGTTTAATAATTTAAAACATTCAACGATAACCTTTTTTTTTTTTTAATTGTCTGAACTTAGAATAGATAAAAACACAATACCATCAAAAACAGAGAATGGTCAAGTAAACTTCATAAAAAAAACTATAAAGAAAAAAAGGACAAAATGGAATGATGAGTTTTTCTTTGTCTAAGTGTGTCGATGGAACAGAAATAAAAAGGAAATAAAAAGTGTACATTCCTAATCATGCAATATACAAATTTTAATCAAATATTATGCACAGGAGAATGATCAGAATCAGGACAATGTATGATTAGGGGAGGTTTTTTTTTTTTCAGTTTCTTACATCAGTCGTTTCCAGGAACAGGGAATACATATACTTATTTTCTATTGACATTCCTGAAATACAGCCGATCACTTCTGTATTCAGACTCTACCACTGCACAGAAGATCTCGTGGAATGGCTGACCTGATCTCCAGGTCACAGACATCATTATCATAGTCATTATCTACAACAGCAGACAGATGTGAAGAGGGCCTTACCGGTATATATATGATCAGAGACGCTACCGAGTCAGTTTTTATCTTGCTGCTACTATGAGGTTAAGTCGTGCTGGACCGGGTAGTGACCTCAGACATGAATGACACAAACTAAAACATCAAGTACCTCCAAGAGGCGGCCATTTTGAGAAAAAAACAACAGCCATCCATGTTCATCATCATATGTCAATGCACAAAAAATGGCAAGGCAGTTTCTGAAGGGGGAAAGAAACACTGGGGGTCCGGGTGCAGCTACTGTGATGCAAACGTCGCGGCGGCACAGGCGCATGATTTCACATGAAAACAGACAAAACAGCAGAGTGGAGGCTTCCGTACACGTTGCCTAATACTGATTGAAAGGGAACCTAAAACCACCGACCACTTCACAGCCTCTGCTCACAGAGAACCTGAAGGTTTTAAACTACAGCCAGGTTGATAGTGTCGTCCCTTAACCAGCCATATTTGACCTACCCAGGATAGTGATGTAACATGAGCAGCTCTCTTTACACCTCATTATTCTGTCACTAATTTGACCACATGGTGACACAAACGAGGGCCCTCAGCACCATATAACTTTATCCTTCTGAGCATTACAGTAATATAACATCTTTACAAACTATGTGAGTTTAAGAGGAGGCTGATAAAGGTGGCACCGGCCTGACCCTCACATTACACTGTACACTTCCACCCTGGAGTTTCATTTCATTTTTATACACTCCTGCCTTCAAATTAATTGATTCGTGGAGGAAATGATATGTTGGAAGTTCTTGGGGAATCAAACTGCAGTTTAGCACAGTTGATGAGGGAGCAGATGAACTGGGGAGGGAGGTGGGGCTCAACGAGACTCATGGAGCGCCGGAGTAGGTCAGACTGCGCCGCTAAGGCACAGAGCAAAACCACTGATCTACTGTACAAATCACCCGTAGTGCCACACAAGGATTGTGTTGAATTAACACTGGCAGATTTGCTCTGAGCCAAAAGGCAAGTAGGGCAAGTCTAAACCCCCCATGCCTTGTATGTAGCTGTGGTTTCATCTCTGCACTACTGAAGCTGCAGGTGGTCGGCGTCTGGTGTTCTCCAGGCACCAGGTCAGTGGTGGGTGAGCAGGTTAAGAGTCCCTATTTGTTTCCAGCTTGGACCAGTCTGAGAAAGAGTCAGTCACATAGTTTTTTTCCAGGCCTAGAAAAGCCGAGCAGCACGCACACTGATGTTTAGTGGGCAGAGAGAAGGAGGGCGAGACGAAGGCGCAGACGGGTTTCAGACAAAAAAAAAAAAAAAAAAAAAAAAGACAGAGACAAAACAACAACAAAAAAAAAAAAAAAAAACCGAAGACAAAACCTTCAAAACAGTAAAATCACAATTCAACCATCAACAGCAAAAGTCCAGTTGTCAACATTACATTACATGACAGTCACAAACTGAATTGCCGACAGAGTGGATGGCGGAGAGAGGTACACAGGAAAGAGCAGAGGATGCAGGACATCCAGAAACAGGAGCTCAGTACAGAATCATAGTGGCTGTTGGGGGGGGGGGGGGGGGGGGGGGGGTTGGAAAACCAGGAAGTAAAGATGAAAAGTGCGTTGCAGAGAAGACGACGCATGTACACAGTGAGTCTGTAAAACAACATCAAGTGTCGGGGAGTGACCACAGAGCTCAGAGTGCGGAGCGACAATCACCGAAGAAGAAGAAGAAGAAGAAGAAGAAGAAGGGAAGGGGATAGAAATGTTGCAAATCTGAGGACTAATAAATAGGGCGATACTGGTGGTGCCAGCCGCAGTGTTTCGTAACATGATTATGTTGTGTTTCAGCGAGGGAGGAGGGGTGGCATGGGGGGGGGCATCCTGGGGCTGTTGGACACAATCAGCACTGAGAGAAGGTCTGCTTGATCTCATCCAGCACATTCCCAAGCAGCGTCGGCTCGTCACATTTAGCGTCAATGGACACTGTCTCGCCGGACTGGGAGAAGGAGGGAAGGACAGAGAGAGACAATCAAGCTCACAATCTGAAAGTCCACTTTTCGGAAACATAATGATAATAATTGGTGATTAAAAAAGATGAGGGAGAAGTTTCATTGGTGCACTCACAGTTTTGACCAGCAGACAGACGTGGTGACCCTGGATAGACCTGCTGTACATGGAGGCACAGGAGTCGATCCTCTCCACAACTAATCCAACGACAAAAAGAACACAAGTGTCATAAATACTCAGTCCACCATGACCGAAA
Organism: Epinephelus lanceolatus; assembly: GCF_041903045.1. NCBI lineage: Eukaryota > Metazoa > Chordata > Actinopteri > Perciformes > Serranidae > Epinephelus > Epinephelus lanceolatus. The sequence continues at coordinate 17,509,618 of NC_135739.1, forward strand.
CATACTAAGCTTTGAAATACTTCCCGTTGATGTCATACATTCCTGACAAACTGTGTGGAGCACCCTACCCATCTGGTACCATGACATTTTAAGACAAAACTCTGTCGTTCGAGACAAATATCAAACGGCCTGTTGTGTATATGTACCAGAGAAATGGTGGTGGAAGCAGATCCTGGCCAGTAGGTGGTGGAAGGGCATGTTGACTCCCTCCAGTCTGACAGAGCTGCACTTCAGGTCGCCTGACTCAAGCAGCTTTGCAAACGCATCACTGGCCAAACAAAACAAAAGAAACTCAGTTTTCAGTTTCTCCTCGACGAAAACATGACAAGGAGCTACGACAACTCAGAAACTTACAACCAAACTTTTATTACTTTCACTGCGGATATTCATCATCCCCAGATGATAATAAGGCAAGTTTCTCTAGTGCCACCAATTTTACACACAAAATATTGACATGAAACTTACTGAACCTATTCCTGCCACCCAGAGGATGAACCATTAAACAAGTTTTTTCCCCAGCACCATCATTTAGCACAACTCTTTCACCTTTATCTTTATTTTAATGACTAAGAAGCACCCAGAGAATGTAAAAAAATTGTCAGTATGTGGTTTTCCAACTTTGTAACGTGGGTTGTAATGTGGTGTAAAACATGATCCACCAACCTGTAGCAAGGAGTAGTGATTAGGTAGGAGGTGCAGGTAAAGTGCAGTTTGAAGTCCAGTTTTTCATGAGTAGAGGAGTCTTCATTCTGCGGGAGCACAACAAGAAATACAGATAATCAATAACAAAGTAACATGGCACTTGAACGTGTCTCTTTTGGCCAGTAGACCTGCACAGAGATCTGGGTGAAGGGTGAGTTACCAAAATGAAACCTGGAGCTGGTTTAGGATTCCTTGCATCATTGAAGTACACAGCTTCTGTGCTGCTATGTTACCCTGCTGCTCCCAAAATGTTTTTGACAGGAGTGGAATCAGCAAAGGAACATTCTGAAAGCCCCTTACCCCACTGGACAAAAAAAAACAAACACATCAATATCTGGGTTTGTATTTAATAGGAAAGGTTACAATTGGAAGACTCTGCAGTAGTCACGGGTGTTTATCAGCTCCGGCTCTGATTGGCTTTGATTAGCAGTGATAGAAATACGACATATCATTTTCTGCCTCGTTGCCAGCACAATGCAATGACATGCCGCCACATAATACCAGCTATCGCTGTGCAAGTAGTGCTCACATATAGTTCAAAATTAGTTGGCACAGTTTGAGAGAGAGACCGAATAAGTAACAGATATAGAAGTAACAACAGTATTATTTTCACTGAGCTCCATGCTGCTTTCCACTGTTTACTAACCCTTTTTCCTGGCATGTTTGTGGTGCCAAATGTGACACAACAGAAAAAACTACCACTAACAATGGGAAAGGAGCCTATCGCTTATTTTTAGCAAGTTTTCCTGCATTCAAAAAAACCTGCATTTACATGCTAATTTCAGTGGAAAAAGGGGTATAACCAATCTAATTCTGCAATATCAAGCCTTTCTAATTTATGTTTGACATGTTGGGGACGGCTGCAGCAAAATAAAATACTGAAAAATTGGGGAATATGAGAATATTTAAAAATGGACATGAAACAGTTTAACATCACGTTATGGAAGCTGTGACTGGTTTAAAATATGACACTAAAACAAACTGTTTGTTTTGGTGAGGGGATGTTTTTGCCAAAGAAGCGACTAACAAATCACGATTTCCCCTCTGGGATCAATACAGTATTTCTGATTCTGATTTTCATGTGTGTGTATGTGTGTGTGTGTTTTCCTACCGACCTTTACTATGAAGGTGAGGGTTCCCTTCAGTTTCTGTGGCATTACGATGCTTTGTACGGTGAAGACAAATCGGGCTTCATTGGACACCCCTGAAGCACAACAGAGTACTTAGATTTAACAAAACCTCCCAAAGTGAGATTTGAAATAGACTGAGGGTCATTACAATGTTGGTAAACACCATTTTAGAACACTACAGTGAACGCAATGACTCTATACACACTACAAAAATCCATTGTTGTGCATGTGTATTGTTCAGGGAGATTGATTTCTCTATTGAACACATGCATTTTGCAGTTAATCACTAACCAGGTGGAAGTTGAAAGGGAACGGTGAGGCCGTCATGTGGACCTGACCCCTCTGGCCTCTGCAGCTTGGAGTTGAGAGAGTCCAGCACGTTGAACTCCATGGACTTGAGGAAGCTGTCGCACTTGTTTTCAAATATAACAGACACCACCACCTGGCTGCCATCCTGCAGGTTTCCCTGGATGTCGTTCACCTTTTGTGGGAGGAAAATAAAATGAAATAAATAAATGCATTTGCACTGAGAATGACTGTTCAGACTCAAGCTGTCTAAACCTCCCTCCTTGTATTTCACTGAGCGATGATTATTTAAAGAAGACATACAGTAAACACAGCAGATCTGATTCATAAACCCAACACCAAAGCACACAACACTGTTTCCAAGAAACCAAGTCTGAGCACAAGGAGAAAACCACAAGGACAGAATCATTCTCAGAAATGTTAACGGAGTCTGCCTCCGAGGCCGGTCCGTGAAGTGCAACAAGAACAGAGTGAAACACATCTAGAAGAGATTTAATATTCTGTCACTGACAGAATGTAACCAGTACCTCATCAGCATCTTCCATCATCTTAAAAGAGAGGGAGAGAAAAGGAGAGGATCTGCATACATTGTTTGCTTTTTCACTGCCACTGTTGTCTTAGATAACGTTAATATCAACAGCCTAAATGGGAACATTAGAATGACTGTTTCCACATTTGTCCTTAAAGAGGAAGGTTAGAATCTGCTAATTTTTGAGCAGAAAATTCAGGATTTTCCACAACCTGGATCTCATGATTGGAAATAACATTTTACTTATTAATCTCACAGAGATATGCAGAGCTGCACAACGATGGAGTCGATTAAGGGTAAACATCACATGTGGTCAGATGATTAAACATGTTTTTTTTTCTTTTCAGCGTGCAGAAAAAAGTGTGAGGTGAATTCTGGCAAGCAAACCCACATGTTGTGCAAATCTTTTCATCACCCCTCTTCATTATACAGTGAGCCAAAAATGTCAACACGATTCACATGATGCCTTGTCAGAGAAGGCTTTAGATACCACAAATAAAATGATTAAATTAAACGTTATTATGGCTGAAATGAGGCCAAATACTGGACAAATCTTGTAAGGATAATGAGTGAAAGAAAAAAAATCCAAGCCCAGTGGTAAAGGTCCCTCTTTCTTTCAGCAGAATCCCTCCATCACTCACCATCTTGATGTAGGAGTTCTCCGCCAGCAGGCAGTAATTGGACATGGGCTGAAAGGAGAGAAGAGCTCAGGTCAGATCAGATGCTCTCTGTCACTCTGTATGCTAACTAGGCAACAGGAGCTGGTTTTACCTGGTCGATGCATAACAACCAAGGCAGTGTGTGTGTGTGTGTGTGTGTGTGTGTGTGTGTGTGTGTGTGTGTGTGTCTGTGTGTCTGTGTGTGTGTGTGTCTGTGTGTGTGTAGCGGTCAGAGGGTTTAAACAGTGCAGCTGAGAGCCACAGATCAGAATGATGATAAATTTGCACGCATCAAGTTATTTGTAGCTTTAAAGTCAGTTACTTGTGACTTGTCCCCCCCCCCCCTTAAAGCATAAAATAAAAAAACCTGCTGAGCTGAATGTTTTCATTCACACTTCTGGTTGAGGTCAGGCTGTTAAACACTGATGACTAACACTGACCGGCAGAGGCTCTTCCTCCTCCACAGTGCCGTTCTGCACCGACTCCTCTCCCCCTCCTTCGCTGTGGTGATGGTGGTGATGGTGCTTCTTCTTCTTTTTCTTCTCCTTCTCTTCCTTCTCCTTTTTCTGCTTCTTCTTCTTGTGTTTGGAGGACTTCTACTCATTGAGAACAAGATGGAGACAATTTATTAGAAATTCTATTCCTCCAGAGAGCACATACGAACTGGCAGGTCTGTGGCACATCATTTGCGTGAACGTGTGAGAATAAGAGCTGCCAATGTGCTGCGTCCCGTCAGGTCATTGTGAACTGCAATCTCTGCAGGCAAACTTTTTACTTTGCAATTATCGCATCATCGACGGTGACTCACCGTCTCCTCCATCTCGGTGTCTTTGGGCTCATCGGGCTCGGAGTCTGGTGCTGTGCCAGGGGCCGCCTCAGGCACGGGGGCTGCTTCTGCTGCTGCTGCTACTGTTGCTGCTTCCTGTTTAGACACACACCACCACAAAAACACACAAAGGCATTAGAAGTATGTGATGAATACAGTAGTGTTTGCCACTTCTGTGTTGATAGAGGTAAGTTGAGTTAGTGAGTTCACTCATTCATAAAAAAAAAGTCATTCATGACCAGCTGCAACCTACAAGCTCTGTGATACCACAAACCTGATTTTCTAAACCAAGTGCATCACATGCAAGACCACCAACCAGTCTAATAAACTGAGCCAAAATGTGCCTGTCTGTGAAACCAATAAGGATGTTGTGGATATCTGTGCACATGCAGTGGCTTTGTTTTGGGCTGTTGAGAGGACGGCACTAATAAGCCACACGAGCTACTCAGCTACAGATAAAGGACTTACAGGATCCCAGTGACAGCCTACGTGTATGCTATAGGAAGGCCCCTGTGGGTCAAAATCTGCGATCTGTTCTGCTAGTGTGACAGCCAATACAAAAACAAGTCTTGCACGTAGACATGTCGAGGCATGTCCTTAAAGGGCAGTGTATCTAGGTCAGAAGAGCTTTCACTTTGGGACTGACAGCTCATATGATTAACAAAGAATTCCTCAAAACCAAAGTTAAAATGGACAGGCCTGGTTTTAGGAATAGCAGTGTTTCCCCTACCATTATATTAGGCGGGTAAAAGGTACACTATGCAGGCAAACCCCAAAACTGTATATACTGTTTTGGTAGTAATCCCTCTCAATCTTCACTTATGACCCACTGTAAGTGTGTGGCGGTGTATTTATCTGCAGCCACCCTGCACTGCCTGTATTTTCCTCTTATTTTGCTGTGGTCGGGACACTTGTGGGCGTGTACCCACAGCCAAAAACAGCACTCGAGAGAAATAAATTGTGGACACAGTCTCATTATATATAAATATAGCGAGGTGAAATGCTAAGCTAACAAAGCTTGTTTCACAGTGAGACTGAATCTTGGATTGGCTTTCACTTTCACTGAAGAGCACTGAAGTAGAGGATGGGGATGAAGAGTGATGCGTAGTTGGCCTGTTTTATGTTGGACATGTGTGAGCAGTTAGCTTAGTTAGCTTGCTTAAGCATCAGCTTTTCCATTACAACAAATGTAACGTTCCTACAATTGTAGGTTGCAGTGTACGTACAAGCAGTGTAGGGAGGAGCGTCCAAATTTGAATGTTGTGCTCACAAATAGGAAACAACATTTCCTGCATAATATACCTTTAAATAATGGTGTTATTTTACTTTTGTGAATCATTAGGTGAGAGCAAGTTTAAGGTGCCCTGTTGTGTTTACGTTCAGCTTTCCTCACCAAAAAATATAGTGTGAATCCTTGAGCTTTAACAAATGTGGTGAATGCATTTCCTTCCTCATAAAACACCTGCAAAGCAGATTTCAAAAATATCTTAAACCCTAAATAGTTTACATCAATGTTTACTAGATACTGGTCTTCTTCTTCACTGCCTTTATTGGCATGTTGCTACATTACTGCACACATTACCGCAGTGAAATGTTGATTTGCTTAAAATCTGCAGCAGGACTGGTGATTGCATCTTGGTGTGTGCATGCATGTGCAAGACTCGCTCATAAAACTGTTGCTCCATAGTGACCAAAAAATTCCACATTATAGCATTAACTCTATCCTGCTTCTAGGAATCTATGATGTTTTCTGTCTCTCTGTGTGCAATAGTGACACTCAAAAGGTCAAACACAAACAAAGACGGGCACGACCCCACATGTGATCATGGAGGAAGCAGTCAGAGGACACATGTGGTGATGCGGTGGCGACAGGAACACATAAAAACTGACTCCAGGCCACATTCCAGGGAGCCTCAGACAACCTCCGCTCACTTTATACCATCACCACCACCACCGACACAACAATAACGACATCCACTTTGATCTCAAGACCGACACGACACCCAGCGAGCAAAACAAAAAGCTGAGGAAGAGAACCACTGGCATTGTGAGACAAATACGCACACACTGTGTACACGGGCACACATATACACATGCTGGAAAAAAGAGGATGAGAGGAGAAAGTGTTATGTGACCTGTGAAAGAGAGGAAGTCGTGTCAAAAAGGTGAGGTGTGGGTGAGGTGAGAAAAAAAACAACCAATCCAAACCAAGAGGGAGAACACATGGCAAAAACCAAAAATATGAGGCAGATCCATAAAACATGGAGATATGAAAGAGGAATGTATAAACTGGAGAGATGAGAGGAGAGGAGGAGAGAGAAGGAGGGAGAGGGGACGACTCAACCTGGGTGTTAGAGGGCACTGGAGCGTTTGAGAGCCAGAAATCCAGATCCGAAACCTAGAAGAGGGAGGGAGGGAGAGGAGTGCGAGGAGGTGAGAGGGGTGAGGGCCAAACAGGTTATGTATCTTTCTACTATTCATGGAAATGGATACAGAGATTACACTGTTCTATTTCATGAATAAATCAAGTATTTGGCAACAGCCTGTGCAGTCAGCTACGAGGAAACGGATACTTGATCACTAAAGCTGATTGAAAGACGGGCTGGGAAGAAGCGATGGAAGTGTTGAGTCAATGAGAATGATCAAAGATATCTGTATGCATGTAACCTTTTAGCAGAAACTGTGGACTACATGTATTAATATTCTTAAGCCAATTAATTTTAGATGAGATTATCAAATTTAATGTGACTTCTGGGTCAAATCAGATCTCAGATATAAACTGTTGCTAGGTAGGAAACAGCCTCATTCAACCCCTCTGTAAGGACATACCTCAGCAGTGGTGGAGGCGGGAGGTGCAGCCACCTCATTAATTTCTTCTGATTGGACCACAGGCTCGTCCGCCTGCTCCCCAAGAAGATCCTCCCCTTTGTCTTCATGTTTGTGTTTCTTCTTCTTCTTCTCTTCTTTGCTCTTCTGCGAAAAAACAGGAGAATAAATTCAGCTGTGTGTCACAACAAGGTTGAGGACCACAACCTCTGACTCATCTCGTCATGATGGCTGACAGCTCCTTGTTGTTTCCCCCTCTCGCTCAAACCGCTCCATAATTCTGATTTACTGGTTTTAAGGAGCAGCTTCATGACCTAGACAGAATGAGGCGAGTGTGGTTTCCAGGAGAAAAAAACAAAGAGCAAAATCCTGTTGACATTTTACCCTCACCTTCCTATCCCTGTCTTTATCCTTCTTCTTTTCACGCTTTTCTTTGCTGCTCTTCTTCTTGGGCTCCTGTGAAGCGGCACTCTCCACGTCTCCGTCCTCAGCCGGGCTTTTGAGAGCCTCTGCTGCACGGTGTGACCTGACAGGCAGCTTCTCACTGTCAGCGAGTGGCCTGGAGAAACAACAAAGCACGGATACACATATTGACATTGTTTAGATGAGGATTTATGAGGTGATTACGGTCCACCTGGAGTTAGTGCCATCATCTGAAAACTTATTTTCTTGTAGTAAGTATTGATCTGTTAAAAAAGGTGAACAAGGGCTGTGTGGTGCACAACTTCACGGTACTCAGGCACATGTTCTGCTCTGTGCAGCAGCCAGGTCTCATTCAAAGCATTGCATTAAGCCATTCCTCTGGCAGAGCTAGAAGCACTGGAACTTCCCAGACAGCTAAAAACTACACCAATAAATTCCTCCATGTTGAACTGATAAGAGCTGTCAAGCTTATTTCCCCGAGCCTGAGCCTTTAAAGCAATAAACACATGCACTGCAGCCCCCTGCTGGTTGTTCTATATAAAAGCACATAATAGAAACAATGCTTGTGCTTTCTTCAAGATGAATTCAGTATTATTTTTGTTTGATCTTTCTATAAATCTTTTGTTTTATTCCTCATTTTTTATACTGGAGAAAATTTTCAGTAAAAGAAAGCCATAACAGAAATATATGCAGACAGTTACCTCCAGATGTTTGCAATAACTCCTGCACAATCTATAATCTTCTCCATTTCTTAGTTTTAAACACGAGTTCAACCTCATACTATTAAAATAATTGTACATCATCTACTATAAATCATATCACAGCATTGGTCTAAGAGCAGATGTGCTTGTTATTTCCACCAAGGCCAGGCAAGGAGTATGCACTTAAAAAACAGCTGGTGAGAATTTGGAGGCATGGCAGGTCTGCCGAACTTAGGGAAGATCTGGGCAATGTGAGCAAAAGAATTATTGTACCTAACCCCTGGGATACTTTTCCTAAAAGCATACTGACGCTGATGGACTTTTCCAAGAAAAACAAGCGCCAAAGTGCTTTTAGGAGCTTATTCCAGGAGGACAGGTGGGGAGAGATTGAGTCCTGAGAACATCAGCAGCAGCCGGTTAAAGATTATATTTCTGTGAAACAATTTGACGTTAATCAATGATATATTTCTTTTAGGAGAATTTTTCTTCTCTGAAGGACAGAGAAATCATAGAATAGAGTGATGTGCTGCTGATGTTGTCAAGCTTATAAAAGCTTTAAAAAAGAAGCAGGGTAAAGAGGAGAGGGATACTGGCTATTATACTAAGTCAAAGGCTATGATGACCAGTAGATGCTGAAAATACTGGGAGAGAAGAGCAGAAAGAGGGAGCAGATACTGCAAACTCCAGATGAGCAGAGAAAGGACAGCTATGTTAGTTTGAGGAGCAAGACAGCTACTTAGAGAGAGAGAGAGAGAAAGAGACAGAGAGGCAGTCCATGTACATTTGGAGCCCAGGTCCTGCGGCTGGAGTGCTACTCACCTACGCCCAGCCATCTCCACCAAGCTGCCCGCACAAAGAGGCAGGTGTGGGTGTGTGTAGGCATAGAAAAAGAGGAAGCAGAAAGCAGACCGCCATGAGAAGGAGTGAGAGGAGGGAAAGGGCCGCGTCACAGCTGCTGTGACGCTACGGCCGGGAAGGTCAGGAAATAATCAGGCTGAGAAAATATCAAGTTAAAAAGTCACACAAGATTCAACTTCAGCAATTCTCTGCTCTAGATTCGGACTGAAAATCACACTTTTAACGAGTGGTTGATTGGCTCAGACAGATGTGTAAATGATGGCTCTCAGCAGCTTAGACGTTATGTGCTTATATCAGGTGTGACATTTACACAAGGGTCAGATCAGTGTACAGGAACATAGTGTGGACTCACTTGTCCAGGTCGATGTCCAGGGCTTTATGGGGGTCATTGGGATCTTTGTCATCATCATCACTGGGTAAGGCATTCTGAAATCGACAAAACAGAGCTTGTTACTCTCTCTAGATAATCTTCTATCTACAACACAGCATATGTGAAAAGATCAGAGATATTGGCTTCCAGCTTCAGAGCTGAGAACCCAATAAACCACGCAAGTGATTAAAGCACTAAATTCTGACTGAGATACATGTCCATGTTAGAGATTGTCCAATAGTGGGATCTAAAGGCCGATATAGTAACGATAGTTTGAAGCAGGAAAAAGCAGATGAATCAGATGATATCACCCCCATGAAACAGTTTCAGAAATGAACAATCTTTGGCTTTATTAGACGTTCAGCTCTACAGTTGTCCAGTTTCTAACTCATGGTAGAAAAATAAATATAGAAACATGGACATGAACATCTAACTTGAAGTATCTAATGTAGAAATTTGGAATTTAAACTAACTGTGAAAAATCTAGGGGGATGATTTTAATTCTTATTGCCACTGTTTTCCCTCAAACTCAACCTGAGATTCTCAGGCACGCAATCACATTACCTTACCTTTGAGTATGGAGTCTCCGTGCAAAACTATGATCAGAGATAAGCAATATTTCTGTTACATTCAGTTACTTTAGAGTATTTAGTAACTGATATTTGACAGGGCTGAAAAATCTCAAATGCAATTTTAAGCAAGATCATTTAAAGAGAAGTGATTTGGTGTTTTCAAGATACTTTGTCCGTGATTCATTAAAAATTAAAACAAGAAAGGTCAAAACATAGTATATGGCTGGACTGTGTATGAAATACTGAAGGGCTTTTAATTTGAAACAGGAAGGTACTACATTCACTCACAGACTCAGAGGCTGAATCCAAATGTCCACCCTCTGGATTTGCGGACTGAGCCCTTGTGGACTTCTGTAGTATGTAGTGTGACGTTAACTGTCATCACTCTGCCAGGGCAGAGACTGCAAGCGGCTGATAGACAGCACTCGAGACCGTTTTACTCATTGCCGTGGAAACGGTCAACTGTTGCTGCTGTCATATTCACATATATGTCATATGAGCTGATGAATAGTGCCTACTCATGTGTCCCTGCAGATAACAAGACATAAATGCCATGTATAACCTTTTTTGTGCCTGAACAAAAATGTATTAATACATCTCTATATAACAGCTTATAGTGTTCAAAAACATTGATGTTTGTAAATTAGGACAGGATCTCAGTAAATTGGGCATTACTTATATTACAGACCCTCTTTTGTTGTTTTTAGGCCAATTTTTTAGCCGCAATAATAAAATGCATTCTCAGTCCCTCTACAGCCTATACTTATACATATTTCTGTTTCATGATGTGGTTGAATATTATTTCTGGCCCACGCAATTCAAGTAGCATTTTAATAGACCTAACTATCAATTACTGTTTTACACATTCAGAAGTCTTTTTTTTGGCAGTTGAAAAACCCACAATGTCACGTCTGTATTGCAATGAATTGTGGGTTATTAAATCAGCGAAGTCTGCTGAAGTCTGCACCCCAAGCGGACTCTCTGGGAGTCTGCAGAAAGCCCGCTTAAGGCCCCTTGTGGACTGGATGAATTGTAGTGAAATGCGGACATTTGGATTCAGCCATAGACTTTTGTGCCAGCGCCAAATCCCCCGAACCAATCAATTGGTCGACCTCTAGTCCACAATCATAGTTTGTCAGTTGGCATTAATGTTTTGAACAATAATAAGGTCAGAGTAATGTGTTAACAGCATTATAATTTAGAGAGGAAAACGTATATACCTTTTATTTTTCTACATTAAATTAGAGTCTCATGCAAATTATCAATGTTGTGTGATGTGCAGAATCACTGATATCAAATGTATATTATTACTGATGATGACACCTGTCAATTCAAAACTCTTTGTGATGTTAACACAGCTCCAGTGTACCTCTGGCATCTCCTCGGTAACAATGTCGACCATGTGCGCAGGCGTGATGTCCTCCTCACTTTCCGGGCCTGAATCGTGTTTCTTCCCTCGTCCGCTGCGCTTTTCTTTCCTCTTCTTCTTCTCTTTCTTCTTCTTCTCTGCTCTCTCTTTCTGCCGACGCTCCTCCTCAAGTTTCACGTACTGGTCAGACATAGGCAGACCTGCGGGACAGAAGAACGCATCATGTATTATACCTCATAACAACAGGAGAGAAGCAAGAAAAATGTCATTATTATTTTGAACATGAACCATGATGGTATCTAATTATATTGCAGCACGACATAGTACGACGTCAGTAAAGTAAGCATTTTGATTTTTATAAAGTTTTGAAAGCTGTGAGAGTGAGGTAAAGTGTGCTACCTGGGACTTTGAGAGGCACACTGAGGTCAATCTGTACGACTGGGATGTGCTCCACTCCAGGGGCCTCCTGGTACACCTACACAGAGGAGACACTCATTTAAAACACACGCTGTTTGTTACTGTATACATTTTATGCACAAGTCTGACTATATCTATTCAGTATCCTGTAATTGTTACTTATACAACAGACCAGATTTGACAGACACATGTGCAGTGAAAAAGACAGCCTGGTGATGAGTGGGTAAACACACCTTCTGAGAGGATGGAGAGGCCTTGATGTAGAACGGGTTGTTGGCTTGCTCCTGCTTTCTGGCTTCTCTCCTCTGGGAGACAAGGAAAACACAGTAACATGAATTAATCAATGAGGGCACTGCCTACCTCAGTTTAGCATGATAGGGGAACCACATGGGAAGACAGATTCACAGGAGAACTCAGAGAAAGTCAATATTGTTTTGAAGGTAAGCACTGCATGATTATGTCTCGACTGAAAAGCACCTTCATGTCTGTATATTTATACTATTCATAAAACAATGTTGCATGCTCAATTTAACAATGCTGCATTGACCAGCTCACCCTCGCCAGCTCCTTCTCGTCCACCTCTGTGTGACGGGGGCGGGAGTGTTTGGGCTCCTCCTTGGCAAAAATAGCCTTGGGCTGCTCATCCTCAGACTCGCTCTCAGATGGAGGCTCGTTGATCCAGGCATCCAAGTCCAGACTGCACAAACAAACTCAGTTACACTTCACTGGCCTCACAGACACATGCTAGTTTCAGATAATCTCTGTGGTGAACCACAATGATACAAACAGGATTTATGGGTTTTACTCAACAAGATTAGAAATACAGTCAAACTCTGTAATAATGTCATTTTAAAGGGGACCTACTGTGCGCATTTTCAGGCTCATATATGTATTTGGGTTTCTGCTAGAGCATGTGTACATGCTTTAATGGTCAAAAAACACTTCATTTCTTTCATACAGTCTCTGCTCTGTCATCCTCTGTCTGAAATGCTCCGTTTTAATGCCTGTCTCTTTATTCTCCCCTCCCGTAAACACCCGTTCTGCTCTGACTGGTCATTTCAAGGTGTCCCGCATCTGCACCCTCAATACATGTCACTGCAGCCAGGTAAGACTGTATTGGAGGATAGTGGTTTCTACTGTGAAAAATCACCAATGAAAGCTTCTAAACCAAAATCTACAAAACCGGACATGTTCCAGTGGGAATATGATCTGAAATCGAGGAAAATTGAACAACCTCAGTAACCAAGATTACCCTGATGTTAACCTGTAGCTACATGTTGCAGTGTACGCAATATGAACACTTGTAGTAGAGTGTTACAAGGGAAGAAGAAGGCACTGCTTGGCTCTGATGGCGGGTCAAACAGGTGCTCTTTGCTGAGGCAGGTAAAAGTATGAAATAAAAAAAGATACAATAAGTCTCAAATTAACGCCGACAACCATGAAAACAAAACAAAACAAAACAAAAAAACAGAACAGGTGAAATAATTTCATATATCTATTCTTCAAGTATAGGCAATCTAAAAGTCTGATGTGTATCGACTCTCGGTCTTCATCATGTATGATGAACCATTAATTTGAGACTTCCTTGATCTTGTTTTCTGTATGACCATATAAAGAAATCTGTCACAATCTGACGTCAGTTTTGAGCCAAAATATAGGTCATTACAGGTCCCCTCTAATGATGGTTTTAACGCGAGTGTGTCTGTGATGTACTGAGTCAACTCACCCTTCAGGAACAGGCACTTTCTTCTGTGCCTTGGGGGCTACAGGGTTGAGTTCTCCAGCGAACAAAGCAATGACTTCCTCTGCTACTTCTACCTCTTTCTGTTGCAGCTTCTGGATGTACTTGACCAGCTGCAGGATGCAAGACGCCTGCGGACGGGACAGAAGGTGAGGTCGACAGGGAGATTAGCTGAGTCATTTACTAGATTTGTACGTAGTGGGTGACTTTGTGAGATATATGATGCCAAAGGTCAAAATGTTAAAAAGTAATGATCTCTGTTGTGACATTAACACATATCTCTCTCTTACCCTCTCCTGCACCTCCAGGTTGGCGCTCTGGACAAAGAGAGGCAGCCTGTCGATCATCAGCTGGCTGGTTTCCTGTGCTGCTGTGCCGTCTGTGTTCCCCTCCTGGCTCTTCAGCACCGTGGCAAACAGCTTGGCTGCGTTCTGTACGTACACTGCCTGGATGTGGCCCGGTAGGGTGGCAACCTTAGGCCGCAGCATGGCCTCTAGCGTCTGCATCGGATTCTCCAGGTGTCTAAGAATAGAGGGAAAGGAGGTGGAAGTTTATCAACTGAAATAACACACATCTGAAACCACCATGTTATTCAAGACACATTATTACAAATTGGAAGCCCATTACTCATATGCCATTTGAAATGGAAGTTGTTTGTTACTTTTGACAAGTAAGAAGATATTAACAATAACAAGTGTCACTGAGTCCAAATTTAGGGACGCATATCAGCCCTGCAGTGTGTGTAACAAAAATGAAAGATTGTGTCAACTGTCAGTCAGGTAAGGCTCGCTTGTACTTGGATGATAAAGGAGGAAGGAAACAGAGGTGGGAAGCACACTATCTGAACCGAGCTGTCAGTCATCTCCCCCCGAATTTTCTGTTACGGGCAACTGGGTCATGGCATTCTTCCCTATCATTATAATACATTAGGCACGGTAGTCATGAGAAAAAAAGGGCTGTTGACGAACATGTTTAGTCATAGTTTTCGTTAACAAAAATAACACTGATGTCATCTTACACCAGTGGGTTTAAGAATGAGCTGAATCAACGTACTCTGAGAATTCACCACAGATCCAGGCTGCGGCATACAACACTTCGCAGATGCCCTTTCGCTGCACGTTGCCTGTCAACAGGTGGGCGTTGTCCAGCAGAGTGGCCATCTGGGCAACAGCAAAGGCCCGGATGGCTTTGACCCGGATAGCCACATCCAGCATCTGAGAGGCAATGAGGTGGCCGTGCCGTGTGCCCTCTAGCCGGGTCAGCTCCACCAGGATGCTGATGTACCTGTCAGGTAGATTTGAGGAAGTGAAAAATCATGTCACAGAGTGGAAATAACATCAAACAAAGTTAACAAAAGACAGAGTGAGATAAGTAAGTAAATAACTGACCATTCAAAGTTGGTAATGTACTGGTAGTTGCTCTGGCTGCAGATGTCGATGATCTTGGTGAGGAGTTCATCTCTGTAGGTGGTTCCTTCTGCTTTGTCCACATGCAGCATCAGTTTCTTTACAATCTCCATCAAGTTCTTTTTGGAAACCTGGGAAAGCAGCCATCAAATTTATACACATGAATGTACACCTTTAAAAGGTTGTTTCTTCAACTGAGGCAGAGAGAGACAGAATGTCCTCAACACAGCTTTAAAGTCAGGGGGCACAGTTGAAGATCTTGTACAGTGACTATATATCACCCTATATATAACCTTATGCACAAGGCAACATTTATGGCCCTGTGCTACCAGGGTGACAACGACACGAACATTGAGGAGACTTAGAGGATGACAGAGAAAGAAGCAGTCATCCTCAGGGACAGAGCACACCCTGTGAGTGAAAAGAAGGATTAAGAGGAGAAGAGAGCTGTCGCCGAGCTGAGCGAAAAAACAAACAAACAAAAAAAAAAAACCTTTAGCAAGTTTATTTAAAGGAAAAGCAGGTGCTGCTACAGCCACACTGACTGTTACTGTTTAGTTTTGTTCCAAGGTGCAAGATCTTAAGATCTACCGTTGAAGATCAAAGTAAATGCTCTACATAGTGTTCAGCCAAAACATTACAACCACTGACAGATCAAGTGAATAACATTAATCATCTTGTTAAAATGCAATGTTCTGCTGGGAAACTTCCTGTCCTGGAATTCATGTGGATGCTTCTTGACATGTACCACCCACCCACACTATTGCAGACCAAATACCCCACCTCATGGCAGCAGCACTACCTGATGGCATTGGCCCCTGAGCAGGACAAAGCACACAGGACAAACCAGACCCCAATCTGATCGAGCATTTGTGGCAAGAGTCGGTATCCCAGAGGTACCTCTGATCCACGGGGCCTCCTTGGATCGAACTTGGCTCTGACATGTCGAGGCATGGACACAGGAACTCTGAGGGGTGTCCTGGTTGTGTGGTGTGGTACTAACACATCCTACAGATACTAGATCAGATTGGGATCTGGGGAATCTGGAGGGCAGGTTGACACCTTGAGCTCCTGTACAGTTTACGCAGTGTGGCATGGAGCTGTTGCCATCAGGGGTTGTACTTGGTCTGCAATAGTGTTTGGGTGGGTGGTGGACTTCAAGTGGCATCCACATGAATGCCCGGACCAAAAGTTTCCCAGCAGAACATTTCAATCTAATGAAATGATCTATGTTGTTCACGTCACCTGACAGTGTTTTTGAGATTCTGGCTGACTGGTGTATTCTGAGCATCATCTATCTCTTCAGTTTCACACGTTAATGCATTGGTGGAAAAAAATTCTTCTCTGTGGCATCCCTACCGCTGGTATGTAGTTACACCACCAGCAGACTCAAAGATATTAACACAAAAAAATACAATAAATAAATTGATGTGTAAAACAAATGCCATTGCCTCATACCATGCCATAGAGCAGGTCCAGAGCTCTCAGGCGGATGGACTCGTCCTTGTCGTCCAGACACTGGAGGATGAGGTCCTTATGAGACTGCACTGACTTGGGGTGGGTCTTCAGGATCTTTGACATGGCCAGCAGGCCCAGGTACTTCACTACAAAAACAAACATGACCTCAGTGGGTTTAAAAACAGATGTACCTGTCCTGCACCCTTAGCTCTCTGCACCCTGGCAAGCAATTGTGTATTTACTTTTATCAGCTGATGTTATTCTCTACAATAACAATGACGTATGTTGTTATAGTATTTTCTCATTCAAGTTCCTATCATCTACACACCTGACTATCCTTCCTTGACTGTGATGCAGTTACACAACAAGTATAAAACCTGGTTGTGCAAAAACTAGTCAGTCTCTAGTCATGCTATAAGGCCTAGCTGGCTGCAGCTAGAAAATATTTTCATGTAAATAAAATCTGACAAATTTCATCTTCCCTAAAATAATCTATAAAACACATATGAAGTGATACAAACTAAATATAAAGGAAAGGAACACAAGACATACAGACCAATGGAAAGGACACACAAACACACGACACAACACACATACTGGACACAGTAGTTTTGTTTTGCTTTATCCTCCGTCGTATCCCCCGGCAGCTTTTCGTACTCACCAAACTGATTATTAACGATTCAGAAATCTGCTGAATCACGGCTTTCTGTCGATCATTTGATTTGGCAGAGACAAATGCCTCTCAGGTTCTTGGATCGATAAGTGTGTGCGTGCGGTAGTGACCTTGGGGCTTTAGGTGAGCCTGGTCACTGCGGTGAATACACAGCAGAAATGACCGGAGACGTGGCCTCAGTGCAGATGCAGGAGACAATGACACTGAATGTTCCTCAGCAATGGGAAAGTGACAGCAGCAGTTCAGTAGAACTTTCTCTCAGTGAGAAAGTTGCAAACAATATTTACAATGTGAGATGTTAAAGCAAAAAAATTTGTTTACTAAACTGCTGCCTTCAGTTGATCTGTTCCTGTGGTTATTCATAGCAAAAGTGGAATAAATGCACTGCATCTGGTGTTTGCATTAACACACACTTAACCTATAGAGACTTAGAGACTACAGATCTTTACCTTTTAGTAGACTGCAGTACATCTAACTTATTAAGAATGATACCGCAGGTTTATCAACTGATTTTCAATCTGACAATAAAACTAATATGCATTATATATTTTGCTTGCTTAAACAGTAATGGACTTCCAAATTGGCCTCTTTCTTCAAGAACACTTCATCTGCAAAATGACCAGCTGTATATCAACGTCTTACCCCATGTAACATTGAATTCATGAAAAAAAAAAATTCTCGCATGCCTTCACAGTGAACGAAGAATCCAAAAAATTAAGTAAAACGGGGACAGTGTTTAACAACAAAACAATATCAAAATATCAGTTCATAAACTCTAAAGCGTTACAATATAAAACACTAACGCCAATGAGCAGTAGCCCCGAGCGTACCTGAGCACGGGCGTGCATATGAGCTCTGCAGTGTTGTGATTCCAAACACATGGGTGTGCACAGGCACGCCCCTTGGCTAAGCATAAGACTGTTTGTACTGACATGTTTTATCATAAGTCGTAATGTTTTAGCGAAGAATACATGTGTTGGGGAAGTACTAAGCATACAACAGATTAAATGAGACTTGGATTATACTGCACGGCTTCTGTGAGAGTTTGGTCCCCATTTACTTCAATTCATCAAGAATGTTCGCCTTTTTTGGATTCTTCGTTTACAGAGGAGCAATATAGGAAAAACAAACTTTTCTTCACATATTCAAGTCAACACATGTTGAGTAACTGATATATAAATGGCTATTTTGTGGGGGAAGCGTAACAGCCTCATAGCTGTTACTTTATCTTTCTAACAAGAGGTGCGGTGAAAGGATAAACAAAACCTAAAACCACAGGTTCACAGTCTGCTCTATTAACATCAGAGGTCTAAGTCTACTCCACACACAAAACTATCTATGTATGGGTGTCCAGATAACTCGAATGGCTGGATGACGTATTCGCAGCTCCCGCGTGCAAGGGAGTGTATTTATAGAGCCACGCCCAATGTTTGAGAATCGCAAACTGGCAACAAATTGTTTACTTTTTGAGTCAAACACAGGGTTTGTGTGTTGAAGCGGCGGTGACTTAAGTGAAATGGTATTCTCAACAGGCCCCCCTAATTGAGAAAGGGGCTGTGATGATGTTCGAGTTATCCAGAGTCAGGGGGACTACGTTGTTGTCGTCTAAGAGGGTGGACTGTTCCATAGTCAGAAACACGCAGACAATGAGAAAATGACACACTGCAGGCATTGACAGAGGGCTCACAGTTCTGGTCCGAGTCTTCTATCAGGATTCGCAGTTTCTGCACACAGAGCTGAAAGAGAGAAAGAGACAGAGAGAGCAAGAGAAAAGGAGCCATTAACATCACGAAACCTTTCCACACCAGTTTCAGTCTTGTCATACGGGCACACTAAACAAAACAGGAATGAAACAAACAAAACTGGGGAAAAATTGAGCTTATATTGGGTGATGCAAAATGATTTGTTCATGCCTTACTGAGAGTCACAACAACTGAGAGCAAGAAAAAAAGCTTTATGAGTCTTATCATTACCGTGTCTCTACCTTACATGTTTAAACAGACAGATTTGTGACCAGGCAGAAGCATGCATTGTGGTTCAACTGGGGTGGAAAGGGTTATGATTGATATTTAACCGAATGAAAGTGCAGATGGAAGAATGGACCTTAGAGGCTTACCTGGATACTAGCACTGTGGTTAGGCATCCCAGAGGACAAGGAAATCAACACTGCAATGTGGGACAAAAAAGCAATTAGAGCTGAATGTGAACTTTTGTGAGAGGAATAAAAAAAGGCTTTAGGATGTGGATTTAGCTCCTATAAAAAGAAACTAAAATAGAACGAAAACACACATTAAACTCAATTAGACACTACACCGCACACACTGAATACCAGAACTGACCTGCAATCACAGTGTTGACACATTCATACAGCAGAGACATGGCAGAGGTACTGCGAGAGAGGAGGACAGGTAGAGAAACAGAGACAGAGAGCAGATTATTATTGATATACCTCTCAGATCAAACTGCGTTAACCATCTGTAAAAGTAGGTTATTGTTGAGGGACTTCATCTCACCTGTGAATTAAATTGGTCAGAGGTTCGATCAGCTTCTTCCCCAACCGTGGCTCCAGCGGTGTGAGCGCACCGAACTAAAGCAAACACAAAGAGTGCCACAGCAGATTATGTCTTGCATCAGAATTACCGCTTTCGTTGAAGGTTGAGTCCATTTGAGTTGAGTTGAGTTTCAAATGGAAACGCCCACTCAGCTGTGAGCTATAAGCAGTGACTCAGGTTGTAGTGCTGATAATAATTATAATGATAAAAACTGAAAGGGATAGTTTGGATTTTTTGAAGTGGGGTTGTATAAGGTACTTATCCATAGTCAGTGTATTCCCTACAGTCGATGGCGGTCGGCACGCCCCCAGTTTGGAAAGCAGGCAGGGAGACCGCCATAAAAGTTAAGCAATATACTGCTGTGGACGGGGGCGGCAGTAAAACAAATTTTGGCCACCTGAAAGAAGGCCCACTTTAAAAAAAAAAAAAAAAAATCAATATCAGTTTAAGTGTACTCTATATTTATAATATTTTCACTGCTTTACCTTGCTGTTAATTGTCAGATACCTGCCTCTCCAAAGCCACCAGACTTCTTTCGGATCTGAACAAACATGGTGTCCACAGCAGTATATTGCTTAGCTTCCATGCTGGTCAGGGGGTTTGAGGAATACAGCTAATATGGAAGGTCGATATTACACAGTTCTCAAAGAAGGCTGGGCTCGGTCATGAGGGGACAACATTAGGCAGGTTTGGGGGTTTATATGTAGCAATGTCATCATGCAGAAACCTTAGGTCACGTGGGAAAACATTTTCAGAAGGGCTTGGGAAAACAGCATTTTGATGCTACAACATATGTAGTGTACAAAATCTTAATACTCGGACTTGAACAGCACTACTACAATATCACTAGTGAGAAGCTGTAGGGTGATATCAAAACCTTCAAAAACAATAATTTCATAAACACTAAAGAATTCAAGGTCTAATGCTGTGAAAAGGTGCTCTTATTTACTTGTATCAGACTTGTAACTAATCTTAGAGAAGAGAGGTGAAAATAAAATGAGTGGTGATTCTGTTCACATGAATACAACTTGCTAAGCAATGCAACCTGTCATGTGACTTCACTATATTTGCCAATGGAGGCAAATGCTAGTGGAGCAACTAGTATCAATTCCTCTTTTATGATGGATTTATCCCTGTGTGATTGGTGCAATACTGTGAGAGTCAAACAAAACCGTGGCTTTGTGGTGCACAGGTTATAGTAATTTGCTGTTTCCCATAGTATTAAGAGCAGGACAGTAACATACAACCACAAGTATTTTCTTTTTTTCTTACACCAACTCTCAAAGGCAAGTTGTCTGTATCCCGTTGACTCACCAACTTGATGATCTTAATGAGAACCCAGTTATTGGTCGACGAGGTCATGAGTTTGAAGAAGAGCGGGGCCAGAGACAGGTAGTTCTTCGGATTTCTTCGAGCCAGCTCACAGATAACATTTACTGCTGCAGACTGGACACCTAAAAAAGGAACAAAGATGATCAGAAAACAAAAAGTAATAAGAACTGAAGGCCATAGCAGTGTTTCCACAAATGTTTTTTCCAGCAGCTGTGCTGAAGTGCAGGAGTGTTTCAATCAATATTGTGACTCCAACATTGCTTGTAAAAACAACTGATGGCTATTTACAAGAAGCACACAGATACAAGTTACCTAAATAAAAATGTATCCAAAGAGTTAAAGAGATTTTTGAGGATGACATCAAAACTAAAGTTGTTACAGTCGTCCCCGGTGTCCCCTAATCAACCCTGCGCTTCCAATTGCAGAGACAAACGATTCAAATCCTGGAGGAATGCAGATGAGAAATAGCTGGCATATATAAAGATGCCATGCTGGTCATGTGGGCACAAAAACAAGCTAAATGCAAGCACTGTCAGAAAACCACTAGTGGAGTGTATCACACACTTAGCAGAAGAAGAAGGGAGAGATAGACCGTGTATCTGCTATTTGCGCAGCCATTTGTTGTGCCGTCATCAGCAGTGAACATTTTAAGGAGTAAAAGAGAATGCAAATTTCTTTTCACCTCACATTGCATTTAAATATCCTTTTGACAACAGTTGAAACTAATCTTTGCAACACAGCACTTTCAGAATCTCCCGCCCAGTAAATAATGTCTCACTAATGCACAGTAAATAAGTCTGACAGACGCAGACCCTGTCCCATGCCATAAAGTCAGATAAATGCCCCGTGAGATGTTTTTGTCTGTGCAACAGAAATAGTCCTGGGAGAATATTCCCAGACAGGCTGGCAGTATCGCAAAATGAGCCTTCCTTAATCTCATATTCTAAGCTGCTGAATATTTCATAGGGTTCAGGTGACAAAGCACAAGCTTCCTGCGTAACAGTCTGAATGCGGTGTCTCTCCTGATACCTGGGTCTGGGTCCTCCAGTTTCTCCTTGAGCCTGGGGAAAGCGGGTCGCAGGGACTCTGGGTACTTCAGAAACACCTTGTACATGATCAACACTGCCTTCTTTCGGATGTAGGGTTTAGTGTGGGACATCTGGGGAGGGGGGAAATAAAGACAGGATAGGCAGCTGTGATTAAACTAGAGAACAAGAACAACTCTTTTTACCTCTTTTTAAGTTCTGAGGTAAATAAAGACACAGGTGGAGGAAAATAAACTGGAGCCACAAGATAAAAACCCCTTGACATACTCTCCATGACTCACCAGTGTCATGATGTCATTGGCTAAGTCCCGAGCCAGGTCAGGGGTCACAAAACAAGAGAGGCCAGTGAGGGCAACACCTGTGTCATACTGGTTGGGACTGCTGAGATCCTGGGAGAGAAAAGAAGGAAAAATAGAAATGAATAATCCACAAGACAGAGAAAGGTTGGCCGAGGGAGAAATTTCAGTCAAAAGATATTCACGGAGCGCGCAGAAGAAGAACAACACTGACCTTTCGGATCTGATTGGTTGTCAGCATGATGACATCGGTGCTCTCGTGAAAGCACTGTGAGGCCGCCAGGTAGCCAATCCTCTGTGGGAAGAAAGAATTACATCCTGTGCTGCATTTTAATTGTGTAACTACACACTGTATATTCCAGTGCAATGCTATTATTACAAACACTCATCAACCTGCAGCAGTTCCATGGAGATTTACCTGCACCGTACATTGTGTGACTATTCCTTGTACTATTTTTGGGTGAGTATCTATGTGGAGAAATTAACTTGAATGCAACAGCAAAGGACAGTTTGTGACTCAAGAATAATTTCCTGACAAATCCACACCTGGGCGTACACCACAGTGATATCAACGTCATGACCATTAATCCAGAAAGTGACTTGGTTCTGCATTTCCAACACGTCCGATTATATACCAGTCGTACCTTGTATGTGAACTTGGAGGAGCTCATGACTTCAACGATGTTGAAAGCAGCCCAGCTGACATCATAGCCCAGCATCTGAAGCTGTAACACAGAAAAGAGACAGAGAGGCCTGTGGGTGATAAAACGGAGGAGTGGGGCTCTAAGCTGTCTCTGTGGTGCACAGAGAGGCTAAATGATTTGGGCTGAAAGCTCTCAAAGTGGGCACAGACGCCAATTGCAAAAAGCCATCTAAACCTAAATGTGGGCCTCGGCTATAAATAGAACCGGTGCTTTCATTTTAACAGAATTTGTGCACCGTTCTTAATAAGTGCCAGTTGCTGGCTATTAGGCTGCGTAATCACTGATCTTCAGCTACAAAACAAAATTTGTACATGCAGTCTTGCAGCACTTTTATAAAAATGTATTACGTGGTTTCTAATTGGTCACTCCTATTTGCCACTGATGAAGCCTTGAGCCACAACAATCGGCTTTGATTCAACACGATGCTGTTTCAATAGAAAAGATAATATACAAAGAACCAAGGCCATGTGGGGTTTGCTTGGTGCAGTTATCATAAACAGACAGAATTTTCCGTTGTGCGCACATCAACACAACAGGTCACACTTGCAGAATATGAAACTGGACCAAATTCAGTGTATTTTTTACCTGCTTTAGAGTCATATTACAAAACAGATACTTATAAATTGCTTATGATCAAATCTTCTGTGTTATTTTGGATGTTAAATATTGAATTGATTTCCCTGATAGTGCTATAAGAATAGGGAGACACTGTATTGTATTTAATGAGCTGTGCCCTAAGCAGCCACATGGTCTGTGTGCATCTTTCCAAAGATACAAAGGGTAGAGAGCAACGATGGTGCCATTCATTATGTGTATCAGTGCCTGTGTATCACCTAGAAGTGAAAGACTAACAGAGTTAATGATTCTGAAAAGGGTGCTGAGAGATCTTACGTAGGTGAGCTTGCACACGGCATTAGCTTTGACGGCGATGTTGTCCTGCTTGAGCTCCTGTTTGATCTCGTCGATGCATGTGGAGATGTACTTGGCCTGAAGGCAGACAAAGGAGAGGACAAACAACAGACACCAGATCAGATTAGGTGGAGTGATATCCGGATTGGGAGGCTGCTACCAAGCACCAGGAACAAGCTGAAAAAACCCTGGTCTGTGTGTTGCTGCTATCCGAGACACCAGCCAGCAGAGGTGGAGCTGGATGATTGTTTTGCGAGTCCTAAGTCAAATCAAGTCAGGCAAGTCCTGAACTTTATCCTTGACTTTATAAAGTTTAATAATATGCTTCTGGCATCAGCCAAAATTCTTTGACTCTGGGCTTTATGTTGTAAAGTCAAACTCATGTCATGAGGAAATGACATTACGTTCAAAGTTATGCCAAGTCTTGAGTTATAAAAATTCATGGATTGTGTCAGAGTATGCCCCACAGCTCCACAACCATAATTTTGAGTTTCAGGTCTTAGCTGAAACATGGCATGTGGTTTGGCTTGTAGACCAACATCATTTCCTTCTCTACCAGCCTGACACATTAAAAGGCACTGTGATATTTTCATCGCTTATGGCCTGATAGCTAGAAACATGCTCAAACACACTACACAGGAGCTCAGGTCTGGGAACATACTGCCCATGCTTACACAGCAAAACATTTTAGCCATGAGCAAAAGATTTAATTGTATAACTCCAATTACACGGCTGCTAAACACAGGTTATTTTATGCAAGTGTAAAGGTAACAGGCGACTCAACAGCTCTCCCATCCTCTAAAGCATTTTAACAAATGAGTGTTTGCCAAAGCCTCACGCCTGAATGAATGAATGAAAAATAGCTGTTCTTCTGACTCCTGCTGTAATACACTAGGTTTCCTAAAATAGAGAGCAGAAGGTACATTTCATTCAGCACTGGGGTCAAGCTCAGTTAGACCCCTAGCAATCAGTCAACCATTGTTGAGAGAAGCAACCTTACAAAATAAACACACACACACACACACACACACACATATAGCGCTGGAGAGTGCAAGTGCGTGCTGGTCATGTGTGTGCAGTCATGAGACAGCACAGTGACAGGCGGGGGGGGGGGGGGGGGGGGGGGGGGGGGACTGAGCTCTGCTGCAGCTTCTGGAGAAACTGTGGCTAGCAGGGCTGGAGGGCAGGCAGGGAGGGACTCAAAACGAGATCACCAGACACACACGGTGCTTCTGCATCACACTCGTCTTAAATGACCAATTCAGAACCCATAGAAATAACTGAAATAGTTGACAAAGGGCCAACAAAGACTATCTTTCAGCCAACAATGCAGACTGAGCTGGAGGTAAACTGAGAGGCCTGTGGTTTCCAAGCGAAAAAATGACAGCTGGAGCTAACTAGAGCCGACGCAAATTACACACAGGCCTAAAATTCTTAGTGGTAATCTCACAGAATCTCACTTAGGACATCCTCACAATACTTTTTATACAATATGCTTACTGTTCCAAAGGCGTGGGAGGGAGAGTGAATGAATGAACCGTGCAAAGACTCAGCACACGTGAAAAACAAACTGTGGGCTGGCCAGGAAAAAGTCAACACACACTCAGGCGTGCACACACATACTCAGTGTATTAATATTTCAGCAAACTGTCCACTGTTGACTGGGCAACCACCACCTTATCTAGGCTGCCCAGGTTGGGTTACAACCGGTGAACACCTCGGCAGCCCATACACTGAATCAAGAGATCAGGCGTTGATAGCCTGGCACAATAGAGCTTATCTAAGTGCTTGACTTTTTTTTTAAAATATTGAGATATAAATACAGGTGACATAATATGCAAGCAAAATGTGTGTAAAGCCAGTCTGATGGTTGAAAATTGGATTTTTAACTGAGATGGGAAGCAAGACAAATCTGCCACGTTGAGAAAGCAATGAAATCCTAAAGCTGCCCTCAGGTTAGACACGCTGCCTCTACATTTCACACCTGTCCTACAGCTTGAGACAGGTGTGCACAGCACCGCAGCTCTGTGCAGGGATCCTGCCTTACATCCACCCCCTCCTACTACCTGACATAGCACTTTCACAGCAAGGTTATACACAGCAACACACAGAGCTTGTATGAGGAGCAGGCTGGTGTGAGAGATGGAAACGTGGCTGCCCCAAACAGTGCCCCCTAATGGCCCATCCATCCCACCCTGCTCCCACTCAGGTTGTGATGAGCCTGTCATCACCCACGGAGATGTGACAGGGATGACATCACCTTCAATCACTGTTGGGGTGCTCAAAAGGAGCTGCTGGCATTCTTATTCCACACAATCTACGAGTTTATATGAGATTTAATTCTCTATCAAGAGCCAAAATGCTCATATGTGCATTTTTAAACTCAATGTAAACAAGACAAACAAGTTAGGCCTCTTCTACACTCCATATAATCAAAGCATCACATAATCCATTCAACAGTCGAGTGACTCTGGTGTCCTAAACTTAATTAACACACTAAAGACCTCTTGATACTTCTCCCCAAATGATTCAGTCACTAAAGACCAATGACTAATAAAGTTAGCAGCAGTTGCCAAATGGTTAGACTGGTCACATTAGCCGCACTCAATGGTTTGATGTACGTTATGCCGAAGAGTAATCTCCCGGTGAATTGTGATAATCTACGGAGCTGCTTCCTCTGACTGACAGTTAGCTAGGTTAGCTAGCTGTCACTAACAACTCTTCGTGTAGCCTTATTGCTTAAAACCTAACATGTAACGCTGCTAAAAAAAAGTTAGCACCAACAACCATTCACTAACCTGTTATTTAGCATATGTTAAATTAGCAACAGCCGTTTAAACCCGGCTGTGTTAAGTGACTGTTAGCTAGCGGTTGAAATGACTGAGCGGACGCTAACGTTAATTTACCTAGCGTTAGCAATTAACGTTAGCTAGCTCTAGCTGGTCAACGATAACGGTTACGGCAGTGAGTTGAAAACATTAATGAATGAGAGGGTGAAAATGTTCCAGGTGACAGCGTTTGCTCGTCGGGAGGGGTTTTACCTCATCTTCCTTGTGATTCCTAATGCCACGTACTAAATCCTGAAGATTTTTATCGAACATCCGATCGATGCTCCCTTTGACAATCTTCAAAGCCATGTCTGCCTGTGACTTGTACCGCTTTTATCCTGCGGGGGCCAAGCAGCTTCCAGGGGTCTAGTGGGTGCCGACCGACCCTCTAGACAGTCTCTCATCCACCCGGGTACCGTGCGTGCAGGGTCCGCTGCTGTTTACCAAGCCCGGGCAGATGAAGCTGAGGCCAGACGGGGCGTCCTGTGCTGTGCAGAGACGCTGGCAATGGATCAGTGTAGGAAATGGCTGACAAAATGGCGTCTTGAGTCAGCTGACTTGAGTATTATGCGAGACTCTCATATGGGAATCGGCGGATTTAAAGGTCCAGTCCACCCATTTAGAGAAGCAGTTTTATGACAATACACTTACAAATAACCTATTAAATTACAAAAGACACTATTAGTATGAATATTTCTGCAATAATTCCACATAATATTAACTTATGCTACTGAGCCCCTTAACATGCCTACAGTAAGTGGACCATGTAAGAGCAATGGGCTGTTTCATACACTTAAGTTGATATCAAACACATCAAATGAATTAAAAGCAACTTTTACAAACCAAGAAATAACATAGAAACAAAGCCATGCTGAGATTTTTATTCAAGTCTCAACTAAGTGATAGAAATGCTTTACCAATTTACATAGCACTAAAAACACCTGTTGTATGCATGTGACAGGAAAATGTCAAAATAGGCGGCAGCTACATGAGATCTCAATAGCTTTTAAGGGCAGTTTTCAATCTGTACATTTATTCCATTTATTACGCAAGGTACTGAAAGCAGACACTACAGGGGGAGGAGACGAGAGTGCAAGGTGTTTAACTCCACAGCAGTTATTATTTTAGACAAAAACTGTAAATGCAAATATTTGCAAACAAGGCTATAAAAAAGTAGGTGGACCTCAGTTGTAAAACAGTTTTAAGTGACTTAATTAATGGCTTTACATTTCAGACTGGATTAACTGGATCAGGACCAGATAATAAAAAACAAAAAAAAAATACTTAACATAAAGGACTCACAAATAGTACTTTACCACTCCCACAACGTCATACACACAGACAAGAGGCCTTTGTGATGTTTTTTTTAGGCTTTTTAAAAAGCCGACAGATGTACGGGTTGCACAAAATATTCCAAGCGAAAAAATTAAGGGCATGGCTCCATTTTCCCAAGAGAATTATTGAAATTTCATCTCAAACTACCCTCCGCCTAAGTTCCGGTTAGAAGTGCTAAAAATGTAATCATTCAATATACATATGGTATGAAAGTAAGAGTTCATGTGGTAGAAAGAACAAAGAAGCCGGTAGCAGGAGTACAGGTGAAAATCCAGGACGGGCCAAGTGTTGTATAAAAGAAAAAGTACATTTCAGAAATAAAAGGAGTTCGCGCAGCGCCACAAACTACCACACTAATAAGCTTTCCTTTTTGCTGTGATAATTAACGGACCAAATGGTTTGAGCAAACAGGGCCTTCTGGTTTGATATCATTATAGTACAAAATGTCCAAAATGTTGATGTAACAGATACTGTAGGAAATGCTGGATGTATGTTGCGATGTTGTCGAGTCGGGAGCACTGTATGACGTCAAACAAAGAGGCCACCGTCTTTAGCACTTGGTCCACTGCAGTGGTGGTTAAGGGTCTCTCAGCTTTCCACAGCAGGTGGTTCAGTCTCTGCAGAGAGGGAGTTGTCTGCATCTTCGTATGTGTGAAGCTCTTGTTCAGCAGGGCTGTCTGGGCTCCGTCTAAACAGAAAGTACAGCATCAGTTACACAGCTGCTTCAACCATGATTGTACATGTTAAAGGGACAGTTAACCCCAAAATCAAAAATGTATATATTTCCTTTAATCTGTAGTGCTATTTTTCAGCCTAGATTATTTTGGTGTGAGTTGCAGAGTGTGCAGATATCAGCCGTAGAGATGTCTGCCTTCTCTCAAATATAATGGAGCTAGATGGCACTCGGTTTGTGGTGCTCAAAGTGCCAAAATACACACTTGAAAACCTCAACAGCGATGTCTCTTTCCAGAGTTCATGACCTGGTTTCTCAAGATAATCCACAGATCTTGTATCTTTCTTCCAAACTACACCAGCCAACAGTATCACCGCGTAGAAGAAGTGTGCATCTTCTGCTAACTCACCTAGCACCACCAAGCTAGCTAACGTTACGGCTCAGCAGAGGTGGATGCCATTAAGTCTACATCTCGCACTGTCACGAGCACAAGCCTCTTGTCCATGAGTAGATGCACGCTTCTTTCTGCACAATGATACTGTCAGCGGGTGTAGTTCAATAGAAACAGATCCTACATGAAACTGCTCACTGCTGCTGAGTTTTTAGAACAAATTTCTTTGGTGTTCTGCGCACCACAAGCCAAGTAACATCTGGTTCCATAATACTAGAGAGAAGACAGAAATTTCTACGGCTGATATCTCCAACACTCAGCAACTCACACCAAACAATATAGATTGATAAACGGCACTACAGGTAAGTGGAATAATATGTATTTTTAGTTTCGAAGTGATGTCCCTTTAAACAGACCCTTTAAACAGACGATGCTCACATAAGCTTCATAATGGTTAGCAAACAGGTCCCACTTCTACACAAGTGCTGTGAAGATGTAAAATTGTTCTGCTTAAACTTAAATATGGCATTTTTCCACAGACATTTCCTGTCTTTTTCACTGTCCCCGAGATAAGATATGCTTTCATATCCTGTTAGTTGTCCATGCCAACTTCAAGTCAAGCAAAGACACTGTACACTGCTTCACATGGTATGTTCACCTGATTGGACTTGAAGCGTTATCATCATTATTCTCCTCATGGGCAGGCGATTTTGGATTTTCATCTACCTCCATATCATCTTTTTTCTGTTCTGATTCCCCATTCACTGGAGTGGAGTCTAGAAAAAGCAAATTTAGATTAAAACAAGAACACAAGTACAATTTAGGTAATATCAAACCCAGAAAAAGGCCAGATCCAAGGTGGAAGTTTTTACCTGTGTTTTCTGTCTCCTTCTCATTAACTTCTGGTTCCTTGTCCTGTGATTGAGGTTTAGCTGGCACCTCATGCTTTCCCACGAAGCGAAGTTTTAACTTGTTGTAGACCTCACTGGCTTTTTCCATGACTGCAGTGCTGGCTTTATACCGCCGAATCTACACCCATGGAACAGGTTGCAGATAGAGAAGATAATTTAAATGAGAAAAATACAGTGCTGCCCTGACAACCCTGATTATGAGGCAACAAAACAAGGCAGGCTAATATACCATATTTGATATCTTGTAAATGACAATGAGTGAATAAATAAAGCATATGAATAGAACGGGAGAGGTAAATAACCATATTTTATATGGAATCGAGTAGATATTTCTACTTACATTTTATCATCTCAAAGAGAAGCAACATTTATCAGTCGATTACTCTATTATCCAACAATCATTAACACAAGCAAATAGTCGAGGGACATGCACTTGTATAGTGTCTGTCTAGTCTTCCGACCAATCAAAGCGCTGTTACACTACTCGTCACATTCACCCATTCACACACACACTTTCATACACTGGCCAAGGCTGCCTACCTCCTGCCACCTGTTACCCAGTTAAACATTCACAAGCACTCACACACTGATGGCACAGCCATTGGGAGCAATGTGGGGCTAAGTATCTTGCCCAAGGACACTTCAACATGCTGATTAGAGGAGCCTGGGATTGAACTGCTGATCTTCCAATTAGTGGAAGACCCGCACTACCTCCTGAGCCACAGCTGGCCTGACAGCTGGTAACTGTTAACATCAAAGACCCCACTATTTCAAGTGTAATTTTCAGAAAATAGCACTGTGTTATATTCTGACTAATACAGTATACATAGCAAGAAAAAAAATGCATTATAGTTTGAATTAGGACACAATACCATGTATTTATTTTAACTGTGGGTTATCAAACAGAAAAAATTAAGGACAGTCAAACAATGAACAAGAAAATGCACCTTTTTTAGTGTGGCAATAACTTCAGCGTTCTTATGTAGGATCTGGCTGGTGACAGGCACGGCTGCAAGTTCATCCAGGGCTTGTAGACACCGGTCAATGTCCTGAGAACACACAAACACACAGAAATTCAGTTTTCATGCTGGCATGAAAACACAGAAAGATGGGATTTAGTCAGAATCATACATGCAACTTACAGGGTTGTCCACTTTGAGTGCAAATTTTATATCAGTGTGGAGTTTCTGTAGCTTTTCTTCTGGCGATGCCTCTGCGTATGGACATATCAAGTAAGAGTCAATATTCTGTACTGAATTGTGTATATGTCTACTTGTTATGTCTATGAATATGTTTTCAACGGGCAACTGCAGTGAACAAACTGAGTACAACTGTATGAGACACTGACCCTTTTTCTTTTCCACTTTCTTCTCTGGCGGCCTCTCTGGTTTGCGTTTGGGTTTTTCAGGTTTAGACCTGAGACAGAGGGAGAGAGGGAACTCTGTGATCTGTGTACATTAAATTTTAACGAGGTTCCTCTAATGAGGTTTGCATACCGTAGTCCGTTCCCTATTATGCGCTCACCTCGCTCTAGACTTCTCTTCTGACCGTCTGGCTTTCTTCTCCTTTAGCTCTTTCTCCTTCCTTTCTTTTCTCTCCTTCTCCTTCTTTATTCGTGCCTTCTTCTGGTTGTCGGGCTTCTTGGATGGCTTCTTCGCCTGTCGATGGGGAAAGCACAAGAAGTCACGTGTCAGTGGCACCTGCAGTCATTTTACTTTGACTAAAGCAAAATGTAACACATAGATTTTTTTAAGTGAGTGGCTGTACCTCAGTTGGAGGTGGAGAATCAGAGTCGGAGGGCGCAGGGATCGGGGGTGGAGGGGGTTTCTTGGACTTCTTCAGCGGATGATCATCCACACCTTCGTCTGAGCTGCTGCTGCTGTCACTGTCACTCCCTTTTTTGCCCTTGTCTTTCTCTTTTTTCTTTTGCTCCTCTTCCTCCTTCTCTCTCTCACGTAACCTGCGGAGCTCCTCTGCCTCCTCCTTTTTCCGGCGCTCCTCCAGCTCTCGTCTGCGTTCTTCGTCTCGTTTCTTCCATTCACTGATGCGGTCGGTTTCACTGTCACTGTGACAAAAACAGAACAATCATTATGCTGCCTATTACAACAGTGGTGTACATACAGGGGAAAAAAAATCTGTAGAGCAGCCTGACCTGTCGCTGTCAGAGGAGGATGAAGGTGCTCGTTTAGCTGGGGCGGGTTTGGGCTTTCGTGCACGAGGTTTTGGGGCAGGCTTCTCTGTTAGTGGGAAAAAATAAAAAAAGCACCGGGCACATTAACATTAGGCATCATTCTATAATTTTGGATAAAGCTAAACTGACCAATCCGATCTTAAAAGAGAAAGAACCGTTACCTTTCTTGCGTGCCTGTGGGCCCTTCCGAGGAGGAGGATCTGAGTCTGAGTCAGACTTTGAGCCTGAGCGGGATTCAGAGCCAGACAAAGCGGGTCGAGGCTTCTCATCCTCTGAGTCGCTGTCTGCAGGTTTCTTCTCTGACCCCGACCCTGAGTCCGAGTCCGAGCCAGATGAAGCCTTCTGTGGCACCACAGAGAAAAGTGGAAAGAGTTGGAGATAAAGAAACAACAAACAGCCATGACAAAAACATACTTTTAATGTGTAAAGAGACTAATGGTTTACCTTTTTCTTCCCTCTGCCTCCTGCTTTCTTTCCACCTCGTCCACCAGCTTTCTTCTCTGGAGTAAAATCCTGTTGGAAGAAAACAAATGAACAACATTTACAGTCTGTTTAATTTCACCCAACAATCACACCATGTTGTGTGTATCTGTGTGTGTAATCACCTGGTCACTGTTCTTGCCGGAGTCAGACTCTGAAGGTGTGGGTTCTGATTCAGAGGGGGATCCACTCTCTTCATTTCGGTCACTGGATGAGTCGCGAGCCTTCTTTGGCGGTGGAGGCCGCTAAAATGGAAAACACAAGCATTCAAATAGAACAACTGAACTTAGTCAAATATGTCACTACTGCTTTTGGCTCGCAGCCAAACAATCTGTCCTGTCAAACTTGTACTTAAACCTCAAAGCAGATGAGTTCCAGTAATCTGGGCTCATTATTGCTTTTGTCATTGCTTTGACAACTCCTCAAATAAATGAGGAATGTGCCAGTAATTAGTTGTCTTTTTTGCTTTCTCATGTTTTTATGCTTACATAAGCAGGAAAGCTCTCAGTAAATATCTGAACACTGCTAATTGTTATGGTAACTTTGGAGCTGCCGAAGACACTTAGTTGTGAAAGTGAAACCCTTTTATGCCCATAAATGTGAGCAAGTTTTTCTGTTCAGCTCAACACACAGTTAGAATGTAATCTAACAAGTTAATAATTTATTGGCCACATTATTGAAAAGGCAGTTTGGCTGAAGCACCACTGAGTGTGAAATCAATCACTTACCTTAGCAGGTGGTGGCTTTCGCTTCACTCCTCCTCCCCTTCCTTGGTCGTCACTCCCAGAATCAGAGTCAACCTCACTTCCTGAGTCTGCTTTCTGAGGCACTGGGGCATCTTCCTCATCGTCATCCTCATCATCACTTCCTCCTCCTCCTCGTCCTCCTCCTCCGGCATTGTTGCCCTCGCTGTCAGATGAGCTGGCTGGCTGCAGACGAACCATTATGAGCAGATTAACTCAAATTTTGTGACATTTCATAAGGGCAGACAAGGAAAGTTAATTTGACAACAACCATCTAGCAGAGACCTGCATGTGAGTTCTACAAACAATGGACATAAAAAGTACAGAAATTATTATGAGCAACAAATGAGCATGAATTACTAGGAAAACCCTTCAGTTTCAACACCTTACAGGAAAGCAACTTCAATGTCTAAACTTACAGTAACTTTATGAGTATGAGGTAATGCTGAATTATGGATGCTTCAGGATTTAGGATTTCTGATGTCATGGCAACTTACTACAGGTGGGGCGCTGTAGGAGGCATGTGGATTGTTCTGGATCTCCCATAAACCTTCATTGAATCCCTTCCTTTTGTTGGGCTTCCCGTAGCGTTCGCTGTACTTTTCATAGGCAAAAAGGTCTTTTGGTGCAAGGAATGCTCTGAGGAACAGAGAGATAAACAAAAATGTGAACAATTTAACTACTTAATGATATCATTAGACAACAGGTTGACATTAAGTATGTTTAACTCTGACTTGAGAACAGCAGACTGTGCCACCTAGTGATGGATTAATATACTGCAGGTGCTGCCAGATCAGACATATCAACACATCTCTCAGAAACATACTGCACAGTCAGACTGACAAAAATCAATGGCTGACAGTGAACCCTCAGAGAAGAATAAAGTCTAAGAGCAGAGACTGACAGGAAACTGTGTGTGGGATTAAAGAAGTGACTTGTGTTTCTGTCTCACATCATTGCCCTCAGAGAGGATATCATGCAAACCTGCAGATGTGTCAGGGCCTAAATTTAAATTTTCACAGCTATGAATGACAAATGAGCAACTTTAAGTGAGACAATAAATTTCAGCCAGTGATATGATTAAATCTCCTGTTTTCAAATGAATAAAAAAAATGCATCTGCAGTCAGATCTTTGCATACCAGAAACTTATTTGAATAATATCTGATCATTACAGTGCTCTACTCACGTTTCATGTGTTCCAAAGAAGAAAATGGGGATTTTATTAGGCGGTGGTTTCACTGCCCCATCAGCCACATCTTCAATCTGTAAACAAGCAAGACTTTCAAGTAAAAACCAAGTGGCATGTTGTAGAAAAAACACATGTAAAACACATATTGATGTTAGTTATCTCTGGAAAACAAACAGTGCAAACTTTTGATTTAAATGTGTAAATATGTGGTGTTTTATATTAAGAGGGGAGCTTCAGTTCTAGAGGAAACATCAGTTATCTGTAACGTCATTTCCAAAATAACGTTAGCTTCGCTGCTGTACGTTTCCACGCAGATTAACGTTGGGCCAACAGCATCTCATGTACATTAAGTCCCTCGTGCACTAACCGTTGGGCCTGAAGCACAGCCTGTCAGCGCAACATAATATTAAGTTATGTATGTGTATGATAGATATCCATGTTAGATAGTGCCGAGGATACACAGAGAACATTCTCCAGCGTCCCATGCAGAGCAGCTCATCCCCTCCGCCCCTCCGGCTGCTGCTAACGTTACTTGCTTACCCTGGCTGGCCAGTGGGGGTACCCCTTCATTTTAGCGAAGACCAGGTCTCCGGGCTGGAAGTTGTGCGGCATTGTCCCGCTCCTCGGTGCAGCCTGGGCTCCAAAACTATTCGGCTGCGTAGCCTTTCTGTGTCTCTCAACGTTTGCCTTTTTTCGGGTCGACGCGAAACCTGGAAACGATGAGGTTAGCTAGCAAGCTAACAGTACACTAACGTTACCGCGAGAAGAGACGGCGGAGGGAAGATAGCAACGACACACAGATGACTTCCGGTGCAATAACGTTCTTGGCCTTCAAAATAAAAGACTCTCTCCTCTATGCAAAAACATTGAATGAATGAAAAAATGAAAAAAACAACAAAAAACTTTTTTGCAATCAAATGTCAATGCAAAATATATCTTTCTTAAAAAAAATAAAATGCAATCCTAGGCTATAAAACATTACCATGGAATTACAGACTACACCCTAGGAGATTAAAAAAAAAAATCAATAGCTACCATAATGCCCCTAAATTCACACATATTATATATTAAAACACCATACAGAGAAAGACCCAGGGCAAAAACAATGTCTTATTTTCTTTAATCATGTCACAGGATGCAGGACCCCAGTAGCTGTTGAGAATAAGTAGAGCAGTGCGTGCACAGCTCACATAGCTCCTTCCTTTTGACGCGACATACATCAGCATTTGAATATAGCAACTCTAAAGACTCACTTTGCATACTCAATCCAGCAGCACCTTGCTGCACAGCACACAGTATACCAACTTGTAATGCATCATATGCTACTGAGGCTTCATCGCTGTAGAGCAGGGGTGTCAAACTCATTTCAGGTCATGGGCCACACACGGTCCGCTTTGATCGCAGGTGGGCCAGACTAGTAAAACCATTGCATAATACCCTATGAATAACAAACACCTCCAAAATTTTCCATTTTAAACATTCCAATCCATTTATAAAACAGATGACACACAGCCTGTGATGTCTTCAGAACAATAAATGCAGTTTCAACAGTATTTCTCAGCTTTTCCACATTCAGTGAGTCGACTACTCACTGTCATTACATGTGCATTTTTCTGTGTATTTTCACTCCTGACATCACCACACCAAACTAAAGTCAAAGAAAAGAACCGTAAAAGCCTCTAAAGCAGCATTTTACATTAGGAAAGCTACTCAATGTTTAACTTGCACCTTTAATCGGACCCTTTGGCAGGACAGTTCTGGCCCCTGGGCTGCATATTTGACACCCCTGCTGTAGAGTGTATATTCATTACACATTAGAATAATACAGTCCTAATTTTGGGGGGTTCATCCCTGTTTGGGTCCATGCACAGTAGAGGAGTTAATTATATCACCTTTATCAAATATAGTCAACTTGCATATGATCCATTGTCATTACATATATTACACAAACAGTGTGCATTATGTTGCAAATTCTGACAGTAACAGAATCCACTTTATTGCCAAGTAGGTTTTCAAGAATTTGCTTTTCTATTTTGGTGCACTGACAAATAAAACAACAAAAAAATAAAGAAATTACAATAAAAATATATTTAAAAAAAAAATGTTATTAAAATGTGTGTAATTGATTTTAATGAAAGAACTGATCAGTAATCAGCTAAAATATATTCTGTGCTAAGGTTCACAGTATTAAGAATAAAAATAATATGCAATGTACAGAAATAGTAGCCCCAAAGATGTGTAATGTAACACGTAGACAGATGTGAAGATGTTACAGGGGAAAAAAAAAGTTGGTTTATACAAATTAATTAAAACTATATAAAGATAAAAATTATAATCAGTAAAATTATAAATATAAATCATTAATTGATTATAAATTAAAAATATTATTACAGTAATTATAATGACAAAATTATAAGATTAAAGATGTGAGGCATTAATGAAAAAAAAAATACTGAAATAAACAGGGGCCCACAAAACAACTTAAAACCCGTTTTCAAGGCATTGTAGATGGCCATAAATGTTTCTATGCTAATATTATAAAATCTATATGTGTCAGAAATATCATACCTTAAATTCTTTAAAAGTTGGTCTGTTGGATAAATTAAATATATACATTTTTAATTTATGTATGTAAAATTCGTCACTTTTATTCTACAAAGTAAATTGTCAAACCGGAAGTACAAACATGCAGTGTTGTGAGAAGCTTCACTGATCCGGATGAAGCAGCCGGATCACTTCCACCCGATACGACTGCCACAGCGGAAGTCCCGCCTCTCTTGCCTCGCTATTGGCTGCCTCGCGATCAGTTTCCTCTTCAGCCAATAACAGGTCACACTGTGGAAGGCAGCATTGACCTCCCCCCGGATTCACCTCTACTGCGAAGCCATGATTCGGTCTCTTCGGCGCGTCCAGCAGTTTAACTGCAACCTCCTGACTTTACAAAGAGTCAGCGTCAACTCCAAACTCCCCTTGTGCACGTCCAGGATGGCCAGCTCAGAGTACAGGATCGAGCGGGACACGTTTGGTGAGCTCAAGGTCCCAGTTGACAAGTACTACGGTGCTCAGACTGTCAGATCCACCATGAACTTCAAGATAGGGGGTCCAAGTGAGAGAATGCCAATCCAAGTGATCAAGGCCTTTGGTATCCTGAAAAGAGCGGCTGCTGAGGTGAACAAGGAGTTCGGCCTGGACCCAAAGATCGCAAATGCAATCATCCAGGCTGCAGATGAGGTTTCAGCTGGTAAACTGGATGATCATTTCCCTCTGGTGGTGTGGCAGACTGGATCTGGGACTCAGAGCAACATGAACGTCAATGAGGTG
This sequence comes from Epinephelus lanceolatus, assembly GCF_041903045.1. Taxonomy (NCBI): domain Eukaryota; kingdom Metazoa; phylum Chordata; class Actinopteri; order Perciformes; family Serranidae; genus Epinephelus; species Epinephelus lanceolatus. The sequence continues at coordinate 17,547,486 of NC_135739.1, forward strand.
ATCAGCAACAGAGCTATTGAGATCATGGGGGGCAAACTAGGCTCCAAGGATCCCGTCCACCCCAATGATCATGTCAACAAGAGTCAGAGCTCCAATGACACCTTCCCCACTGCCATGCACATTGCTGCAGCCACAGAGGTCCACCACGTCCTGCTGCCTGGCCTGCAGACGCTGCACGACGCCCTGGCTGCCAAGGCTGAAGAGTTCAAAGACATCATCAAGATTGGACGCACACATACTCAGGATGCGGTTCCTCTGTCGCTGGGACAGGAGTTCAGCGGCTACGTCCAGCAAGTGAAGTACAGCATTGAGAGAGTGAAGGCCGCCATGCCCAGGGTGTATGAGCTGGCGGCAGGAGGCACAGCAGTAGGGACTGGACTCAACACCCGCATTGGCTTCGCTGAGAAAGTCGCCTCCACTGTCTCTTCTCTCACAGGCCTGCCGTTCGTCACCGCTCCCAACAAGTTCGAAGCTCTGGCGGCCCATGATGCTCTGGTGGAGCTGAGTGGAGCTCTGAACACAGTGGCTGTCAGCATGATGAAGATCGCCAATGACATCCGCTTCCTGGGGTCAGGACCTCGCTCAGGCCTCGGAGAGCTCATCTTACCCGAGAACGAACCGGGCAGCAGCATCATGCCAGGGAAGGTGAACCCCACCCAGTGCGAGGCCATGACCATGGTCGCAGCCCAGGTGATGGGCAACCACGTCGCAGTCACCATCGGAGGCAGCAACGGACACTTCGAGCTCAACGTCTTCAAACCCATGATGATCAAGAACGTGCTGAACTCGGCTCGGCTGCTCGGCGACGCGTCCGTCTCCTTCACCAACAACTGCGTGGTGGGCATCCAGGCCAACACGGAGAGGATCAACAAGCTCATGAACGAGTCTCTCATGTTGGTCACCGCGCTCAACGAACACATTGGTTACGACAAGGCAGCCACTATCGCCAAGACGGCTCACAAGAAGGGGTCCACGCTCAAGGCCGTGGCCGTGGAGCTGGGATACCTGACGGAGGAGCAGTTTGACCAGTGGGTGAAGCCGAGTGAAATGCTGGGGCCAAAGTGAACTCTGACAACATGACAAGCACTACAAGACAAAGAAGATACACTTTCTAGTGTGGGAAAAGACAGTTTCCAGTTAAATCAAAGAGACTGAACTGAACAAGCAAAACATTCTCTGAACCCTCAACATCTCGTCTCATATTAAAAATTTTGGGAATCCTTTGCTGTTGTTCGATACAGCTTCTATTTTGCATACTATCAGTGTTAAACATACACTGTTACACACGTCTTGACCAGGGTTTGTCACACAACACCTGTATGTCTTACGTCATACTGTCACTCCACATCACAACTATGTTTTACCATCAATACAACTTAAATGTATTGAAGTTAAATGTGTGAATTTGTTTCCCAACTTGTTGGTTTTGGTATTTAAAGTCTTAAAAGACTCCTCAGCTATCAGTTGGTACCTTCAGGGTAGCTCACATGTTCACACTGCCGTCCCAAATGATCCAACAGGAACTACTCTGCTCTGTATGCTCTGGTTTACAGTATATGTGCCATCTGTGCAACATGTATTCATTAAAATACAAGTATATTCTGGTTTCTGGCATCTGTCTTCTAATTTCTGTCGTTTTTACACATACACACACACACACACACACACACACAGATTTATTTTAAATGTATGTAATATTAGCTGATTTTCAATATGGTCAAATCACATGGAGGTATGCAAAGTAAAAAAAGAAGCACAGAGGATAAGAATGAACTCAACACTCCTTTATTGTATACATCAGAAGTTCAAACATAAGAATGACTGAATGCCAATTGAGGCAACTGTAATTGTAATTATATAAAATAAGCAAACAAAAATGAATGTGCAAGAGCTTTGTACAAGTGGTAAAAACAAAATAAAATGAGCGTTTGCTCCTCTTCTATTTGGTCCAGCTGACCTTGGGGATGTCATAATGCTCTGTCAGGGTGTCCAGGTGGCGATTGAAATCCTGTGAAAGAGGAAAACAATAGAAGATGCATTCAATTTTGATAAAATTTCTCTGTTTGCAAATCTGAAATCATTTCGACTAATGTATATTCTACAGCTTTGGTATTCTAACTTTTTGAGCCTGCACACCTGTATTTGTATCTGTGCACAATACCTTCTATGATGTGTGTTATCGCTCTTATCATGACATAAGACAATAATCAGACTGGTAACTTTCATGATGCTGTCTTCTTTTGATAGTAGGTCGTCTTCACTAGTGCTTTGTTGTAATTTACTCCGTATAATAAAGCGATTCATTGTCCCACTCACAGCTTTCTCCTTTGAAATGTTATCTCTTACGCTGGCTGCTGATTAGGGTCTTGATGTGTCGCACACTTACAATTCCCACATGCGAAGGGCGACACATAACCTGTGTATTGGTTTGATATCCCAACATAATGTGCTTGAATAAATGTTTCATGGTGAAATGGTGCAATGCCAGGTCTGACTTGACATACCTCAACTCTGAGTTTGTGTGTCTTTGATGCCTTGTTCAAAATCCTCTCCATTTGCTGTAGGGAAAGAGAGAGAAAAAAAATTAATACAAAAGAAGCCTTAAAAAAATATACATTATCACTAAACACCTCAAGAAACACATCACTTTCAGTATAATACTAGATACAACTACATTAAACACCCCCAAACTCAAGAAAACAGGGGCACTGCAAAACAGCTGAGGTTTTTTTTAAGCGTCACCTGTTAGCAATAAATCGTCATGCTCAAACTGCCTTACTGCTATGAAATCACTGCAACTGCCTGTAAGATATTCTACTCACATGATGGCTATGTGTTTTATTTAATCATCACACGTTTTTTGCGCAGTAGACGTTATGGTGCTTAACTATGTTTCTGCTCCACCATACATTATGTCGCAACATTCACTGTTTCAAATGATGAACTTTGTCCTCAGAGTAGAACAGGGCTGATAAACACTGTCATGATGTGAAGACTAATAAACTGAGACCATCAATGTCATTAACCTTATCTGAGCTAACAAATGATTTTATCAAAAAGCATTTCAGGATGGGATTATGCTGATGTGCTAAAATTTTTATTGAACACAGTTGTCTATTGCACTCAGTGGTATTTCAAACATAATCAGCACTTTGAACATTAAAGTTCAAAACAGCACATCAGTTGATAATCTACAACCACATATATAATTTGGGGTTTTCTGTTCCGCTCCAGCATTGCTGGTTCTGAAGCTAACTGAGCAAAATCTTCATTTGCCAGGCGGTACGCCTGTCTTTCATGTCCAGCAGGTCTTTTGGACTGCTGTTTATGTTTTTGTAAAAGTAATGCTTTAGGCTCATGCTGTTTGTGCTTAAAACAACCCTGCTATGTGCAACTGGTGTGCTTATTGCTGGGCTGTGTCCAAGTATGGATCTTTATTCCACTATTGCATTGTGGCAGATTGCGTTTAAGCATTTAGGGGTTTTTTTGGCTAGCCTATGGTTCACTTTTACTAAATTTGACTTCTATAGCTTGTTACAACTTTTATTAGCTATGCATCAAACCCTTAACCAATCACTGCAGCTTTTTAATGGTGGACACCTATAACTTACTCTCTTCTCTTGCATCTTGTCAAAGGCAATTTGTGCCGGTGTCCTTTTGTCAACATATGCTTTCTTGGTTTTCACCTCCTCATCATTTTGACTGGTCGCGACCTGCTCCAAGCGATGCTTACTCTCCTTGTCCTTCTTCTTCTTCCTGAGGAAACAAGATAGGTGATGGAAAGTTAGTCGACCAGAGGCTTTCCAGGCTGACCACTCCCATCAACAGGTGATGACAGACAAAGATGATGACACTTGTACAGACACATGATCGAATGTAGATAACTAACAGCAGTCTGAATAGCAGAGGTGGGTGACATGAGTCACATGACTTGACTCGAGTCTGACTCGGGTTGCAAATTTGAGGACTTGAGACTTGCTTGCAACACTAAGGAAGACTTGACTTCACTTTGACTTGATATTCCTGACTTGAGACTTGACTGTGTCGGCTGATACTTGTGCCTACGCTACCACAGCTCTGTCCTCCTGCCTGCAGTTCTCTTCGGAGGAATGGCAGTACGTAACTAGTAACTAAAGCTATCAGATGAATGTCGTGGAGTAGAGGTAGACCATGTTATGGGAAGAAAAGATTCAAACTTGTGCTTACAGTACATGAGTAAATGTGTTTAGTTGCATTCCACCACTGGGTACAGTTAATATTATCTTTATGAGTTTCTGAGTATGTTGCACTATTTATCATGTACTGTCTGTTCATATTATGTATTTCAAAATTAGTTTGAGGTCATGTTGAGGTCAGGGTTTGTGGACAACCAGAGGCCAGGGATTACCAGAACCATCTGGAAGCATGGACAACTATAAAGCAGCTGCCATCAATATAAGAAGACGTAAAGATTGAATTAATGACAGTAAACAAGGTATAAGAGGTAATGGGCTCACATTTCACTATAGATGTGCCTTGTATTATTTCCATACGACGAATAAATGATTGATTGATATGTTGAGATCGAATAATACCTTATGTTATGACAACGTAGCTAACGTTAGCTTTAGTGTTCTTAGCCTTAACTGTAAAACTCGATACTGTCACAGGGAACAGAGGTCATAGATGGGATTAGTGGTTTTTCACCCCACAGTGCTATTTTGACGATGAATTTGCCCAAATATCACGTTATCGTATTTACAGTATCTCAGTAAACGTTAACGTAGCACTGCTGCTCTGTTAGCAAACATGCTAACATTAGCCTCGCCTGTTTACCAGGTGCTTTCATCGGCTGCGACTGTCTATTTAAGTATTTTTATCCATTAAAACGCATTGTCTCTTTCAAATAATGTCACCAAATGTCGAAATACTTACTTTTTACCTGCTGAAATGCTTCCTAAACCCTTTATTTTCAGGGCACTCTTCTGGACGGTGGCGTACTCGGACATCTTCGACAAGCTCTCAACCGTCTTCTTCTGCTTTGTTATTAAAGAACGTGACGCACGTACAGCGGTGCTGCCACCTGTCGGTTGAAGCTGTTACTTGTCTCAGCCGTCCTGCAGTGTGTCTTCCCGTCCACAGGGGGCAGTATATCATTTTGAACAGAGCTAAATACAAAGCAGAAAACGGAAGTAGAAGGAACTATGAATGTCAAACTGTAGCATGCTGTGTGTGTTTAGTAACCTACAGTAAATATGTCAGGGCACAGTTTATTTAGGATATTCACGATAACTAAATGCGTCACAGCCAACGGTACCACGTCGCTGTGCAGGACGAGCGTATTAAACAGAGTACAGACATGTGGATATGCAAAGAAGGCTGGTGAGTAAAGAGGACATGTTACATCTCTGTTCAGTGTCTCAGTGTTCAGCTTGTACATTAGCTTTGCTTGACACGTTTAGGTTTGTCTACAGTAACACTCGTGATTAAGAGTGGAAACCTAATGGTGGATTTTATTATCTATATATCCATTCACAGTTCGTCCATTTACTAAATCGCTTGTGTCTGCATATGGCATTAAATCATCAGTAGAATGCAATCTGTCACTATGGTGATGCAAATATGTCTTCTCTGTCCTTTGCAGTGGTCAAAGGGAAAGGAAAAACCATGGTGAAAGAAGAGCTGAAGGGTCCAGAGGTGTGTAAAGACCCTGCCAGACTTACTTCTCATGCAGTAGGGGTCAACATCTTCAAACAAGGAGAGGACCCCCAGCTGAAGCCTCCTGAGCAGTATCCAGAGTGGTGAGGGCGCACATTTTATTTATTATTGCCACTTTTGCAGTTGCTTTCTCTCATCATAATTTAACTTTTTCAGCATTTCGTCAAATTTCCCTTTCTCTTTTTCAAAATATCTGTCAACAAAAAAAAAAATCAGTAAGTAAATGTGTTAGATATGTGGACTCGAGTCACAAATTTGATGACTTCAGACTGGACAAAATCAAAAAAGTCTTGCAACTCGACTTAGACTTAGACACTAATGACTTGTGACTTCACTTGGACGTTAGCCTTTTCATTGAAAATGATTGATACCCTCCCCGAAGTACAAAGATGTATGTTATTAAAAAATTGATTAAGTCATTTCCCGTCATTTTCTCATTCAGCTAATGTAACACAATTCATTCCCAGCAAGTCGAACTTAATTCCCCAGATCCAGGTTTATGAGCCAATCCAACAGCATCCAGTCAAGTTTCTGGAGAGAACCAGAAAGAACTAACATTACATTACTGAGTGCCAGTTGGGGAAAAAAATTAGACCTAAGATAATTAGTTCATGGTAGCACGGTGGTGCAGTGGTTAGCATTGTTGCCTCACAGCAAGGGGGTTCCTGGTTCAAGCCCAGGGTGGGGGAGCCCTTCTGTGCAGAGTTTGCATGTTCTCCCTGTGTCAGTGTGGGTTTTCTCTGGGTTCTTGATAGTCTGGCAACCTGTCCAGGGTGTGCTCCGCCTCTCACCCAATGTCATCTGGTATAGGCTCCAGCCCCCCACGACCCATAACAGGATAAGCTGTTATGGAAAATGAATGAATGAACAAAAGCTATGAAGTGGTCAACAAAAACAGAATTGCAGTATGCTTAAAAATCAGATCAAAAATTACAGACAGAGATGCAAAAAATTCCAACAAACTTGTATTAAAATTAAATACAAATTTATAAGAGCATTCATGATTTTGATGAATTTAATATGTCATTACCATCATTATTTTTGCAAAAAAATGGTGTTACATTTGGTGAAGAGCGCATTATGACTTGTTTAGAACTCATGATTCAAAGATTAAGACTTGGAACTCGCCAGTCTTGATTAAGACTTGGCTCTGGACTTGCTTGTCTTGACTCAGGACATGATTTGGGACTTTAATGCCAACACTTAAAATTTACTTGTGACTTGCAAAACAGTGACTTGGTCCCACCTCTGATGTTCTTCGTAGCAGAAAAACTGTGCACATTTTACCCAAATAAGGATTGTTACTTATGTTCACATTTATGTAAGTAAAACGAAAACTTTTTAGGCATCACATGCTGCTTTGTACTTTTCCTGTTGCTCTCTCCACCTACATATACTAAATGCAGCCCAGGCATGAAGTTTTGGCAGTTGAATGGTATTTTGAGAAAAGCAGGAACTTAGAATTACGTCAGGTGCTCTAGAATGGTAACATATTAAATTGTACAACTATATGGACAAAAATTCACAGCTTGTAATCACTGTTCAGTTTTTATAAATGTTTTTCCTCTGTAATGTCAGTCTGTGCAACTCAGATTTGTTTCTGGGTGAAAACTGTATTTTACATGTAAAAAAAATAACTCAAATTCCCTGTATGCCCAAACATACTCGGCCAATAAATCTGATACTGATGTATCTTCACTGATCTGATTTCCCCTCTCATTTTATTCACGCAGGTTGTTCCAGTTCAACCTGGGAGAACCCAAAAAGCTGCAGGAGCTGAGCCAGGACACCTGGGAATACTGGAGGCGTCTGAGGAAGGAGAACATTTGGCGCTACAACAAATTACAGAAAGGCCGGAAGTTTTAGGCCCCCGCTGGACTGACAGAGGGCTTCGACTCTGTGGACTGAATTACCTGTCGAAGAAGTTCAGCTTCCTGATGAAATAACATTAGACCAACTCTTGGCCACTTCCAGCAGCATAAACAGCTCCTTCTTGGCTGTGTTAAAAACAAGGGGGAAAATACAAAACCCAACACTCACTATGTAATAAATTTAAAGCACGACCAGAGTAAGGCCTCGAACGCCAAACAGTCTCAACAGAAACTAAATATAATAAGCAGTCTTGACTTTGGAAACAGCCAGTGGCAAAACAGCCTCACCAACAGGTCCCTTTAGCAGCTGCTTCCCATTGTATGACACAGTTTTAAGCAAATGGTATTTGCCTATTTGTCCAGAAATTGTAGACGAATTTCAAAAATCGTGGGATGTGATTGAAGCTCCCCAACAGCTACTAAAAGAACCTTACATTGAGATTGTTTTATCAATTTCAGAAAGGTGTTTTTTACAGTATTTGGTTCAGAGATACTGCATTGCATTGGATTAATTTCTACACGTTTGTTTTTCTCTGTTTGTTCATTTATATCCATATCTGAAAAGAAATGGCCGGCTGGTGCAGCCACGAATCAGTTCACTGTTGTTGTTGTTTTGCTAACTCATTATAAATAAACAGGAGTACATACATGTCCTGCAAGTTTTGCGTTTTGTGTCAGGCCCACTTATTTGTGCCCAACCCTCATTGGTTTACACGACACCATCACAATGACGTTGCAGTAACCATCTAACTTACATGTTATTTAACTACTCAGTCCAGAAACAGACTACTCTGCCTTCTGTGTCAAAAAGAAAGTCCAGAGTGGTCAGAAGGTTCATCTAATCATGTGACAAAGGTGCTCTTTGGTGGGAATATAGACATAAAAAAAAGGAAAATCCAAGGCACTCTTCTTTATAGAAAGCCTTTATTCAAAAAATGGCTGTTTCATTTAGAAAAAGTTCAAACATGATGAAAGTGGGTAACAGCCCACGTGTTACAGTTTGTTTCTGTTTCTTTATTTCGGTATTTAATTGTTTAACAATTGGAGCCATCTATTGGTCATGATCTGTTATTTCTCATGTTTCCATTGTCCTCCTACTTACCCAGGTGTAAGGTGTTGGAAATTTTGTTAATTTAAGACTCCAGATACTTTTTAAGTCATTATTTCTTTAAAAACAACATAATTGAATGAATCATCAGTCATCTCTGTAATACAACCCCTGAATCAGAACTACATTTACCTCCATGGGAATTTCCCTTGGCTTTTTGGGGCCCTATCTGGTAATTTCATTCGAAAATTGTTGAGGGTTATGAGTTTGTAAATGGTCTACATGCAGAGAAAATTGCAATTTATGGTGCATAACCTTTTGTCCAAGTTGGTTTGCCTTTCCTTGAATTTATCTTTAACCTCTCTTAGGATTTTGATCTTCAAAAAGGTCTCTGCCACTGTAATAAGAAGTTTATACACTTAAAATTATTGATATATAATTTACTAAATTTACATGAGAACTCTTCATAAGAAAAACTTTTGTGGTTTCTAGGATGTGAGTCTAACACTTTGTGTATAGTTGGCTTCAATAACTGGTGTTGCCATGACAACGCTTCATGCAAATGACCGGGGGATGTCAGAAATTAAATGAGGAACCGAAATGAGAAGCAAATCATCTGGGGAACAAAATCACGTAAGATTGGAAATCTGATGGGGTGAAACATCCCTCACACTGCTCTTTTATATGAAAAGGCTCGTTCCTCTTTTGTTTCTCCACATTTGGATGTGATCACCGACCTGTCGGTAAGTTTCCTCACCACTTTTATTAAAGTTACAGCCTGTGTGTTCATGGCGGAAGCGGCAAGTGGCAGCGCAGTTATTAATCGACGTCGTGCTGTGTAGTTTGGTGTGAATATACTTTGTCGTTTCCTTTTTTTAGCTCCGCTGTTATCTGACTTATTTCCTGAATAAGATTAACATCTCCTGCCGCGTGTGTAGTAACCTTACAGGCGGATTTACCTCCGCGCCACCCGCTGTCATTAAACTGACCCCAGCCTGTGTTTGCACCCTGCAGTTTGGTAGCGACAAGCCGTGTGGGAGACTCATCCAACAATCAGAGCTCTGCTGGGGTCAGATTTTAGCGCACTTTCACTTTACGTTGCTGTTTGTAGGTCTCTAGGTGTGAGTGTGACACATACGGAGATGGAGGTATGGAAACTGAGCGTTGGTACTCTGAGTGAACAAGTGCTGAACAAGCTGTCAAAGATGTTGGACAACTCCACCTGCGGATGGAGGCAGCTGGCCAGTGCCGTGTCCGAGCAGCCCAAATTCCGCTGCAGGTGAGACATTGAACGCATCACATAATGGGGAAGCTTCATTCACTGTGCAGTTATTTTCACACCTTTTTCACCACCATAATGACTCATTTTAACATTTACGCTTCATACTGTAGTACAAGGATTGTCTCTGGTGTATGGCATGTATGATAAACAGCATGGGTGTAGATGTTGGGGGACACAGGGAGACACATTCCCCTCTATATTTAGCACATGTGCATTTGTCAGCCCAATTAAAACATTTAAGTTAACGAAGACTTTTATTTTGACAAAATTAAAGACATTTACCCAACAAATTAATGAAGAAGAGGCACTAATTGGTGCATACAATTCATCAAAATGCAGGATATTAAATGTCCCATATTATGCTAATTGACATGTGTAGGTGTCCACCAAAGCCTTTGTTTCCCTGGCAGGGAAAAAAGTATGCTTTGCAATGGGAGCGCCTCATTGCGTTGCCTGCATTTGTAGCACTGCGTAAATCAGTCCCTCCAGGATCTCGCGGCAAAAAAAACCTTGAAATTGCGGCCCAAAACCTTTGAATTTGCGGCCAGTTTTGTAAAAAATTGCGATAAAAATTGCGGCATTTTTCTGTGATTTTTTGCAGGAAATTGCAGCACATGACAAAAGGAGAAAAAAAATAGAAATTTAAACTACTACCTCCATGTAATCATTTACTATAATAATCATACTGAATATTACAAAATAGCTGCAAAAGTTTTTATAGTTCTCTTCTTCAGTTTTATTTAATTAGTTTCAAAACATGGACTCCAATAATGTTGCACAAAATCCTGAGTGAATATTGTAGCTCTTAAACCAGACAATGTGACTGTAAAACAACATGTTTCAAATGACGTCGCATGCTCGACGCAGAGAAGTCGGGGGACTTTTGAAAAATTGCAAACCCCCTCAAATATTGCGGACTTTCATTGACTTGGCGTTAATTATTGCAAACGCAAGATCACGATTTTCTGGAGGGACTGGTAAATACGCTGCGTAAATATGTAGCGTTACAAATGCCAGCAGCAGGATGACGCGTTGAACATGAATTCTGTCTTGAGTCCTGCCGGTTGGGTGCTTTTTTTCTGAGCGCTAAGAGTTGCAAAGATGTTCAACTTTGGGTAAAAAAACGCTGTGCTTGTCACTTTGGTAGTTTAATCACAATCGAGGAGGGACGAATACCGTGAAGACAAACTGTCACGGCTTTCATGTACAAGTGCTGAACAACAATCACTATGGAGAAGAAATCTGTTAATTTTACTGTATATATATATTATGTTTCCTCTTATCAACCCACAAAGACCTGCAGGTCCGTTCTCTCCCTGCATGCTTCAGCCTTGGCCTCATCCACAGCAAGCACTCTGCCTTGTGCCGACATGTCATCGCAACCAGGCTTAATCAAAGCCTCTCAGCTGGAAAAACACAGTGCTCCCAAGGTTCTTTCCAAAGCTCCCAGCTGGGTGTTTTCAGCTCGGAAAAATTGCGTTGGTGGACACGGGCCCTATACTTGTATCTTAGATTTCTGTTAGAACATATTTACATGCTTTAATGTAAAAAAAACAGCATAATTTCCTAATACTGTATGACTGAATATATCTGTATTCACCCTCTGTCTGAAACGCTTTATTTTAGCGGCTATCTCTTTAAGCTTCCCTCCTGAAAAACCCAGTCTACTCTTGAATGGACAGTGTTTCTGGGTCTTCCATCTGCGCTCTGAGTGTCTCTGCACCATCATTTCAGTTGAGAAATGAATGTAACAGCACTGTAGACCCAGTTTCTACCTTTATAACGTCTAGTTGTGACATCACAACTTTATGGAAGTCCTGAAGGCTTGTTTACAGGTACAGGTTTCTGCATAAGGACTGTGTGTAGTTTGCTGTGGACTGAATGTTTTGACATCTACTTTAATAGTTTTTATATAGCTCCTCGTACCTGCTTTATGATAAAAACGTTTTTACAGTATGGGACCTTTAAGTATTTGATGCTCACAATTTTCTGTCAGAGGACTCCCACAATGTTCAAATGGTACCTATGCCCTGTGTTTGTTCCTCCATCATACTGCACATTCCTACCAGTTTTCTGGGCCCTCCCCTGCTTTGGGCCCCTTCAACTGTCACCACAGGATTAACAGACTGACTAACACTACCCATTGAACGCCTGTCCTCCTTGCAGTGAGAACGAGCTGACCAGCTGCTCACTGCAGGTGCTGAGCGCTGCAGGCAGCCCAGGACGCACCCTCCTGGCTCGGCTTGCCGATCGCGCCTGCTCCCTGGACTTCCTGCTTCACTGCCTGAGGAAGATGGGCCACCAGGAAGCTGTGCAGTACCTCACTACCACAGGTAAAGAAGATAGATGGATAGATAGCCTTTATTGTCCCATTGGGAAATTTGTTTTCACAATCTGTCACATTTGGATACACAAAACACCGCCAACAAACACCATGCACAAACACCACCAAACATTGAACAAAATGTGAATACACACACAATGCACAAACACTACCAAACATTGAACAACTGACACATAAGCTACTCTCTCTCAAAGCCAGAGACCACAGAAATAGAGGAAGAAGAAGATACACTTTATGAACCACTGAGGGGAAATTCAGTGTTTTCACTCTGTTGTCATATACACACAGGCCCAATATACACACACATGCAAAAACAGGACCTATACATGCATTAAGAAAGGGATGTCATAGCGAGGGGGCTGCTTTGGACAGGCGCCCTGAGCATTTGGGGGTTCAGTGCCTTGTTCAAGGGCACCTCGGCAGTGCCCTGGAGGCGAACTGGCACCTCTTCAGCCAGCAGTCCATTCTCCATACTTGGTCCGTACCGGGACTTAAACCGGTGACCCTCCGATTCCCATGTGTTTGTAGAAAAACATTTGTAAAAAACACATAATTTTGAAGTACAGTAAATTTCTGGTGCATAGCTTTTATTTTGATGTGACATTTCCTGCTGTAGAGTAAAAGACTAATGGACAGCTCCTGGACAGAGACAGCAAACTAGCTTGTCCATAAAGCCAAACACAAGTGTGACGCTGAATATATTAAACTGTGTGGACCTTGAACTAATGACAAAGAAGAAATCTGGACCCTGCTGACCAGTTGGGAACCACTGATCTGAACATCTGTCCCTATTCATTGTCTATGGAGCAGCTCCAGACTTTACACCCTATGACATCACAAATTTGAATGTTGGCACTCTCACTTTTTGATTTGGGAGAGTTGTTGAAAAAGGGGCTTAGTTCCCCTTTAAGTACAGGGTGTGTGTTTGTGTTTGAAAGGGTCCAGGTACATATTTATGCGTTAGGGGTCTAGTGCTCCATTGCTGCAGTGCCTTTATTCACCAGGTTGAAAGTACATGTTGAAGCACTGGTGCTTTATTTGTGAATAGACCTTTCTCAGTGTGCAGATTTTGACTAATAATAGATGCGATAAATAACATTAGCGATGGCTCAGTTTAATTGAAATGCCTCTTAGCTATACCAATGAGTCAGCATGAATGATCATAAGGCCGTGGCCCAGTTGTATTCAGCTTTCACAAGTTAGTGCCTGTTAAAAAAAAATGTACTCTGAGGCTCCACATCTAAATGAAAATACCTGTTTGCTCTGTTCCTTCTTGTCTGTGCATGATTGTTTATTGTGTGTGTGTGTGTGTGTGTGTGTGTGTGTGGTAGTGGCAGAGCTGATCCACATCACGGTGCAGCCACAGACCCAGCAAGCCACAGTGGGGGGCAGGGTGGTGTTGACCTGCAGAGCCATTGGTTCCCTTGGACTCAGCTACCAGTGGTTCAAAGGCAAAGAGGAGGTCAGTCAAATCTTGTGTGATTACATGACAATAAAAAAGTATCAATAACATTTCAGGTCAACCAAGAAACTTTACATCACATGGATGTTAATGTGGTGATGGTAATTGTCATTTACAAATTGGTTATTGGTAGATTGTTTCCTTCTTTTAGATTCTGGATGAGACAGGGAGCACACCAGAGCTGGTTCTGTGCCCTTTAACCACAGCTCACCAGGGTCACTACATCTGTAGAGTCAACCACGGAGAAAACTGCGTCTTCTCCCAGTGGGCTCATGTTCGCTTCGTCCAGTCTGCAGGTCCCAGTACAGGTACCTCCTCCTCTCCTCCTTCTCCTCCTTCTCGTCTCTGTGTTTCCCTTGTTTTATCTCATCTCATGGCATCTGATCTATGTCCTGGTATATCCTGTCATCTCAGGTTGCAGCAGCAGTCTGTTTCCAGGGGCAGTGAGTGGGCTGCGTATCACCCATCAGCCTCAGTCCCACGCAGTGTCTGAGGGCGACACTCTGTTCCTGGAGTGCAATGCAGAGGCCAACCCTCCTGCGCAGTATGAGTGGTACCACAACATGGTGCCCATGACACAACACAAGACACGTTCACTCAAGGTAAATGTGTACAGAGTCTGTTGTGACCTAAAAAACATTATCATTGGGGGGTATTCATTAACAAAATTTAGTATAGTTGATGTTGTGTCCTCTTATATCCCCTTCAGATCCCAGGCGTGACCACAGCACACAGAGGACAGTACAAATGCAAGGTGTTCAATCTGTATCACGAGGCGTGGACTGAAGCAGCAACAGTCACAATAGGTGAGACCCAGGCACATTTCTTTTTCTATTTTCAGAGAGATAAAAGATGTCTTAAAAACACTTACAATAATTAAATGAATCGTATTACTTTCAAGGAATCTGTGAGCATAATTAGACCAGCATTTAGTCTGGCATTACTCATTGATAGGCTCAACACGCTTGAGCAAATGCGCAGCGCTGTCCAGTGAATAACTTCCTGTTTTGCACTTTCACACAGGCCCCAGTTCCATCACTGATGCCTCCTGGGTAGAAGTCGATCGTGGTCTAGGTATTATTTATGTTCTGGTTTATTTTCATTACAGGAACTACAGTAGAGGTTTAGTTCCTTTGCCATTACGTTACGCTTTGGTTCCTGTTTTTGGATGTACATTAGCGCAAGACTTACTTTGTGTTAAAGCAGGTACTAGTAGGTTGTGTGTGTTTGTTTTAAATCTTCAAACTATTTGATTAGTTGCGTACTTTGTTCATCTGATCACAGGAAAGCAATGTGTGTATGTGTGGCTGCCAAGCACTGTAGAAATGAAAGTAAGACATTAAACAGCATGATATCTTTAAACTATCTTTTCACGTTGATGTTGATAGACTCACAGGAAGTCCACCGGTCAACCTGCGGACCAGGAATAAACCCGTTGCAACAGATAGCCAATCCGCCCCCATTAGCCAAGAATTTCTATGGTGGGTTTTGTGCAAACAAATAGACACAGTGCAGTCACAACACACTGTCTGTGCAGCAAAATACACTCCGTAAGATAGGCATACAACATATTTTTCATGATGCCTTATCTTCCCCTCCACAGCCACAGACAAAGTTGCTCTCCTGATTGGCAACATGAACTACCTCCACCACACTCAGCTGTGTGCTCCCATCGCTGACGTCCACGAGTTGACCAACATGCTCAGACAAATGGACTTTAAGGTGGTTTCCCTGCTCGACCTCAACTGGCAGGAGATGCACAGCGCTGTTACAGAGTTCCTCTTGCTGCTTGACAAAGGAGTCTATGGTTGGTCTCTAGTCCATGTGGACAATATGTTCAATATGTTAAAACTTCCATATCTGTATCTGTACTTTCAAAGACTGTTACAAAAGAAAATATAGTATAAAACTGACTAAACGCTTATTTAAAAATGACATTTGTTAACAACAATAAGCTAAACATGCCTGTAACACACTTCCTAAAATATGAAAATACTTCTCTGTCCTTCCACTCCACAGGTTTGCTATACTTTGCTGGTCATGGTTATGAGAATTATGGTAACAGTTTCATGGTCCCCATTGACGCGCCGGAGTCCTACACATCAGAGCACTGTTTGTGTGTTCAGAATATACTCACCAGGATGCAGGAGAAGGAGACAGGACTGAACATATTCCTGCTGGACATGTGCCGCAAAAGGTATGAACGCTTTTTTTAAATGAATGAGTTAATGTACCAGCTTCAGGAAATCATCTTCTGTCCATATTATGCTTCTAATGATTTATTCCTTTTAGAAACCTATATGATGATGTCATTGTGCAACCAGGACTGCTCAAGGTGACAGCGAATATTGTGTTTGGATATGCCACGTAAGTGTGCTTATTCTCCAGTACATACATTTTCATACTATGTTGGTGTTTCTGCTTGTTTGCTTTGAATTAATCCAGCGATGGAGACGTTAATCTCTCCACTTCAGGCCAAAGCTCATGTGTAATGTGTGTGTTTAGATGTGTAGACGCTGAAGCATATGAAGTGAAGAGGGAAGACGTGTCAAATGGCATCTTCATAAGCTTCCTGAAACGGCGAGTGTGTGAAGATGAGAAGGTCACGGTCATGCTGGACAGAGTGGCTGAAGGTATGTGGACACCAAGTAGCTTTTGTTAAGAAGGATTTTAATGCAGAGTGATGTTTCGAGCCTCTTCCTCAGACTTCTGATACATGACAGAGAGTCGCCATCTTAAATACCCATAGTGCTGCCTGAGCCAGTCATGTGACATGCCACACCTGTAGCCTATGTTCATAATAAAAATAAACCAAGAACAAAAAAATATATATACCTGTGTATCCCAGAATCATACCACCATACCTACTTTGGAACAATATAGAAGGGGAAAAATACAAGCATGTACACATTTTATATCCCACATATATATCTAATTTAGTGGCTCTCAAAAAACACATCTTGATATGTACTGTTGTTGAAGGTGTGTGGAGCATTTCTGGGCATGAAATATTCTATGTATCTAAAGTCACTGGGTCAGATTACTCTACATCATGTGACCTGAAATTGCAGAAACTTGCAGGCAGCTCCTGTATGAGGATTTTCTTCCAGCCCTATATATTACCTGTGGTCTTGCTTGATCTGTTCCAAGAGTGTATTCAGATTATTAAACATGTGTCTCTGCTTTAGTGATGTCCTTAAATCTTACCTTCTAATCTTTGTATCTGATAGTGATATGAGTCAGACCACACTTATTTTAAATATGCTGATGATACAGCATTAGTGGGTTTTTTAAAGTCTAACACTGCATCCCTAGAGGGTTTTGAGAGGGAGATGCAGGGTTTTATTAAATGGTGTACAGATAATTTCCTTGTGGTTAATGCGAAGAAAACAAAAGAGATGGTCATAGATTTTAATAAAAAGGGAATTATAGTTCCACCCTCAAATATCAATGGTGAAGTGGTAGAGCGGGTCTCAACATACACATGTTTGGGTGTTGAAATTGACAACAAACTGGCATTCAATGAATGTGCACAAAATAAGACCAAAAAGTTGCAGAAGAGGATGTTTTTTTTTAAGGAAACTCAATCATTTTAGAATAGATAGCTGTATTCTTCAGATGTTTTACAAATCTCTCTTGCAAAGTGTCTTATCCTTTGGCCTTATTTGTGCCTTTGGAAACATGTATATTCAGGATCAGAAGAAACTGCAACGAATAGTCAAAACAGCCAGTAGGACCATTGGAGCTGATCAGGTATCTGTAGCTCAACTGTACAACGACCTCAGTCTAAAAAAGACAGAACAAATTCTAAATGACTTAACCCCCCCTCTTCATCTGAAGTTTTTAAGAAGTAACGGGTCAAGTGGCACAATCCTGCAGAGGAAAATTAGGACCACAAGGTATAGCAAGTCTTTTGTGCCTACAGCAATTCGACTGCACAACAATAGATTTAAAAATTCCTAAGCACTTTAAACTATGAGCATATATATGAGCATCCAACTGTTTTATTTATTCATATATGCTTGTCATGTTTCCTCAATGTTCTTACTGTTTTGTCTGTCTTCTCCCTGTTTTTCTTTCCTAATGTTTTGTATTTATTGTTTTTAATGCTATACAGTAGGCTGTATAACAATGGAATGTGTAATGGTGACCACATGAATTTCCCACTTGTGGGATAGTAAAGTTTACCTAGACCTTGACCTTGAGTCCCGTCTGACTTCCTGATCGTATCAGATGATTAACACATCACTGAAACGATAGGTGTAATCAGAACTTTGTGGTGTTATTCTTTATAGTTTGAACTGTTTCACTCTTGAAGGCTCTGGTATGTTGTCTATGTTGGCTCAGTGACATGGGTTTACTGACACACCTATGGAGCAGAGCCATCATTATTTTTATTAGTTCCACTTGTGTGTTTCCTGCTATGCTGTGAAAACACTTCATTAACATCCTGTTGCAAAGTACCGATACTGGCTGCTTCTATGGCAGCAAACAAATACAGTTCTGTGTTTATTCTGGTGCACCAGAATGTGGGCGAATTGTTTTCTTCTACCAAGGAAATGCTTGTGAAATGTTTTCAGTTTGACTGCACTGATACTGAAAATGGAGACAGGTTACACTGAAAATGTTGCTGCACTGCCCTCTGTGGGCTGAACATTGTGAGTCTGTTGCAGCTTTTGCCACGTACAGCTCATGTCATGATACACCCTTGACAGATGACACTAGTTTAATGCATAATGTGTATTAAAATCTTTTTATTTTCTACTTCCCAGACATGGGTCGTTGTGAGATCACACGAGGGAGGCAGGCTCTGGAGCTCCGCAGTAATCTGTCAGAACGACGTTCCCTCACCGACCACATACAGACCTCTGACTGCTCTGCATCCCAATCAGCTCGAAACATGCAGTGGGCTGTTGCTCATGGTACTCTTCTTCTTACAATCTTACATCTTCTTACCTTGAATTATTAAATATTACAAGAATTATGGATTTACTTTATTAATCCCTGAGGGGTAATTCAATTTGGCATATACACACAGGCCCGAAGTACACACACATGTACAAACAAGACCTATACATGCATTAAATGGAGAGATGTCAGAGCGAGGGGCTGCCATGAACAGGTGCCTTGAGCCATTGGGGATTCAGTACCTTGCTCTAGGGCACCTTGGTAGTGCACAGGAGGCAAATTGGCACTTCTCCAGCTACCAGTCCACGCTCCATACTTGGTCCATACAGGGACTTGGCTTTGGAATCAGCAACCTTACAAACCCCAAGCCAAGTCCCTATGGACTGAGCTACTGTTGCCCCCAAATTTATTAGCCTTTAGTGGGGATTGAACCCACAACCACAGGCTCTCTAAGCAGTGTTTTAGCAGCCTGAGCTATTGTCATATTTCTAGGTTGCTTTTACTTTTCTTTCTTAGAGTGAAGTGTACTTAAATATCAAATGTCTTTCGTCATAGTGCTGCCAGAGAGCCGTGTCCTGCAGTTTGACTGTGGCGTGAATGTTCAGCTCGGGTTTGCTGCTGAGTTCTCCAACATCATGGTCATCTACACTCGGATACTTGAGAAGCCCAACGAAATAGTTTCCTGCTGTGCTCAGCTCACTGACTTCCCTCAGGTTTGTTAGCTGATATTAAACAGGAAGATTTAAGATTTGAAAAGACAGAGAGACATTTGTTCTGGCCTGTCTTACACTGTATTCTGTGTTACACTGGCAGGATGTTGACATCGATCTGAAGAAGAGTAACCAGGAGACTCTGCTGGAAGCTGGCAGTTTATTATTAATCAAGGAAAATCTTCCTTCACCTGAGGTCCCTAGTCTCTACACACGCATCCGATGCCTCCAGAGACTCAGGGTGAGATGCTTGTTATTGTTTTCGTAATTAGTTCTCCCTTTTCTGTCCGAGGAAACACGTGATCATGTTTATGTGTCTTGTGGAGACACAAGAGACACTGTGTTTGGCACAGTCAAGAATAAAGCTCACACCATCATATTAAATGCTTATGTTGAAAGATAGAGTTTAAGCATGTTCTATTGAGTGACATTTCATTGTATTGAATAGAAGAACTCACGGCGTAGAAACCTTTTCATATTCTCATTTTGCTCTTCACTGTTTGCACAGAGGGAGCTCACATTCACCATCTGCCTTCATTACACCTACTCCAATATGGATGACGAAATACAGGAAAGGAAATCCGTGACAGTTGGTAAACCACTGGTCTCCAAACTCAACCTGCACGAACCACGACCGCCTCGCGCCTGCTCTGCGTCCTCCTCCTCCAGCTTCGACTCCTTCGACGTTCCAGAGTGCTCCTATTTCGCTGGGTCTTTTGCCTCCGTTGGTTCAGCCTCAAATAATACATGGACATATCACGTACAAGCTCCCTCCACCACTGACTCTCCAACTGCATCCAGAAGTGCCAATATTCCAGAGGAGATTGACAGTTCTGAATTATTTGATGCCCCTCAGGCGCTTGTTGCCAGCAAAAGCCTGCCCCACAGCCAGTTAAATGAGCCAAACTACAAATTTAGTGACATGTACAATTTTCATTCTCACTAAGCATTATGAAAGCAATGATAAAACCAACACACTGTGATAAATCAGTAGGACAGATAAACAAAAAATGAAAAGATGAGGAGAAGCCTTTGACTTTGCAGTTTCAGAAAAGCAGAAGTCATTGTGCGGGGTCAGTTTAGCTGTTCTCTTTGTTTTAACTAGGCATTAAGCTTTTGTAATGCTATATTAAGGTTTTTATAAGAGTTTGATACACAGTGCATTGAAAATGTGAACTCACTGCACATCAAGGTCAACATGTGTTCTGATTGTTAAGAAGGAAGAAATAAAACATATCCATTTACAGTTTGTCTCAGTTGCTAAGACACGCTTAATGAAACTTGAATCCCCTTGATCTTTATCATCACCTTCTCAGCACAGCAGAAGTCTTTTCTTGCAAATGTGTTGACACTCATTGGTTTTACTCTTTTTTTCACACCCATTTTCAAAACATCTCAAAGACAGACCCCAAACTTTACTGGATTAACTATGCTTAATAAAATATTATATCTACTCACAACTGATAGAAATTACCTGCATGATTATGAATATCTGCACCTCCGTGAAACGTCTTTGCACCACTTATTCTAGCTATCATGACTAGGTCAAAACTTATATGGCTGTAGTGGTCCAGCCAAAAAGAATGACATGGAAAAATCTGATTGGGTACAATAAAAAAATGTTTCTGGGTATTTCTGAGTGTGGGTGACTTCCTTTATTGGTTCCTGTTGCAAATAAAGAATGCAGCACAAAAGTGATGGGCATGGAAAACCCTGCAAACAAGAAAAAAATGAATGAAGAAAACTTTCCAATAACTTTTTTTGTACGGTATTTCAACTGAACATCTCAAAAAGTGTAATAAGTGCAGGTGCAGAGTGCAGCAGAGTTTGGTATCTCTAGTAAAATCATGTTTGGAGAGGAGAACAGTTCATGCTGTGATATGTTTGCTTGCCTTTTTTTTGGCACCTACTATAACTATGCAAAGTATTAACAAATGGCACAGGCATCTAGCACGCATTACTGCGAGGTTGAACCGGTTCTAATTGATAGCTGTGTCTCATGTATTTAATGTGTTTGCGAGTGTCAGACCATTTTGCAAACAAAATGTGTCATTTTGGCCAGAGATTTCCAGTTCAGGCATGTGTGTCAACTATTTTGAAAATGTCACTTCTGAATGGACAAATGTGTTCAAACAAATGAGGAAAACTGTAAGGTGAATTGCATAAAATGCAGTATGCCTTCAGCTTTTTGTATCTTCTCGAGCGTTTTTACACACGTCAAAGAATAGTGAGTTACCATCACTGTAAGCTTCTTCACCTCAGACTGTACTGACTGATTTTCTCCTATCCCAGTCTCTGCACTGTAACTCTACTGCGCATGCGCCGTTACGTCAACTAGCACACCACGGCCTCCATTTTGCAGTGCATTTGCAAGCCAGCTGCGTCCACTCGCAGTGCAGCAATTGTAGATAACGTGCATAACGGGAGTATTTCAATCTGAAGTTAAGTTTCTAACACGATGGCTGACCCATCAGCGCAAGTGGAGGTCCCGGAAGGCGCAGAGGTCCGCAAACTGTCGGAGCTGAGAGTTATCGACCTGAAGGCCGAGCTGAAGAAACGAAACCTGGACACCACGGGCGTCAAGAGCGTGCTGTCCGAGCGTCTGAAAAAGGTCTCACAACTGCTGTTAAACTACCATACACTGAATGTTATCAATAGAAATACTGCCTGTATCCTGTGACCTCCCGAATGCATCCTATCAAACCAGTTTAATTTACGCCAAATATGAAGCTAGGTTAGCTAACGAGGCCCTGGACTTCAAGCTAGCTAGCTAGCTAGCTTGAAGTCCAGGGCTAGCTAGCTAGCTAGCGCTAACCATTAAGCTAACGTTTGCGCCATACAGCTAACTGCTCTAATTTTCGTGGCTTTTTGCATATTTGACGTTAATTTTTTTTTACCTTGAGCTCTTTCAGATTTGTACTGTATATTAAACAGTTCGTATCTGCATTAACAGGCAATCGAGGAAGAAGGTGGAAATCCTGATGAGATTATTCTCGCTCCGGAATCAACCGCAAAGAAACCCAACGTTACACCTAAACGATCCTCTAAAGGTAAAGTTTGCACATTAAATCAAGTGGACACTATTTAATCGATACTGCAAATGTTTGTACAGTCTGACACACTTGTGCTTTATTGGTTTCTGTTAAAACGAAACGATACTGAAAGTCCTCTGGCTGCATGAGTGGTGGTGGTGTTTAACAGTATTGTGTTACTGACAGATGTTCACCCAGCCTTCATTATCACAGTGAAGTTGAATCCTCTCCAAAACAGATAGTGAAAATATTGTCTAAATGAAGTTGTATCTACTATCTAGTAAAATTAATGTTAAACTGTATTATTCCACCTGAGAATGTAGGTTGCAGCCATTAATCATGGAAATCTACACAGTAACTTAATCAGAGGTGTCACATGACTTGAACTCAAGTCAGACTGGAGTCACACGAGTCACATATCTGATGACTTAAGACTCAGTTTGACACAATTAAAAAAAAGACTTGCCACACGACTTGGACTCTAACAATAATGACTCATGACCTCACATGGACTTGAGCCTTTTGACCTGAATATACTTGATAACTTCCCCCAAGCCCAAAGATTAAAAAGTGCCACAAGTCAATCAAATTGATTTGAAACTTGTTAGTCGTGACTCAGGAGTTGAGTACAAAGACTTGGGACTCACTCACTCATTGGTCTCACCTCAGCACATAATGCAACGATCTGGACAAAAAACAAGGACAAATAGTAGAAATTCAAGAAGAAATGCAAAAAACAGCTGATTGGTGAATGAATAAAGAAAGTGAATAGGTGCTAAGATCACGCACAAATTTAGGCTGCTAATAGCTGTGAAAGCAAAAGAGACTTTGTGTCTGTTGTCCAAGAAGCGGGAACTCTGTATCTACAGCCTGAAAGTAGGAGCTCAAACTCCCCCTGCAGAGATGGTTCAATACTGTCTGGACCTTCTGCAGGACCTGTCTATAGTATCAGTCAGGCTGGCCACTTAGGCAAGCCTATTCTTATTGACCAGATTCAGGTTTCCAAATAATGACACACTACAGAAGGACAGAACAGACGTTCAAATGACAATTGATTGTACTTCACACCACTCAGCATTAAGCTGGAATTTTAATGGTAATTGACATGAATATAGCCGCCCAAAGTTCAGGTGACAGTCTCTCAAACACTGGAATTTTTTCTGTCATTTCAGAAAGCATGACTCTCAACATGCACAGGCATAAAATATCAGGAGATCGTCACCTGTTAGACGCCTAAATGAATACTTTTTCTAAACTAAAGCATGTTTTCTGTAGATACAAAGCAAGACAATGATGAACCAGAGGACGGCACTATGGAGGAGGATTCCCGTGATGGCCATGTGAGTTTGCTTAACTAGAATTTGACGTTTACACAAATATGAAATGCAAAATTGAATGCCCTCCTTTGCGACTGCCAGGTTCTGGATATTGCTTTTGAATTTCTTTTGTGTCTTATTACATTTCCTCCTTCCTTTCTAAGGAGGAGCTTCAGGGTGATCATGAGAACATGCAGGAAATGGACATCCTGGACATGAATGTTCTGGATGAGACAGAGAATGATAATGGAATACCAGCAGAGGACGATGAGGAGGATGAAAATGTGAATTTTCCCTCTGAAGATGCAGTGTTGAATGAAGAACATGAGAACAGGACCTTCGAGACAGAAGATGACGCAAGGGGTCCAGAGGTGAGAAACTGGACTAGAAACATGTCTGCTCGTTTTGATCTTTTATCTTGTCTAACTGGGAATTTTTAAAATTTGATTATTTGTTTATTTTAACAGAATAATGAGTCTGAGATGTTGGATAAGGATGAATACATGACAAGCTCATCAATCAATATGGTATGTTCAGTCAATCACAGTTATTTATGATGTATGTAAAAGGTTAGGGTAAAACTAAATGTCACATTCATTAAGACAAAGTTCTTTTCTTTTAGGCTCAGGATCCAGATGCAGATGACGTGAAGGAAGAAACAGGTACTGTAGAAAATGGTTTATAAAAAGGTGGAGGCATCTTTTAACAGTGTTGAGCGTGGAATGCAAACACTTAGTTTAGTTTACCAGGAAGAGAGACTGGAAGCCCAAAGAGAATTGCTGGCTTTGTGTTGACATTTGGTTAACCATGCTTAATAAGTTCCTGGGTAAATATTGATTACACTTCCAGTTATGTCCTTTCAGTTGTAACATGATAGTGGTTAACAATTTGATGCACATTGACAGCAATTAAATGTCATGGTCAGGGAGGTGTGAGCTGTTGCAGGTGAATGCAGTGTTTCTAGGTTGCCACATGAAGAACAAGACAAGGAAGATCCATCAAGACTCATCGATTATTACGACTTTTTAAGGACACTGACTCAGAAATCAGATGGATATGAAACTACTGGACTCGAGCTGAAGTTCTGGTCATCACGAATGGACACTGGGAAAGTCAAAGACTGAAAGAAGGTGGACTGCAGCGAGAATCTGCTGCTGCACTGCTGATCTTGTGGCTCTCTTCAGCACTGAACTCTTTTGTCTGCTTTGGATCAGGTGAACACAGTGATGTGGTTCAACTTGCAAAATGAGCCACAGTGTTAGCCGCACTAGTTGCTTGGGTGTCCTCCAGCCTTTGGGTTCTCTTCCAGTCTCTCGC
The DNA here is from genome assembly GCF_041903045.1 of Epinephelus lanceolatus. Lineage (NCBI taxonomy): Eukaryota > Metazoa > Chordata > Actinopteri > Perciformes > Serranidae > Epinephelus > Epinephelus lanceolatus. The sequence continues at coordinate 17,572,473 of NC_135739.1, forward strand.
TAGGGTCTACTTCATCGTTTTAATACATAGTTCTAAGAGCACAGGCCAGTGGTCATGACGTTCCTAATCCAGGCCTTGCCAGTTCCTCGTTAACCATTGCTGTGTTTCAGAAGTGATTAAACTCTGTGCCATTCTATTCCTGTTAAATCCGTAGAAAATGACAAAGTAGCCGGGTCTTGTTTATCTGAGCCACTTAACGAAGATCAGCACCAGAGCCATGAGACGAGCCCTGAAGAAGAGCAAGCTGCCACCGCCGGAGGGGAAGACAATGTGTCCGACACCGGTGCCAAGTCCGACAAGGCCGCCTCTGGAGATGTGGAGGGCGACCGGGATGTTGTGGAGACCGACACCAAAGAGGTCGGGGACACCGACGCCAAAGAGGTCGGGGACGCCGACACCAAAGAGGTTGGGGACGCACAGAATGCCCCAGAAGAGACACTTGACGCTGAAAATGAAAGCTCGCAGGCTGTTAGTGTAAGCGAACAGGGCGCTGTGGGTGAAACTGTTGATTCAGAAATGGGGTCTAAGAAGGGTGAGGAGGATGAGAAGACAGAAGAGAAAGCTGCTGCGGATTCAGCCTCCACAGTGAAAGAGTCCTCTTCTGTAGAGGGCGATGATCAGAAAAAGAGGTTTGTTGCTTTCTGTCTACTAGAAACCAAAATGGCTATCTCTGTTGCATTGGCTCCTTTGTGCTAGCAAAATTTGGATGCTCTTTTGGAGGTAAAATGTTCTGTGCATTTGTCCGTTTTCATTTGTCATTCTTTACACTCACCTATTCCACTTTATTACCCATTGACAAGTAATGTATTGGGATTGCCATAGGGTATAGTTCCATTTATTCACTGTTAAATCACTGCACTATGGTACATGATGGGCTGATCACTGTCAGTTATGTATTATACCATGAAACACATAAGTATATACATCTGTAAGAGGAGAGATACCAGGTATCCTCACTGCTGCATGCTTATTGCTTTTTTTTCTTTGTCTCTAGCTCTGAGGAGAAAGATGGCAAGACTGAGTCAAAAGATGAAAAAGGTCAGTGAAGTGCTGCTTTTTCCTGTTGTGGCCTTTCAAATGCAGTGGATATATGCTCATTAATGTATTGTGTATTTGTGTACAGCTACTGGAAGTGCTGCAGCAAGCAGTAGCAGGAATCTGTGGGTCAGTGGTCTCTCTTCCACTACTAGAGCAACTGATCTGAAGACTCTCTTCAGCAAATATGGCAAGGTTAGTCAACGCAAACCATCCCACAGGTGTAGAATGTACAGATCATTTAGAGTTTACACATCTGATCTAAAATTGAGGTTATCGTATTGTTTCTCCCATTCCATGGTCATCTTCCTGCAGGTTGTTGGAGCTAAGGTGGTGACCAACGCCAAGAGCCCCGGGGCTCGCTGCTATGGTTTTGTCACCATGTCTTCCACAGAGGAGGCCACCAAGTGTATCAGCCACCTTCACAGGACTGAGCTGCATGGCAGGATGATCTCTGTGGAGCGGGTGAGTACCAGAAAACGTTTTTGCTTCATCATTCATTAGATATCTCATAATCGTGCCCCCACAGAGATAAATCTGAGTGAATCTTAAAATTTGTTCACAGAACAGCATTTTCTGTTTTCAGTTTGAGTTCTGTCAAATGTAATGGGAGAATTTAAAAAGTATTACTTACCTGATAGATATATTCATATTTACATTTAACATGCAGTCGTAATTTTAAACTAGTGTTGGAAATTAACTTTATTTTTCTGAATTCTACCAGCCACCATTTTGTAATTGCACTTTTGTGTGTAACTAACTTTGTAACATTTTTACTGCTTAAAAAAAAAAAAAAGAAGAAGAAGCAAATACACATTTTCTCATAAAATTATTAATTTATTATTCATTCCGTCATGGTTATCCATTTTTAATACTCTCTCCAACGCACAATGAAAGTAGACTACACACTCTAACACAGTAGGCGTTGGTATGCATCAAAGTTGGTTTGTAATACACAGATAAACACAAAGAAGCAGAAGAAGCTTATTGGTCGAGAGGATGCGGAAGGAGGCATAGGTGTAACTTTCATCTGACAGCAGCCACTCGGATCCGCTCCATGCAGCTCACTGCAACACTGTCTGGAGTGGCAGTGATCGGCTTTGGTCAGTTTGAACACAACACAGCTGAACCCAGTAGAATATAAGGGGCCAGACGATAGTTAAATGTTGCCTTTGTTAACCTGTCATTGTGGCTGGTAGGTTGATTAAATTCACCCGCCACAGGCCAGATTCACCTGCGTTTTACTGGTAGGGGGCACTTATTTTCAACCCTGTTTGAAAAAGGCATGGGAACATGAGACGGTTGTTCCTTTGATAATGTATCATTTTGTCACAGATTAGAGTATTTGTTTGGACAAAAATGGCTCCATTTAAAGAGCAAAAGTAATCAGATGCTTACAGAAAGGATTTATTGTGCATTTTCATTGTGTTGCATCTCTAGTGTGAAATGTTATCTGTTCATTCAGCTTTTGTGGATAAACCCTTTCGTGTTTAAACATTGTAGGCTAAAAATGAGCCTGCAGGGAAGAAGCCAGCAGACAAGACTGACACCAAGAAGTCTGGCAGTGACAGGAGACACTCCTCTGACTCTAAGTAAGAGCGCTTACAAGCTGCTGCATGTTTGAGTTAATCTCTTACCGAAAATTCCACAGCTGGTTTGATATTTTGGTCCTGTGTGCTTTTTAAATATCATGGGGGCATACATTTTTAGCATGGCATGCCCCAGTAGTGACCTATAGCCACAGCAGATAAAGCTTCTTCAGTTATATAGCCCAGGGTCTCTATGGGAGAAAAGTAAACCTTAAATGAAATTTAAAATGTACATCGATAGAGCTCATACTGATCATGTTTTCTGTAGATCTGATGGAAAGGATGAGAAGTCTGAGGGAGAAGGAAAAGATGGCAAAGGTGAGGAATGTTGGTTAATTTCCAGCCTGTATGTGTCTGGTAAACATTGAAAAAACAGTCGCTTCATTATAGTCTTGACAATATTAATTGTGTCTGTTTGACAGGACGAAATGAAAGAACTGTAGTTATGGATAAGTCCAAAGGAGAGCCTGTCATCAGCGTCAAAACCAAAAGCAAGGAACGAGTAAGTAAACAACAGCGTCTTCTGTGTGAGATGCAACGCTAACATGAGGGTTGCATACATTTTATACCCACATGGATGGTACTTATTATTCAAATCTGCAGGCCAGATTTTATTTCGACCTCCAGATACTCTTTTGTAACTGTTTTTGCCCTTCTCTTTTTTCTCCAGAGCACAAAGAGTCGGGACCGCAAATCCCCCAGTAAGGAGAAGAAAGACATCCTGTCGTTTGACCAGATCAAGGAGCAGAGAGAAAGGGAGAGACAGAGACAACGAGAGAGGGAGATCAGAGAGGTGGAGAGACGCAGATGCACGTAAGGATCATTCGAGAGGGGCTAGAAACAACAAACTGACCCTGCCATAGGGCAAAATAAAATATAATTAAGTTTTTAAGTTTAAGGTTTTTTTACTTTAATTTGTGAAGGTCCATGGCAAATATGTTTTTACAACACTACTCCCCTGTGTTTCTGTAAAATAAAACAGTGCTCCATACTTCCTTGTTGAAGGCTAGAAAGATCTTTGTAGCAGTTTATACAACATGATTTTACACTGGACATTATCAACCTTTATTCACTCATCCACAGTACGTGTAATGTTGATAAATTGATCTTTGCCATCTTCTTTCAGTGACCGTGACCGTGGCGACCGTGACAACCGCCCGGACCGTGAACGCGAGCGAATCCGTCTTTTCCGGGAGAGAGAGGAGAGGAAACACTTGATCAGGAAGAGGAACTGGCTCGAGGTACTGTCAGATTACTTACTTCAAACAGAGGTTTCTTTATCTCGCTTCATTACGTTTCCTGCTTTACATTTTCTTTCTTGAAAATCTCAGCCTGTTGAGTGTAGTAATAAAAATATGGGCTCATGAATAATTTTGCTCCAGTATGTCTTTGAAGTTTCTTTCATGCTTCATGTTGGTAGTCTCACTGACTGAATCCCTGAATTTTGACCCTCAGGCTGAGAAGCAGCGCCTCGACGCAGACCGTATGGAGCGTCAGTTCTTGGAGCGGGAAAGGCTACGTATAGAGTACGAGAGGCGGCGTGAGCAGGAAAGGATCCTCAGAGAGCGCGAGGAGCTGCGACGGCAGCAGGAGCAGCTGCGCTATGAGCAGGACAGACGCCCTGTTAAGAGGCCTTATGACTTGGATGGCAGGTAAACAATAACAAACAGTGTAGTTGATAAATGGTCTTATTGCGTAACAGAAATTCTTTACATCGTCACTAGCATCTGAGAATGATCATGACAAAGCAAAAAAGGAGAACAGGAAAAGGAAAACTCCTTCCTGACATTTTGTCCGTTTCTCTTTTAGGAAAGACGACTGGCCTGAGAAGCGCGTGGCTCTGGATGACCGTTACGGCCGCTCAGACTTTGGTCGACAGGAGCGTTATCAGGACTTCGACCACAGGGATCGAGGCCGTTACCAAGACGACATGATTATGGACAGGCGGGACAACACTCGCAGCCTTGGTGCAGACAGAGATGGTCAGGTAAGAAACAATGACCCTCTCACTTTTACTCTGTTTTACAGTTGAAGCATATATTTTAGGGGAAGAATTAAGCAGGTAGGAATTGTCATTGGTGTGGCTGAGTGCACATGGAAATGATAAACACTCACTTGCTTTCCACATTCATACTGTTACGATTAATAAAAGTTAATGTATGCAGGAACACAGAATTCTAACTGTCTTGTGTTTCTTCTTTCAGCACTTCTCAGATAGGTCGGACAGACATAGCAGAGATGGCCGAGACTCCTGGAGTGGAGGCTATGATAAACGCATCAACCCCAGGTGAGCACCAGTTTGAGTCGGGACTGGCTTCAGTTCAAACCATTGAAAAAACTTGAGAGCATCCAGTGCTGACATTAAATGTAAAAATTATTTTTGTTTGTCTTTTAGGGAAGGAGGTCGAGACTGGGACTCTGGCCGGAAATTAGATGGAGACAGAGCATGGCAAAGTACGTGTACTTGTCCTTTATTGTGTGTGTAATGATGGTACTGCTAGTAACATTGGCTGCTTTCCTGATAACAATGATGTTCATTTTGAAGTAAAGTAGTTTTGCCTTTTGAGGATTAGAGTGGCAGGTGGCACAAAAAAATGATGGCAGGCTGAAAGGCAAATGGTGCAACATGTCCTGACACTGTAGCTAGTACGCATAGACTGTAGTCCCGTTTCCACCGAGCAGTACAGTATGGTTCAGTCCAGTTCAGTCTGCTTTTTTTTTCTGTTTCCACTGTGAAAAGTTGTGGATGGTACCAATGAACCACTTCGTACTGTCCCCATTTTTGGTCCCCCCTCTGTTGATCTGGTACTAAAAGATGCAGCGGTGAACACTGCAGTCTGCTGATTGGTCAGTAGCTTGAGATCATAAAATCAGCGAAATATTTTACTGAGGTAATATCAAGTGAGAAGTAGGGTCAGTGTCTCATTGAAGTCAATATTATCACTCTTCTTTTGGCAACCAGTGGTGATGCTCTCTGCTGGCCGTTTGAGAGAATGCAGGTATAAGGCACTCATGCATTGGCTTCACTTTTCAGACAGGAGGCCAAGTCCACTTCTTTTGAACAGTCTGTGTTGGTATCCTATGCAATGGCTGTATAGAGGTATAGGTACTCTGGTTTATGTGTCTGATGTTCAGCTTTTTTGTTCCAGGTAGAGACGGTGCCATCCCAGGCCAGAGCCACATGGCACGTGGAGGAATGGCAAGGTGAATATCAGCTGGATTTATGCTTCATTTTCGCTGTTATCACAAGAGCAGCCAGCACTGTTTGTTACAACACTATTGATCATTCTGTGTTTCTGTCTCCAGCCGTGGAAGCTACATGAACACGGGAACGTCTCAGTCCCTGTCTGGAGCTCTCAACAGACAGAACCAGCTGATGCAGGGCAGCGGGCTGCAGGGTGGAGCTTTTGGCCGGCGCTACTGATGTCTGCCTGTGTGAAGACAGTGTTGGGACTGTTTCAGGAGGTCATGTCTTGAAGGATTTGGCCATCTTGTTTTGTACATTTTTTTAAAGTCAGGAATTCTTTTTTTGACACAATTCCAATCCATTTTTGATGGAGACCTTTATTTTTCTGGTCGCTTCTCCTCCTCGTTGTTTCTTTGTGTGTGTGATGTAGTGATCTCCTGCCTTGTAGTTATCATTCAGTCCAGCCCACCTTATTTGTATAACAGTACTGTCTGCTTGCCAACAATGTGTTTGACATGCAGGTTGGTAGCTGTAGTGGAGAGTCACGTCAGAGCTCTGTGTTGTAAATACAGATATTTTATAGACACCTGGGTCAATGGACCGAACCTCACCAGTCTTCTCTTTGTATCTCAGTTTGTCTGAAGCATTGTGGAAGTTTTGGGTTCTCATTAAATGAGTCTTTGGTAAAATTGATTTCTTCATAGCTCGAGGCCCCTGTTTGACATTCTTTTTAAAACACAGATTTTCAGTGAAGAAAAGGTTTTTAACCTAAATGCCACATTCTGATTAACTGTGGTTGTTTGACTTCTCCTTTTTAATTTTCAGTTTTTTTGTTCTTTTGTATATAGTATTTCATTTGTGTGATTGTTGAATAATGGTAATAAATGCCCCAAGAGCGTGTATGTGTTCACAATCTATTGATTAAAATATGTTATAAAAACTAAATTTAATGTATGATGCTTCAGCTGTTTCCTGCAACTGAAAGTGTTTTTTTTGTGTGTGTTTTTATTTAGTTATTTTGTGTTATATTTAGTTTTCTTGTCCTTTTTTGAAGGGCTTTGGTTCATTATAAAGCCATGCTCCAGTCAGTGGAGCAGTAGAGTTGTGGTGGGGCCAGTTGTAAAGTCCTCCTTGTATTCTGTCTCCCAGCTAGGTGGAATTATGGTTGAATAGAGTTTGAATCTTGTATGTTTAAATAATGTCAGGCCAGAAAAATAATGTAGCGACAGTGTGACTTAACATTTAGAGTAGTGAATCAGAAAGCTTCCATACCTTTGCCCCAATAAAACTTTAAAATTATACTACATTTTGGAAACTGAGCAACTGAAAAGGTTAGCCAAGGCTTTCAGTTGTCACTTGGAGCTCCAGTGTGCTCTGTGATTTTGTTTTAACTGTTCAAAGTATGGCATGGCATTTTTAATAACCAACAAGTCAAGTCACTCTTCTACTCCAGGAGCTCTGCTGCTCGTGTCCACAGACCACCTGTAACAATATAACTAGCAATTAGAGTACGGCACGATACAGTTCTATTAGTGTTATACACTGCTCAAAGAAATAAGGGAACACTTAATGGTCACATTTTGACACCAAGTCAGTCAAACTTCAGGGACGTCAATGTGTCCATTTAGGAAGCACAAGTGATTGTGATCAGTTTCAGCTGCTTTGGTGCAAATGAAAGTGACAACATGTGCAATGGAGGGAATGGTTTTACATGTGGTGGCCACAGACAGTTGCTCTGTCCTTATCCTTCCTGGCTGATTCTTCTTTAGTTTTGTCTTCTGCTAGTGTCCTTGGTACTGCTGTAGCATGAGGTGGTACCTGCAGCACAATCGGGTTGCACAGGTAGTCCAACTCCTCTAGGATGGAACATCCATATGTGCGGTCACAAGAAGGTTTGCTGTATCTCCCAGCACAGTCTCAAGGGCATGGAGGAGATACCAGGAGACTGGTCATTAGATGAGGAGAGCTGCTCAGGGCTGTAGAATGGCATCACCCTAGCAGCATGACCGATATCTGCTCCTTAGTGTGAGGAGGAGCAGGAGGAGCACTGCCAGAGCCCTACAAAATGACCTCCAGCAGGCTACTGGTGTGCATGTTTCTGACCAAACTGTCAGAAACAGACTCCATGAGGGTGGCATGAGGACCCCATGTCCTATAGTGGGACCTGTGCTCACAGCCCAGCACCGTGCAGCTCAATTGGCATTCACCAGAATGGGCAAGTCTGCCATTGGAGACCTGTTCTCTTCACAGATAAGAGCAGGTTCACACTGAGACGCCGTGGCCAACATTATCTGCCTGTAACATCATCCAGCCTGACCGGTTTGGATCAAGTTGGATCAGAGATTTCATTTATTTACTTTGATTTTCAGTGTGATTTTGAACCCAGCCCTCAGTGGGTTGATGATTTTGGTTTCCATCGACTATTGTTAAATCATTTTGTTCTCAACACACACATTTTCGGTTTAACAAAACTTACAGTTAATATGAGGCTTAAAGAACCTCCACGAATTTACAGCTTGATGTTGAGTACCTCCCCACATGGGTCATCAGTTGTTCTTCATGAAACATGAGCTGCAGTGTGCTGACGAAGAGAAGAGAGGAACTCTGTTTGTAGAAAAGGAAGTTGGATCCAGTAATAGATAAGAACCAGGGAAGTTAGAGCGAAGAAGGTGCTATATCTGGAGATCATATCTAAGCCAACACTGACAGTTGGTGTAGTCATAACCTATGAGTATGAAGCATGGAGGTCAAGTTAAGATCATCATAGTCAAGATCGTTTCCTGTTGCAGTTTAACATGCAGTATGTAATCCTGGACATTTTGGCCCGTCATTGTATAGAAAGCGCAGCTGTTACTTACACTGATGATGGCTCTGCTCTGTTCAGGAGTCCTAGTGGGAGTCACAGTGATACCAGGACCTTTCCTACTGCAACATGTCAAAATGTCTTCCATGAAAAAGGCCTATTCTGACTGTTACTGAGGTGACATTACTGGACTCCATCCAGTTCTCCCAGGCCACCCGCTGGGTTTGCTGTTGCAGCCACTAACTTTTCACCTCATTTCTTCAGTCCAGGCGGGAGGTCTAGAACTCATGTGAAGTACATCCATCCTCACTGGACCTCATGTTGGGTAACGCTCCCTCTGGAATGTGGAAAAGTTTAAGGGCATCAGAATAGCAGCCTGAGTGCAGATATCCACTGTATGTGGTACTGGAAAATCTTGGACACCAACCCTCTTAAAGCATGTTTGACACACAGTAACTCATTCAAAACCATGGCTGTTGCTTGTTTACAAGGATCTCAGACCTGCTGAATGTGTCTAGTATTGCGGCAGTTTCATTTCAGTGTTCTGACGGGCGTGTTAGTTTTGTAAAGACTAAATTCTAGTTTCATAAGAGACATTGTCGTCTTGCAACATTCTCCACAGGCCTGTCTCACCACAGACATTTTGACTTGTCACAGTAGCGGAAGCTCAGGTGTCGCTCATGACTCTAACGATGACTCTTCTCTTCAAGTGCTTCAGTGAGACTGACTGTGTCCAAACATGCGAAATACTACTAACCTGAAGTCAAAGCAGTTAAATGAAATTCAGCTTTTGTTCATTTTATTATTTACACCTGTGTTTTTCCTACTGACAAGTCAAAATGTCTCGCAAGTTAAAATGAAGGTTATACATTGAGGCTTTTCCTTGATCACAGCATCTACAGTCAAAAGCGCTCTCAGTGTATGAGTCTTTACTAGTTATTATCCAACCTGTATGTTGCATTTTTGTAATAAAGGACACTGATAGAACGAGAGGCTCTAATGGAAGAGTTGAATACAGGGTTCCCACACATTTCCATGGCTAAAATTTCAATACTTTTCCGTGACTTTTCAAGGACCTGTAATGAAAATTTCCATGACCATTCACAGTGTATGTAATTACTTATCTTGCAATTGCATTCAGGAGTGTGAACAAACTTGTAGCCATCAAAATGTTATTGCAGATTTTGGGGCAATCCCAGGCAACCCCCTGACATCAGCTCGAATCAGGAGGTCTTCACCTGCAGTCACTAGCACCAGAAGCATGCAGCATGGTTCATATGAGGGCTGAACAATTAATCGAAATTTTAGAGGCAATATGGCCTACTGCAATTTTCACATCCCCTCCATGTCGTTTTCCTGTCATGGCTTGGCTCATAGGCCATGACAAAAACGGGAGTCACACACGGTATCAACTGAAAAGTACACAAATTTATTATTAACAATAGATAATTGCAAAAACATAGTTAGGGTGCAAGGTGTGTAAATCTGTGTGTCGGCAGGTGAATGGGTGAGTGAGTGATGTGTGCAGGCTGTTGTGTGGTGTAGAACACAAACTAAAAACCAGGTCAAAGCCAACTAGACGAAAGTGTGGTGCTGGATGAGGCGAAGAGGGTGAAATGATGGCACAGCCAGGCTTAAGTAAGCTGCCAGTGGGAGACTGGCCAGGTGCTTCCAGTTGCCACTTACTCAGCTCCGCCCACCAGGACCTGCAAGACAGAGCAGACAGACTGACAGCAACACACACACAAAGCAGGCCCTGCTGAGGCAGGACATCATTCATGTCACTTTTGAATCTAAAATCCTCTCCATTTTCTTCTGTCATTTTCCTTTTGTCCACTAGAGGGTATAATATGACCACAAATGGCAGCCAGAACTGCTCATTTCTACTTTTATTTTAGACATTAAGTAGATGTTATTATGCATACTAATTGAAGGTGAATGCAAGCTAGAATATCAGCATTTACATATCAGTAACTGTGAGGACTGAGGGTTGCAGTCACTACATGCGCACACTAGATGTAACATCAACTCTTGCATGGTGGATGTGGATGTCAGCAGTGCAACAAGTGGAAAAAATGGAAACAGAAGATGAGGGCATGGAGGACATGACTTGTGGGTGAGAGGATGTTTGCCATTAGGACGCAGACATGTGTCCCTACACGCCGGTTTCTCCTCCTTTCTCCTCTTGCCCCGACTGACCCCCTCCAGCACTGCAAATACTCCCCCCAGATGTAGAATGCACAGCTTAAATCAACATGACCACGATCACTGGGGTGAGGAGCATGCAGGATTTGAGTGAGAGAAGGTCACAGACATTTTGCCTGGACATGCACTTGATTAAAGGCATAATATGTGTATATGCAAACACCTATGATGAGGTCAACATGAGAGGAATGCACACACACGCACGCACGCACGCACGCACCAGTGATCCTCGGCGTCACCCCGTGCTGTTAAACATCATTTACCCAGAATCCTGGACTTTGGAATGTGTGTTTATTTTCTCTGATGTCTGTCCTGATGAGTCATCTAACTGAAGTGTCCTCCATCTTTCTGTTGTGTCTCCCTCCTCTCTCTTTCTGTCTCTCCATATCTACATCTACTTTATCACAGAAAAACACAAGCTGATGCCTGCAGCTGCAGATATGTAGCAGAGATGTTTTTGTGTATCAATAATAGAGGTAATCACAGGGTTTATTTCTCTGTGATAAATGTAGAGGAGATGTGTGATATGTAGAGGTATGGCAGGTGATGACTACAGCAGGTGTCAGAGCCCCACCTACATCCTGCACATAAGAAACAAACACAGTGGAATTCACATCATATCACTCAGCAGGTTTCCATGAAGATCCTCCACAGTGTTTCATCGCTTCGATTAGTTCACCTCTCTGAATCAGTTGCAGTGCATGTGAGACGCTCAGGCGAGGTCGTAATGTTTGTGCTCAATGTTTGCATTTGATGGAGCGCTCATGTGCATGAGACCTTCTCATATGTTAGTCTGCAAGGCACCAGACCTGAGACCACCTCAGGTGGATCCACCAGGAGCTTCCTTGGACCGCTGAGGGAAAACAAAGCTGAGACAACATCCTTATTATGTTTCAACAGGACTGAAGCTCAGAACAACAGTTGGTCCTGCAGGGAGGATGATGATGAGGAGGAGGAGGTCTGCTGTGGGCCAGAAAATATGCGGAAAGAGAAAAAGATGAAAACATAAACAGTGTATCTAGCTTGCCATGTTTCTGCCAACGAATGTGTTTTGAGTATTTCACCATCAAATTGATCCCCGCAATATCATATAGTCCTGACTTTATTTGAAAAACATACAGTACATTATGGTAAGACATAAAATATCCAGTCTAGGGGCGTTGGTGTCTTAGTGGTAGAGCAGGCGCCCCATGTACAAGGCTGTTGCCGCAGCGGCCTGGGTTCGACTCCAGCCTGTGGCCTTTTGCTGCATGTCACTCCCTCTCTCTCTCTCCCCCCCTTTCACGCTTGTCTGTCCTATCAATTAAACACTAAAAAATGCCCTAAAAAATATCTAATTTTTTTTTTTAAATCCAGTCTATTTCTTGGCTTTATCCAACTTTATTCATACATGTAGTACTATTCCCTAAGATCTGAAAACAGGTTTTGATGTGAGATAATTCTACAACATATACAGATATTGAGAAGGTGAATATTTAGGACCTGAGCACCAACTGGAGCAAGGACCCTATTGAAACTGAGGGAATTAATATTACATTACGGGCGGGTTTTCTCCAGGTACTCCAGCTTCCTCCCACAGTCCAAAGACATGCAGGTTAATTGGTGACTCTAAATTGTCCATAGGTGTGAATGTGAGTGTGAATGATTGTCTGTCTCTATGTGTCAGCCCTGTGATAGTCTGGTGACCTGTCCAGGGTGTACCCCGCCTCTCGCCAAGTGTCAGCTGGGATAGGCTCCAGCCCCCTGTGGCCCGTAACAGGATAAGTGGTTATGGAAAATGAATGAATTATTATTATTATTTTGAGCAATTAATAAAATTTTTGAGGGTGTAAAGGAACTCAAAAACTCACAAAAATTTACACAAGCATCAAAACTAGTGAAAATTTTTATTTTTGATATTTTCAGGTCTCATGCTTGGATGTTACAGAATGGCTCAAAGCTCAACCATTGGTTTGTGCTCTCCTGTTTTGAAGCCTTGAATTCAGTCTTGGCCATCGCGATCTTGGTTTTTCAGTGCCAGAAGTGACCATATTTGAATAAAAGGCTGGTGCTGTGGAGGAGCAAGGGTTGACTGAGAAGCCGAGTACACTATTAATCTCACTACTAGTCACCCAAAGTGGGCCGTCCTTAATTATGCAGAACTTTAAGCTTTAATAAAATGTAAATGTGTGAGTTATACAGAGATTCACCCCAGGTACTGTTTTCATGAATGTTGACATTAGCTACAGAGACCAAAACTGTTTTTGTACCAGGCTGTAAACATGTTTATTGCTATAAAGTTGGGTGTTTTAATGTGGGAGTCTCTGGGGACTGACTGGCTTCTGGAGCCAGCCTCCAGTGGTTAGTGAATGAACCGCAGTTTTTGACACTTCCACACTGGCTTCATTTTCAGCCTCAGTGGTTGCTGCTTGGTAACATCCCAAGACTTTACAAAAACTCACTCGGAGCCATAAACCCAACTGGAAGTCAGCCATTTTGAATTAACTGAGCAATTTTAGTGGATTTTTTGCCATTCACAGGGATCATTTTAACAAACTCCTCCTTAAGATGTAACCTAATTGACCTGAAATTTTTTTGAGAGCTTAAGAGTTTTTGGTGTGTGTGTGTGTGTGTGTGTGTGTGTGTGTGTGTGTGGCCATACTTAAGTGTCAAATTTCATGCCACCACAAAACAGGGAGTAGTTTTTTAACTTCATGATACTTGGTCAAATCTGCCCCAAACTTCCTGGCCTCAGGATATATACAGTCTCACAAACATGAAGTCAGCCTTAAACATCATCCAGTCCACATCAAAATTACGTGATGTAGTTTACACATGATAAACAACAACATGATGTAATTATAGTGTGTTAGCGGTTATTGCTCCTTGAAGCTTCAATTTGAATATGAGCTCTTTCATGGATTTTTGAGCATGTTTTTGTGATACATAAAAGACATTTTTGTTCACAATTTTAAGGGAATTAAGCAAAAGCACAGACAGATGTTTGATAACAAGCAACAACAGGACAACATAGATGGATGATGGGGGAAATCCTTCATCTGGTGGAGCTCTGCTGCCAGAACGATGATCCCGAGCATCGCACAGTTGTTCATGCAGAACACTCAGACCCCATGCCAAGCTGCCGGCAGCACGAGAGGAATGATGCAAACTCTGCCTCCTGTCTGACAAAGATATCGAGCTCAGACAGCAGCCAGACTGATGCAAAGAGAGCGAAGGCCAAACTCGAGCCAAGACGGGTCATAACCGTCCGAGAAGAGTCAGACATAAAGATACCGTCAGTCGCTTCTGTAAGAGGGATGCTGAACAGTGTGAGGAAAGTCTGTCACCAAATGTTCTGTTGTTGCTGAATCATCATGTCTGACCTAAAAATAATCTCTGATGGTCCTTTCAGCCTTTAGTTTGGGTTAATCCTTTAATGTCTGGTTGCACATGGAGCTAAACATAATGTCTTCATAAATCAATTTACTCATTCAATCCCATGCAACATCACAATTACAGTACGTTACTCACAACCCAGTGTGTGATGTCCTCAGATAAGATTAGGTTGCAAAATGATTCAAATATTTTAAACAGCAAAGTCAGCAGGAACTGAACATTGCAACCTTTCCTCACCACCCACAGGCCAGACTTCTGGAGCAGTTGAAATCCCTTGTTATGAAATCTCTTCTTTCGCCTCAGTTCATTGGGGAGTTGAGACAGTCCGGTCTGACTAGACTGGTGCTGACTGCTGCGTGCACAGTGACCCATGTCGTCTCCCTTTACACCAGCACGACCAGCTGCCTTCACGGATGAAACATAGGACTCATTCAGGCTTCTGGACCGCTGCATTCCACTCATAACATACAGATAAAACCACCGACACACATGTGCAAAAGTTCTTATGTAATGTGCAGGCATGAAATTGTGATGTAGAAACTTGACTGAGCATGCAGAGCTACTGCAACTGCATGTCAGCCTACATGATTTTGAAACATGCGTGCTTGTTTTATGTGCGTACATCACTGTCAGGACTCTGTGAGCACTTGCATCCACTACAAAAAAAATAAGCAGGCAGTTGTGTACTGGACACTGAAGGACAGTGGAAGCTCTGTATGACCTGACATACAGAGGACACACAGCAACAGATGTACAACCGCCAATCCATATGTTCCTTTGTGTATGCAATGTACGTACAGTACGTACACGCACACATATGCACTGTAGGCGTATTTACACATGCATAACTTATCTAACTGGCAGACAAAAATGTCCTCATGCTATGTAACAGTGCCATCCTCAGGTTTGGTGTCTGCACACTGACTTAAGTTTCATATTATCTAAATATATATATCTTTATATATGTCAAACATGATATCAGGAGGAGGCTGGTGTGTCTTCCAACTGCTCACATGAGGTCACCCTAACATACATCCAGCTCTCATGTAGTGCTGGCAGAGTCTCCTCACTGAGATCACTGGGTTTGATACATAAGAAAAGGCTCTGCGAAAGAAAAATGGCTCACATTTTTGGGTGTAACCTCAGCTGATTTCCTTAAGTGCACTAAAAAAGTCAGCATTGCACTCCTGTGATATTGTCAGACTCATGATTTGATAAAAATGGATGCAAAAGAACCAGGAATATCCTTTTTTTTTATTCCAAACATTCTGTGTCAAAACCTGGCGCCTACATGCCTTATCTAACTGGCAGACAAAAATGTCCTGCGCCTTGATAGGGTTTGGCATCTGTACATGGAAACAGGTTCCACATATATATCTATATATTTTTATATATATATGTCAAACATGATGTAAGAGAAGGTTGCTGGCTTTCACTTGATCTCATGAGCATCATCTCTGCAAGAGAATGCAAGAAAATGTCTCAGAGTGAGACCACAGACGTGATTTGATCTGCTTTTTCACTTGCAAAACTATTTAAGGCTCATGCATGTCCAATAAAACATGTTACATTCTCATCATCTGTAAACATAATCTATGATCTCCTACTACATTTTGACACAGCTTGTTTTCCCAGGACAAGCACTGTTGATTCTTCTCTTCCTGTGAAGCTCTGTGTTTGTTATCTTGCTGCTTCACTTACTGGAAATTAAGGAGTGAAAGGTTCATGCAAGGGGCACAAAAACACTTTACAGTGCACAGTGGATACAAATAAGAGACA
This sequence comes from Epinephelus lanceolatus, assembly GCF_041903045.1. NCBI lineage: Eukaryota > Metazoa > Chordata > Actinopteri > Perciformes > Serranidae > Epinephelus > Epinephelus lanceolatus. The sequence continues at coordinate 17,588,446 of NC_135739.1, forward strand.
CTCTCAGTGTACGTTTGATATAAACACCCCAAACGGCCTGCACGCAATTCACGCATCAATTAGTTTCCTCGTTAAACCGCCGGTGCGAGTGTGTAACACAACCTCTTCATGTCACCCTTGAATAGAGGAGTAAAATACTGCCCTCCTCGCACACTCGAGCCTTTCTGCGGCTCTTTTATGACCTTACTGTGTCTTTAGTAGGAGGCTCGTAAAAGACTGAACTCCCACTGAGGAGCCTTTCTTTCTCTCTGTCCTGCCCAGCAAATCTGTTTCCCCGTCTAATGGATTCTGAACAGGCAATTAAGGCTTTAACTCACTCTTGTGCTGGTTAATCAAGGCTTTCTTTTTAGCTTTCATGCCACAAGTGTAAAATAAACTTTACAGTTGGCGAAACCATGACTCCTGAGTTTTTCTTTCTTTGACATTGTTTTCTCTTTCACAGCTGGCTTCGAGGTCTCAGCAGAAAATCCCTGAAGGTCTTTTCCTCTCCTGTTGTGTCTTGTCAGTGATGGCCATGGAAGAGAGTGGAAACACACAGATAAAGGGGAACACAATGTGAGGAGTGTCAGTGTAGTCATGAAAAACAATAAGGCCTTGCACAGGGATACAGTTTAAGGAACACAGGAGAAAATGGACGTGCGGCTCTACATCAAAATGAAGCCACATTATAATTAAGAGTCACCAGAAAACATACAGAAAACATGAAAGTCAGCAACCACATCTGCTGCCTGCTGGCTGCGGATCTTTAGTGTGGAAGTCACATACTGTACACACGGCATTACCTCAGCAACGCAGGAGGCCCCTCGCCAAGATGCATATTTACGCTGCATCGTCCTGTGAAATTGAATCCCTGTTTTCCTTCTCAACCTTCTCAGTGACTCAGCAGAATGGATGTTTGAAGATTTCACCATTTGGGGCGTGTGTGTGTGTGTGTGTGTGTGTGTGTGTGTGTGTGTGTGTGCACGGCTGCAAACACATGTTTATGAGGGTCATGTCTCACTTTCAGAGATTTCATGTGACTATTACAGACTGCATGTTGTTATTTAGCGTCTAAGCTACACCTGTGACTACACCTGTGTTTGCTACGGAGGTGCCGCTTTTAAATTCTGTAAACACGTGTAAATATTAGAGGCATGAGAGAGGAAGAAACAGGGACAGATAAGGAAACAGATGGAGTGTAAAAACAATCTCCAGATTTACGAATTAGTGCGCGGCTCAACGCTGCTTTGCACTTTTTGCAGGCTACAGCCGACATAATCTCAGGAGTGCACAGAGAGGAATGTGAAACAAATGTGCAGCCTCATAGGTTTTGCAAATCTGCAGGAGAAAAAGAAAAAGCAGCAACAATAATGTGAAGGAATTCCTCCCCAGCAGGAAATCTATGTTCTTTTTGCCATGATCTTTTAATTTCCTCAGCAGGTCTTAGGGTCAAAGCCAAACTAATTGGATCTCAAAGGGACTGCATGACATAAAACTGGGACATTTCAGATGTGTACACGAACCAGAAACACCACAGGCAGTCTGTCTGCTGCTGCTGCTGCTGCTGCTGCTGCTGCACGGTCTACCTGTCGTTACTGTCTACTGTCTGCCTGTCTTAAATCAGCTGCTGCTCACATTCCTCTCCCCTCTTTATCTCTCTACATCCATCTCCCTCTTTTTTACCGATAATTACACCAAATGTTAAAACTTTCAAGCCGTTGAGATGCCACTGCCAGGGTGTGTCATATACAGGATGTGCCCAGTCATTCATCACTGTGAGTCACCCCCTGGGGTAAAATATGGCAGTGAGCGTAGAGATGGAGGCTGAGATCACAGGCTGGGGGGATAGGCGTTGCTCTTCTCTCTAATTACTGGGTTGGGCCTGTAGGGCTGGCCATAAGCATCACCTTCCTAGCAATCACTGACATGCACACAAACACACACCTAAACATACAGAGGCATATATATATTTGAACATGTAGGATAAAAGAAACAACCGAATATATTTAGAGAAGTAAAATATAGAGCAGCAGCTGATTACTGAGGACAGTATGGTTCAATGGTGCAGAACATGTTCATGAGGGTATTCATTAGCATTAAACCAAATGTTCTGTTTGGCCCTTGTTAACAGCTAAAAACCCTATACATGACATTGTTTAATTACCTCCATATGTCATGACTTTCTCTAACTTCTTTAAAATTGCTCATAAACATGATGACGTTTCAGAAATCTGCTACAGAAAATGCGACATTACTTCTGTCTGGGGTCTCACAGACGACAGCTGTAAAACATGGATGTATAGATTTACTGCCTTGTGGCTTTACGCCCCCGCAACCCAGTCAAGTTGCGGTTACAGTTCACGCCCATGTCTGTTCAGACTCATATCTTGCCATGAAGGCAGACAGTGCTTCAAATATGGATGCAAAGACGCGACAAATTCTAAAATGCTGATGTTTCACACACGTCTTCAACCTGGCAGCACAGAAGATCTACAGTATACAATGAGCACAGTTTCGAAATTAGTGTCGCCAATTTGGTTTCCGACTAAATGTTTTTGGAGAACATTACGAAGCTCAGCATGAGTTCAATCAGGAAGACTTTCTTTATGCTTTATCCATTCACAATTCTCTCTATAACCCACTCCCACCGCTTCCTCCAATCAGCTGACTATGGGTGTTCCCTCTCCTGGTTAGCCAATCAAGCTTTGGCACGATCTCCTTCAGCCATTCATGTTGCTGCTGCCAAACTTTAAATCTGTTCTCCTCTTTGCTCCTTTCGGTGCAATCGGAAAAAACAAACAAACATGCAAATAAATATTCTTTTCTCTCAGGACAAGTCTCTCCTGCCTGAAATGATGTCACAGTAAAGCTGACCTTTGACCTCATCAATATAAGTTATCATCAGTTCATATTTTTATACCATGAGATATAAGTGTAAAATTTCGTCATTATTAGTGCATTTTTGAGTAATGGTCAAAAATATATTCTTTGAGGTCACAGTGACCTTTGACCACCAAAATCTAAGCAGTCCAAGTGGGTGTTTGTGCCAAATTCAAAAAATGATCTTTCTACAGTTTCACCTCCAGAAACCTTGTTTTACTTTTACTTTCTCTGGATCAGGGGTGGCCAAACTTTTTAAAATCTGGGTTATATGCAGACAAATATATGGAGTTACGGGTCAAGCAACAGTTAAGACATAGTTTTTAACCAGTAGCATGACAAGAAAATCAGTGTTTCTAGACTCGAAAAGCCCTAGAAAATACCACACAACTGCTGGAGCTCAGTCGGTCCCCTTCTCCACACTTTGACTTATTTTATCCTACTTGGTTCTATTTCTCCCTCTCTGGGAGTCTGGGCTCACCGCGCAGCACCCCACCACGCAGCACCCCACCACGCAGCACCCCACTGCATCCATCCACCCCTCCCTCCCTCGCGGCCCCGCACATATACCCCCGAGCCTCGGCGCCTCTCCTTGACCAACTAACCTAAATACTATAAACACACTACTAACTGTAAACCTACACTAAAATACACTATGCTGACAATACAATTCGACAAATTACTAGCTATTCTCTCTGCTCTACTACTCTCTCTGCTCTGATCCAACCTACTCGCTATCAGTTTGATAACTGCGGACAGAATGGTTTTATAGTAAGGGGAGGAGTAAAGGGAAGAGGGCAGGCTTTAGCGTGGACGGTTAGTGATGTCATTCGCCCTGAAAAAGAGTCATTCGCCTCCAATGTAATGTAAATTCAAATGTAGTAACCAGGTTTCAAGCTGTAGAGGGCACTCCATACCACATTTTTAAAATAAAATGTAGATTTTCAACAGTTTGCACTAAACTGTCAAGATTTTGAGCAGGATCAGTCAGTAACACTACAATACTACCAGAAACAATGATTATCAGCTGAAAAAAATGGTTTTAGGGTTTAGTTACTCTTTAAGAAGGGACTGACTGAGCTCACTGACTCGGCCGACCTGATTGCCTCAGGCAGACTGTTTCAGAGCCTTGGGGCCCTGACAGCAAATGCTCTGTCCCCTTTAGTTTTCAGTCAGGCCTCTGAAACAGACAAAAAACCTCTGCCTGAGGACCTCAAAGTACGTCTTGGCTCGTACGGCACTAAAAATCGGAGATACAGCTAAGACAGAGACCATGAAGAGCCTTAAAGCAGCAAAATCTTAATTTTTAAAACATACAAGGAGGTAGTGTAAAGAGGAATATGAAGGCAATGTCCTTAATACAGTGGCCACTGGCTCAATTCCAGACTGTGACCCTTTGCTGCGTGTCATCTCCTATCTTCCCCCCCTTCACGCTTAGGCTATCCTAAAGAATAAAGTGAAAAAGCCCAAAAAAATAAAATTAAAAAAGAAATATGCTTACTTAAAAACAGGCAGTGGGCCGCAGTTTGGCCATCCCTACCCTAGATAGTCAAGTATGATCGACACAGGTCACAGTGACCTTGATCTTTGATGTTTGTTCACCAAAATCTCATCAGTCCATCACATCTTTGAGTCCAAGTGGACGTTTGTGGCAAATTTGGGGAGATTCCCTCAAGGCATTCTTGAGACTGGGTTGGACGGACAACTTGAGAACAAAATGCTTCCGGCTGCAGCTGTCACAGGCATGAGGGCATAAAAACAAAACATTTCTGTGTCTGTGAATGGTGTCAACAGCACTTTGTTTACACCTCCTAAATCCCGAATAAATCTATTGTAGTTTTATATCAGTATGCTCAGAGAAGGTCAAACAGTTTTGACCCCCAAAATAAGAAAGATCACTGTGTACAATAACACACTGTACATGTCCATCTGTGGGGGACTTTTTGGCAAACAAAAATATTTCCTTAGGCCATATAGCATACATATCATAATACGTGTTATTTGGTGTAATAACAAGAGAAGTAACTAATAATTGACAGATTATGTAATCTTATGCATTTATGGTAAACAAGACAAACACTCCTCTCTGGCTTCTTCTTCAGGGTCAGAGCTATACCATATGTGTGCACACTGATTTCCTGCCAGGGAAACTTTTCTCAGACAATAAAAAACTTATCTTAATGTGTCCATGGAGCATATATTTGTCCAAGGCATTACAGAACATATTAAACAGTACGCCTCTCACTTTGGGTCACGCTCCGCACGTGATATCTTAATCCAAATCTCATTCAGTTTCTCCCTGAGGGTTTTAAAGGAATAATATTTCTGGAGATTAAACAACACAGCAGGGGGGCTTCTCATGCTGGACTGATTCTCTGAAAAACTGAATGTATGTCACGTTTAAAAACATGGAAACTTTATCCTTTAAAATCAAATACTGTGTGGAATCAGGGCGCTGACATTAAGGACACAATGTACCATACTGCAATGCTGGAAAAATATCTAGGCGAGAGGTCAGCCTGTTTTTGTTGTCCCCGGCTTTGAGAGAAAACAGAGGTGTAAAATATTCTCATGCAGGTGATTTGGCATGAAAATCATCATAAAAGTCAGACACATGGGCTCAGACACATTTCCCTCATGCCTGCTCTCGACCTACATGTGTCTTTGATTTATCTGGAGTTTCTAAGTTTCCTCGGTGCCCCCAAGTGCCGCAGAGGGGTATAAGTGCTACCATAAAGTACACACAGAGCATCTTAACATCTTGTTTTAATTTCACATGACATGATATGAGACAGGAATGTACCCTCCTTGATTTATTTCATTTTGAAGTTTTGCGTGCAGGCGGAGGACCCGGGATAAGACACTGTGGTAGCTTTTGCTGCCCAGTTGTGCCACCAATGGGAGAGGGGGCTGTTTAACACACCCACACTGCTCAGAAGATCTGTTTAAGATGCAGTGGTGGATGTTCCTATAGGCAACAGAGGCAGCCATGTAGGGTAACTTATAAAATATGATGTTGTTATAGATTTAACTACAAACATAATTAGCACTGGTGTCACAGTGATGCAGTGGTTAGCATTGTCGCCTCACAGCAAGAGGGTTCCCGGTTCGAATCCAGGGTGGAGGATTTGAACCCCAAAGTAGGGGAGCCCTTCTGTGCAGAGGTTGCATGTTCTCCCCGTGTCAGTGTGGGTTTTCAACAGTAAAATTCTACTCACACATCAGTACATCAGTAGTAGGGGAGACCGGGGTTGGTTGGCACACAGCTATTTTCTGGTCTTTTGAAGGTCACACAACATAACATCAAAATGTTTACTTTTTTCACCTGCACTTATCCACTCTGTTAAAACACCTGAAAGTCACCAACTTTCTTCGTGAGGATGATATATCAGTTTTATAGTCTAGAAAGTAAAAAAAGTGGTCTGTGGACTAAACATATAATAAAACTGTGTTAGATAGAGATACTGGAAAAGTGTTACTTCTGGTTATTGGACATGGGAATCAGCTACATTTTGATTTAAGATTTGAAAGTCTGATGAGTGATGGTAGCTGCTAACTTAATTTCATGAGCGGGGTCAGTAGGCACATGTACCAAAGAACTGTAAAACTAAAAGTTGTGACTGTAACTCTATTTTAAGTGATTAAAACTATTTTGAATGATTAAAAACAATGTTTATATTGTTATTTTATTATTATTTTGATTGGTCAATGGCCAAAGTAATCAGACATTCCTACTGATAAACTGCTTAAAAATATTCTTAGTTTCAAAAACAGGCACATACTCTGTTAAATGTTTATGCTTTCTGGTTCTTGTATGAATTAAATGTTCACATTGTTTCTATTAGTTGCTTTATTTTATTGTAACTATTACATTTTAATATTGTGCCACCCAACCAGTGGCGTATGGTAGTTATGATGGGCCCCACTGCACGCTATCATCTTGTCACAAGATCAGAGACTTCACACTGGACAACATCAACATACATATGACCAGGCATATCTGTATATAACATAAAATACCAAATAAAGTAAGAAATTATGAATTTAATTAAGCAATTTTAATTGTTTATTTATAGTTATGGAATAAGCATATCATTTTGTTATAGATGCTATTGACTACTGTACAAAAATAAAGAAAAACAAACATAAAGGAGATGGGTTTGTCTTTTTCAAGGGTATATATATAGCAAATGGCACTGTCTTTAATTTAATAAGAGTTCTTCTTTGAACACAGCCATATTTTCAAGGTGGTAATCAGTCATAAGGGCCCATTCTCCACCCAGCACATTATTAGCGCTGCTCGTTAAAATATCCAAACATAAACTATGCTCAAGAAATACAGCAGAGAGCAAAGTGTGCCAACCAACCCTGATGTCCCAGTCTCATAGTACAACCTGTATCAGTATTTCCCAAGAGCCATTTCACTGTACTGAATATCTTGGATACTCTACATGTTCACTTGAGTACTATCGTCAGTTCAGGACTTTAACTTTCATATTTTTGGCTTAAATGTCCACATTCATCCACATACATTCCTTCTTCTTAAAACATCTTAATATGAGAATATGGAAAAAACAATATAATATTGTCTGAGGCAACTTTTACTGTAATTTATTTAAACCTAAAACTAATTGACAGCTGATAACTGACACTAATGACACCATTTAAATGAAAGTTAATGGGAGAGTCCCGTGTGCTGCAGCCCTCCTGTGGAGCAGATTGTGAATGATCGTTCCTCGGTGATTCAGAGCTGCTGGGACAAAGTTTAACTCCGCCCCTTTACATCCAGCCAATCATGTGTGAATATTCAAATAAGCCACCCATAAAGATGACTTGGAGCGGCAACTGTGACAGACCATAAGAAACTTTACTCCCAAACCACAACTCCTTTAAAATACATACAATTGGATTTACAACTGGTCTCCCGACATCCAGAAATTTTTTGAATCAGGATATTTTAGAAGAAAAAAAAACAAACTCTCCTCAATAACATGGGACAAGAAAATATCTGTTTTTTGTCTGTTTGGATAATTTTGGGACAAATCTTTGCAACTTTTTCGTCTGACCCTGAACTCACCACCACTGAGTTTGGTAAGAGCAGCCTCCCTGTGTGTTTGTCTTTTTATGACTTTTTTTTTTTTTTTTTAGCAAGATAATATTTTCATGATTCATCTGCAGCTCTGTAACGAAGCAATCAAACGCGACTTAATTAATGCATGCTGTTCCGTGTTGACCGAGAGTAACCCCGTGAATCGCAGTTCAGGTCTGCAGGTCTGCATCATATTTCATACCATTCAGGTCCATGTGTGCATGAAGGAAAAGGGGGCTTTTGTCTGCAGGAAGAGCAGAGAAAAAGACACGTTAACAGTGAAAAACAGATTATATTAAAATCTAATTAAACTGAATTAATTCGAGATTGAAATACAAAAACATACTAGTTTTATTTGTTCAATTAGAATCCTCTTTTTGTAACTTTTCTCCACTTTTTTCTCTATTTAGCCTTATTTGAGTTTTTAAAAAGACATATTAAGTTTCATAACTGGGCTCAGTGTAAGAATCTAATTAGTTTACAGGTTTTTATCCATCTTTAATCAACGTGACTGAGCTGAATCTCCTCAGGAATTTCTGTCTCTTTACAATTTTTTGAGGTTTAATTCATTTTAATGCTGGTAGAAATGCAGTGGAGACAAAAGGGGGCGACACTGCCATGCCCTATGCCTCTACCAGTTGTCTGACTCACACTGGTTTAATAGTGGTCACTTGATGTGACTGTGAGGAGCAGCAAGGTTTCGCAATTTGCATGAAAAAAAAAAGTGTTTATTTGTCATCTGAAGGTCAAAATGTGATAAAAAAAATGATGCCTGATTTGTTGTACTGATGCACAGAGCTGGAATATGTAATAATAATGTTGTTAATACAGCTTTTCCTGCTCCTCAAACTTGCTGTCATATCCTAATGAACCTTTGTGTGTGTGTTGTGACAGTGAACTCCACAGTCACCGCGACCCCCCTGCCAACCACTACAGAATGGATCACAGACTACACAGACATTTTGACCAAGTTCTCTGTGCGCTCTTCGGAGACCCCAGAAGATGACATGTGCTACCTTGTCCCCGGACAGCCAGAAAGCATCAAAGACTGTGAATTCAAGTCAGATGAGCAGACCTTCATCGTGATACACGGCTGGACGGTACGTCACACCAGATTTATTTCATCAGCATGCATCACTTTAGAAAGGTCTATCTTGTGGGTGCTTCATATGTTAAGTGTCTTGTGTAACATGCATGCAGGTAATGTGCAATGTTCTGTTTCGGAAAACTTCCTGTGCTCCTCTGGCTCTAAGTCTTGCCAACAAACTGGTCATAAATGTTGAGCCACGTCCAAACTGAAGAGCATCTATACAATACTCAGAGCAGATATGTTGAGAGCAGTGACTTGGCTCTGCACACAGTCCATGCATCTCCTCCTATAATGTGATTTAGAGCCAGTCATGCAACAAGATTCGAACCTGATGACACCTTGGCTTCCCTCCAACCACAGGACACATAATGAGGGCTCAGGCCGGAGTAAATCACGCCACCCTGCAGCTGACCTCAGAAATGTTTGTGACCGTGTATGTGTGTGTGTTACTCTAGGTGACGGGGATGTTCGAGAGCTGGGTGCCCAAGCTGGTGTCTGCTCTCTTCGAGCGTGTGCCCAGTGCCAATGTGATTGTGGTGGACTGGCTGACCCGTGCCAACCAGCACTACCCGACGTCTGCAGCCTACACCAAACTAGTGGGCCGTGATGTGGCCAAGTTTGTAACGTGGATACAAGTGAGTGTTAACATTGGACATCCTGACAGCTGGCCAACAGCTGGATCGTATTCCCCACATCCTCTTTGTCAAAAAGTGGATGTGGCTGACTGATTTTAGGATCACCAAATTTTCACCGCTTTCAAAGTCAACCTGGCAGCACAGAAATTAGAGCAGCCAACGAATCTGTGACAAATTTGTATCTGATGATGTAATGTTTTTGAACCCAGCGGCGCTCTTGCGGATATGTTTCCCTACTGGTTATGATTTTAAACGCCCTATAAAGGCTTTTTATGGCCGTGTCTGTGGCTCACAGCAGCCTGTCTTTAAAAGGCTCAGTATTTAGGGGAGCACAGCCTTTGTTTTAACAACTTCAAGGCCAAAAGGGGTTTTGGCATAAACACTTTAGATTGTTTGTCCTTTGCACATGTCACTTCCAAATTTAAAGCTTGAAAAATTTGGCCAAATTACACATACAATTCCCCGTCCCCCTTGGATCAGGTCCCAAACTCCATTATTAAGACTTAAACAGTATGCTGCAGTGCTCTGCCAGGTGCAGCCTACTATTAATCCATCCAGCAAGTGTGAGGGATTCATTTTAAACTGTTTAAAGGCATGTCAGCATGTTCTTCTGGCACATCTCATCCATCACTTCCCTTTCAGAAAGAGGCGCAGTTGCCCTGGGAGAACGTTCATCTGCTGGGCTACAGCCTCGGAGCACATGTGGCTGGGATTGCTGGAGACCTCACCGACCATAAAATCAGCAGGATCACAGGTGGGAACATTAACTTGGATCATCATCATATACTTACATTACATAACGATAAACTGTATGAGCCTTGATGCATTATTTAAAAGTACATAAATATATTTATGAGCATGTGTATTGTGTTTAGGCTGCAAGCATTTTGGTAGACACTTTAAATGTCTTAATTTAGTCTCTGAGCCAATGAATGTATGCGTGCAAACACACCATACTATACTGGAGTGTACTATATACGCCCTGCTCATAAAAACAACACAGCACACCAGTGAAATATAGTCTGCTGGCCATTACATTCCAGGCCTGTATTGTATGTGTGCATGTAGCCAGTTGGTGCCGTGTTTGTCAGAACCTTATGGAGCTCTGAAATCTGTCGATCTGCTTAGAATAATGGTATGTTCACTGTGAGGCTGTGACGAACCCATAATCACTACTTCACATTGTTCTGAGTTGAAGTAGTTCTGCCAAAATGTCACACAGAGAAAAGAGACCAAATGAAACACATACTCAAATGTTAGAAATGACCATTTAAGATACAGAAGTTTATTATTCACCAGAGGTATGGACTAGAGTCAGACCCGAGTCAAAAATTTGATGACTTTCGGCACATCGGTGGCTTAGTGGTAGAGCAGGCACCCCATGTACAAGGCTGTTGCCGCAGCGCCCTGGGTTCGAGTCCAGCCTGTGGCCCTTTGCTGCATGTCATCCCCCCTCTCTCTCCCCCCTTCACACTTAACTGTCCTGTCCATTAAAGGCATAAAATGCCCAAAAAAATATCTTTAAAAAAAATTTGATGACTTTGGACTCAACTTGACAAAATCAAAAAAAGATTTGCAACTTGACCAATGACTCCTGACTTCCCTTGGACTTGAGCCTTTTGACTTGAAAATACTTGATACCTTCCCCCAAGCCCAAAGATTAAGAGGTTAAAAATGTAAACTTGTGCCTTGAATCATTTAATACCCCATAATTTCCTGGTTCAGCTAACATTAGCAAGTCAACATTTAATGGTCCAGATCCACTTTGTTTGAACCAATCAGAGAACATTCAAAACGCAAAAACCCCCAACTTTGTTCAACGTGTGAAGTTGCACCAAGAACGGCAAGCCGAGGCTAATACTAGCATAGTTAGCAAGCTAATGCTTGGCTAACATTAGCTTAACAACTAAGTAACTTTTTAAAAAACTTGCTGTGACAAATGAATACAAATTTTAAAAAGCATTCATGATTAAAAAAAAATGTTATATATTATTATCGCACTGTATTTGTTGAAGAGCATGTTACGACCAGGCAGCAACCTCCAAGGCTGAAAAATTAAGGCAAAGTGGAAGTGCCAAAAACTGCAGTTCATCGAATGGCCACTTGAGGCTGGCTCCAAAAGCGAGTAAGTCCCCATAGACCCCCATGTTAAAATGCCCAACTTTACAGCAGAAAAACATGTTTACAGCCTGGTACAAAAACTGTTTCAGTCTATATAGTTAATTTCAACATTCATGACAACTGCAGGGGGTGATTTTTTTTTTTTTTTTAACTCACCTGTTTATTTTTGGTTAGTCCAGAATTTACGAGCCAGATCTACCCCTTGCCCCTTCACAGCTCCAGCGTCTTACCCACATATGGTCACTTCTTCAACACCCAGAATGCTGAACTTTAGGCTTCAAAACAAGTCCACAAACCAATGGGTGACGTCACAGAAGCCCAAAGTTTAGGAGTTTAGACTTGACTTGGGACTTGTTAGTCTTGACTTAGGACTTGAGTGCAATGACCTGAGACTTTTTGTGACTTGGAAAACAATAAAGTGCAACACACACTGCCGCCATACGCCGCGTGTCAATACGCCCGTCTCCATTATATTCTATGAAGCAACCCACACTGGTCCTGGCCGACCCGCCACGCCGCTCTGCTTCAGCCCAGTGCTCTATTTCCATCGCGGCCAAGTAGGAGGCCAAATCCAAGTTGCTGTTGCCTCAAAGTTTTTCCTCTTCTTCTTCCGTTACTAGCAGTTGGCAACCGTTGGCAACTAGTGTAGGTACAGCCACCTAGAGGGCTGGGGTGGGAAATACACGTCAATGGTGCCGCTGCGCACCGCTGCCAGTGTGTGTTGGGGGGTGGCACTTGACGGCCACAGCGCTGCGCCGGCGGCGATGTGTGTTGCACTTAACTTAGTCCCATCTCTGTTATCCACCGACTCATTCTTTTTGTTGCACAGTCAGCACAAACACATTCTTCCCAAACAGCTGAATTCACCTTTGCCTCACTCTCCCTTCCTCTAGGTCTGGATCCTGCTGGTCCCACCTTTGAATACGCAGACAACCAGAACACCCTGTCCAAAGATGATGCCCAGTTTGTGGATGTCCTGCACACCAACACCAGGGGCTCCCCGGACCGCAGCATCGGCATCCAGAGACCCGTGGGCCACATCGACATTTACCCCAACGGAGGCACTTTCCAGCCGGGCTGTGACATCCAGAACACACTGCTGGGGATCGCACTGGAAGGCATCAAGGGCCTCCAGAGTATGTACTCCAAATACATCTCGCTATTTGTTCCTGCTCGCGATGACGCTTTGGGTTAGGTTTCAGTGTATATACTGTAAACTAAACTTCAACTAGATGACCTCGTGCCATGTTGGCATGCATCCGCCCTTATTATTAGACTCCAGTGGCCAGTAATGCGCACTGAATGATTACATACACAGTTTACGCTCTTGGATTTATGTCATGTATTTTGGAATGTGCAATAGCTTTTGTGCAAGTGATAATAGCTAGCAATCTTCTTTTTGGAAGAACAACAGTGTTGAAAACAGTCAAGATAGGCTTATATAACTTTACATAGTGTAAACAGACGCTTTGCCTCCATAAAAGCTATAATTAAAATATGCTTGATTCCAGTCACAACAGCCACAGATTGAGAGTATATCTGCCAGATGCTATAAGAGTTTTAACCAAGCAAGTCAGAACTAAGTGAGAAATGCCATCTGTGTCAACGCTGACATGTCAAGAGTCGTAAAAGCAACACATGTGGAAGACATTTTCTCGGTTGCATGATGTTAATCTGAGAGAAGACGCAGAGGTTTCACAGCTTCCATACTCTCTGTGCCACAGATATGGACCAGCTCGTCAAATGTTCCCACGAGCGCTCCATCCACCTGTTCATCGACTCCCTGCTGAACATCCAGCAGCAGAGCCTGGCCTACCGCTGCAACTCCAGAGAGACCTTCAGCAAGGGTATGTGCCTCAGCTGCAGGAGGAACCGCTGCAACAAGATCGGCTACAACATCAACAAGGTCCGTCCGACCCGCAGCGCCAAGATGTACCTGAAGACTCGTGAAGTGATGCCTTACAAAGGTAAACACTGGTTTTGTGTTCTCCTCTGTGTCAGAAAACAAAAGAAATACTATTACAGAAAAGTCTGGCTGGGTTTATGTACTTTACAGAGGATTAGTGGGAGTTGAGTTAATTGATGCACATACCATAACTGGAGTAATCCTCAGCGTGTGAGCTGCTGTTGTTAAATGTACTTAGTGTGGATGTAGCTGCCTGGAGCTGGAATTAATATTGGTACACACTGCACTACACACACTCTGACAGTAATGCAGGCAGACATGTTCAACAAGTAGCAAGCATTCAGGGGGTCACATGAAGAAGAGGTCATGGGTATTTTAGTGGCGTGGGTGATGCCTAGGTAATGCGACACTGCTGCATGTGATGGACTATCAATGGAAAAGTTAATTTAAGAATTTGGCACAAGTCAGCAGTATTTTTGTGCAAGTATGGGCATGTTTAGTAAATAGTTTTAAACTCATGAATATATATAAGGGTGCGTGAATGTGACCAGGATTTAGAGCACAATTAGCAGCGTTACAGTCACATGGAGACAAAGAAAGGTTACATCAGAGCTTTTAAAGTATTAAACCAACTTTAAATAGTGGTATGAGCCAACTGCTAAGAATACGTCAAGCTCTGAGAGTGTCTCTAGTGTTAACAGTCTGTTTCCTCTCTCGTAGTTTTCCACTATCAAGTGAAGATGCATTTCTTCAGTAAGGACCGACTGAGCTTCACCGAGCAGCCGATGAAGATTTCTCTGCATGGAATGCTCGGAGTGAAGGAGAACATTCCCTTCGTCCTGTACGTACACCAAACAGTGCAACTTTTCAACATCCTTAACAGTGTTTCCAACTATCCTGACTCTAAAGACCATAAACACACGCGTGCAAACCCTCATACACACACACCGATAGAAGACAGTCCGACGTGAGCTGCCAATCTTTGAACGTTCCTCTTCCTTTCACCCTGCAGGCCCGTCCTGGATGGTAACACCACTTTGTCCTTCCTTATCACCACCGATGTGGACGTCGGAGACCTGATGATTGTGAAGCTGCGCTGGGAGAAGGATGCACTCATCAGCTGGTCAGACTGGTGGGGTAGCAGCAGGTTCCACATCCGAAAACTGCGCGTCAAGTCGGGGGAGACCCAGTCCAAGTAAGTTCTTGGTCACCATCACAAAGATGTGTTTATCTAGAAGAAACTAGAAAAGATTCAGTGACACTTTGGTATTTTATTGTACTCTAATTTATTAATTCAGTTTTACTTTAAAATGTTTTTTTTCTCCGTGTGATTTCAGAGTGATCTTCAGTTCAAAGGACGGAGAGTTTGCCTACCTCGTCAGGGGCGGAGAAGAGGCAGTCTTTGTCAGGTCAAAAGAAGACAACATGAGCCGTAAAGAGAAACTGTAAGTTGAGGAGCTTGTTTTTTTAATGTCATTTATCAATTGATGCTTCAAACTCCAGTTTTGTCAGAAATGGAAGCTCTCCTGCTTAAACAATTGTCTTTCCTTCCCTCCAGGCTGCACAAGCTGAAGATGCAGGGCACTCTTTACGGGCAGAACAACTCTTGAAGTTGCACTTGAGCACACACTATGCACAGCATCCATCCCCACACACATAGCCAAAGATGGAAAGCACACAGCAAAACTGGGAAAGCCTTTGCAAGTAACTGGACATATACCGAATGCTGCATTTCTTTTTTTTTTCTTCCTGTTGCGCCTCATGACTTCATCTCCCAGTGCAACCAACACAACCTCGTCCACAGTGCTGGAAAGCGGTTTTCTCACTCAAGATCCCTCCTGTCTCTTTTCGCATATTCTGCTGCTGAAACCTTCAGTAACTTTTGCTGCATATATTTGTAATCATTTCATGCTTTTGTAGCCTACATGTACTGTTTATACTGATTTTGATGTATTCTGAGCCCCTGAAGTGGTGTGTTTGCTTTGCCTTTGTGAACTTGGATTATTGTATAAATGATTCAGAGTGATAGGCACATTTTAGGCACATCTTTCTATTTTATTTTATTTTATTTTTTTAATGTGCAAAATGAAAATTTTGTCCCTTATGTTTGTCTTCACTGAACCACTAATTGCCAACAATTGACAGGGACCAAAGAAGTATTTACTGTCTACTGAACGCTAGTCTGAGTGGGAGGAAGTTCGCTGCAAAGATCAGCCTCTCATTGGGCGGAATGAGCCACCCGCTGAAGTCCCGCCCTACCACCTCCGGTTGCAGTTTTCAACACGTCCTTTACTAACTTTACTTTGCGGTGTTTGATCTTGCGGGGATGTAGCCATTTTTCTGCCATGGTTGCGTCCTGTAGGCGATATTTTTGTGGCCGTGTTACACCAAACCCCCCCCCCCCCCCCCCCCACCACCCCCCCACCCCCCCACCACCGGCAATATTTTTGCAAACGCACCGTTGCTGTGGTACCGCCAAGAACGATTGTGATTGGTTGAAAGAAATACAAGCAGCCGGGGCGTTTTTTTCTCCAATCTTAAAGTGAGAGTCGGCCCAGCCAGACCTTTCTTTTCTTGAGAAAGGTCTGGTAAGCGAGACTAACTGAACGCAGAATCACAGCAGTCTTTGTAAATTACTTTTTAAAATTAGTATTATATATATATATTTTTATTGAATATGAGTGATGTGTTAATATCTGATCTCTTGGAGCCTTGCTTTGTCTTTGATTGTGTTTTGGTTATTGTGTCACTGGTCACTTTAAAACGGCTCTCAGTCCCCTTCAGCCATTTAAATGTTACGGTCATTGAGATTACGGTCCAACAGGGATATGCATTTTAAAGTTTGGCTAATTTGTTTTTTTTTTCATGAACTGTACTGAGGTCACTTGTAAATCCAGTATTGGCTATGTGTTCCTTAATTACTTCATGAATGGGTCAACATTGCCTCACCTGCAACAGTTTACTTCATTGACTAAGCTCCGTCTACAACATGCCCTTATTTTGAAAGGTCAACTGTTACAAATTTGCTGACAATAAACATGCAAGCCTTGGTAATTTGTGATGGACTGGCCTACATGATAGCCATAATACATCTCAGAAACAATTCGTGTTGTATTTATTGAATGTACATTTATATATTTGTATATTAAGCTGTAATATGTTTTGGCGGGCTTCCACTGTCGTCTGTATTTTTATAAATGAAGCGTTTTGTGATTTTATGCACCAGGCTTTGGAGAGATCGATCAAATTGGTCTTCATGCCGGCTGTTCAGAGCATTTATGAACTGAAATGCAGTGCACTGTATAAATAAAGAGCCCAGGATGGTTTAATAAAGAGATAAACCACGTATTCCTGACTGCTCCAGTTGCTTTTAGATTAAATCATCAAAAAAATGTGGACCTGCATTGGAGATAAAGTTGTCACTCACCATGTCATGGATGAGAAAAACTGGCAGGTACATGTCCAAACATGGCCAAGAACTTCTACTTCAATCAGATGTAAAACATCTGCCTGGTAGCAGCTAATAGATTTTAAAAGCAGCTGAAAATATCTTTAAATATCAGCGATGACAGATGATCCCTCTGAGGGATCCACCTGAACATCTGCAGGCTGACAGCTCCTTGATTGAGGCTGACAAACTGGTAATTCTTCTACCAGAAGTATGACACACTTCAACATGGAAGATCATTTTAAATTATAAAAGACATTACTCCTTATTATACCAGTGTTAGTCATCAAAAACGTTATTGTATGTTTATTGAAGCAAAAATTCACTCTGCTTCATGGTTGCCCCTTATGTCAACTAACCGCAGTAAACATATACATTATACTGTGTATGTTTTATTATGATTGTGATTTATATGTATGAAGTTGTATTTATTTGCACCAGGCGCGATTCCAGCTCCTGTAAAGAGAGCATGAATCACAAATAACAAAAACCCATGCTGAGCTGCTTGAGTTAAAGGCACCCTGTGGAGTATTTTTATTGTGAATGCACACATTTTGATTTGCATCCAATGTTTCTCCCCTGAACACAATGTACAGAGTGTATCCTCATGGTCTGAGAAACATGATCAGTGCATTTATTTCCTCAAACAACATGCCCAAAGACTTTCTTTTTGATGTATTGTTCACTTTTCATGCTCATATTTGTCTTTTTTCTGCATTCTCATTTAAAGGTAATAATAATAATAATACATTTTATTTAGAGGTGCCTTTCAGAGCACTCAAGGACCCCTTAACAGACACGGCTAAAAAAATCACAAGCAGCATTGCATCCAAAGATCATTTTCTATGTTCGAGCCATTTATGGGCATGAACCCCCACAGCGCTCAGGTGAGGTCAGGGCTTTACAAAAAAAGGTAGTAATCACATTCCAGACCGTAAGCAGCGGGCAGCCAAGAGACACAGTGTTACAAAAATGCAAATATAGCGAGGCGTAACGCCAAATAAGGGTGAATCTGGGGTTGGCTTTTACTTTCACTTTTGCTGGCCAGTGTGTTTGCAAACAGTAACCTCACCAGTGTCATGGTGTTAGGGCTGGCAATGTCAGCTGGTTCCAGTTCCAATATTTTCTGACTGTTGGATGGACTTGATGGCAGAAGCCGGTCACCTCTAGTTACCAGCCTTGATCTAGGGACGACTAGTGAGGGTACGGTTGAGGATCTTAAATCATGACTTGGAGCATAGGTCGTCAGAAGCTCAGCTATATAACTTGGCGCTAAACCATGTTGAGCTTTAAAAGTTATTAAAAGAATCTTGATATCAATTCTTAAGTCAACTGGCAACCATTGGGGGGAGGCGAGGATCAGGTTTTTTTTTTAAATAAAGCCACTTAAAACTGAGCAGCTGTCTGGGTCTCACTTTTGGGTCCAGTTCTCTCCATTTCATACAACATTATCTATCTTTAAACAATTACATTTTCTCAGGACACAGTAGCTCAATACAAGTCAATACAACAGGGCAGTAATTATGATATGTAGTTGGGGCGACACATCTCCCCCACTGGTCAAATATGCTAAACATGCCCCCGATTCAATTTTTTTCACTCTGTTGTCATGTACACACAGGCTGGAAATACACACACATGCGCAAACAGGACCTATACATGCATTAAATGGAGAGGGGGCTGCCTCAGACAGGCATGTCAAGCAGTTGGGGGTTCAGTGCCTTGATCAAGGGCTCCACCAGTGCCCAGGAGGCCGACTGGCACCTCTCCAGCAACCAGTCCATGCTCCATACAGGACTTGAACCAGTGACCCTCCGGTTCCCAAGCCAAGTCCCAATGGACTGAGCCACTGCCACAACCTTTAAGCACATCATCATGACCCAAAGCATATAGCTACAACAGATGTGTTTTGGGATCTAAGCCCAAACACGAGTAACCTACATCTTGCTCTCTGTTTCTTAGCACATCCTGCCTATAGGAGGACTGCCTATCACTAAGAGACACTGAGTTCTTGTCTATACCAACAATATAGGGAGGTCACTCATCAAGACATCACTCTGCAGTGCCACACGTGGTGAAAAGCCTTTATGTGTCTTAAAATAGGTTGTTATTGATATCGTAGTGCTGAACTATCTTCCCCTCATGGCTTACAACCGTGCTAACAGTTGTGCTCGTCACACATGAAGGTGTCGATCAGTCAACATCTGAAGCCACTTAAAGCCCACATCCAACATGTTTTAATAGTACAGGATTAGAGCTGGTTGTTATTACTAAGCCAGCTTTGCTTAAAATGCAAAACATATTACCTAACGCTGAAACAACCCACTGTATGAGTAAGAAAAAAAAATTATATCTCTGATTCTTTGACTTTGTGGGTTAGTTCCTCTGAAAGAGATTTCCCCTCAACTGTGAGTTGAGCAACATTTGGGATCTGGACAAAGTTAGAGAAGTAAAAACTGTATGATTGGCAACTCATGCTGGTGTCCCTTTTTATTTTTGATTATTCTGGTACACTTCAAAGTCCAACTGCTAGTCAGATGAGGACTGTTATGATGTTCTTTTTTTCCAGTGACAAAATGTTCCTTTGACTTAAAAACACTTTTCCAAAATTGGGAAACAGTCTTAGCTGAGAGAGAGATGTCACTAAAAGGAGTAAAAGTTTAAGAGATCAGCATCTGAACATATTTGTGAAGTATATCTGATGCTAATAACACAAGCAGGAAAAAAATGTTAAATTTGACCCTGCAGCTGCTGACAGCTGGTGCAACACTGTGATATAGTTACATCTCTGTAATAACAATGCCCTGTAATACTGAATGCAAGCATCGGCATCATATTGCCCTGGAAACATTTGTGTTAAATACAAACTTTAGAGTTTCCACAACATCTCTGATACACTGTGGAAACGCTGTCTCGTGACTTTGTGTTGTTGGTAGACATCTGTTGTTGAAGCCACGAAGTTGACTTTTAAAACTTGTCCAGTGGCCTGCACAGACATACAGCCTGGCTCTTTACTGACCCACCGTGTTTGTTTTGGACCAGTGGAATACACCACAGAGTCTTGTATTTGCACATCATGTGATTGTGTGCCATTCCTTGAAATCAGCTTGGGAAAATAAATCCTAGAAGTACAAATTAAAAACATTTTGTTGTCTCCAAACTTTGTGGAAGAGTTACTGCTTGTCCACTCTCCCTTTCTGCTGGCACCAACAAATCTCTGCTGTGAAGGTTTGGATGGATGTCTGATTCACTCTGCTCTTCATCACCTCCCCGTCGCCATGACTGAGTCTTTCCCCTTCACAGAGACCAGGACAACAGTATCAGAGGGAATAAAAATGCAGGGACTGCTTTTCGAGGAAAATGTCGTCATGTTCATAGAAGCAAAACAGCTCATGGAGCCAGCTGCTCTCTGTTGGAGCAAAGTCTTGTGTGTTTTGTGTGTGTGTGTGTGTGTGTGTGTGTGTGTGTGTGTGTTACACTGTGTGGACTACACCTCTTGCCACAGAACAACACTGAATTAAACTCCATTGTTTTTGCAGGTTTCACACCTTTGTTTTCGGTTGAACAAAGGCTCCCGACTCAGGGTTTTTACAGATAGCTTCAGGTTAGTTAAAAGAATGTTAATAGTGCGAAGACTTGTCCCCACACGCAGACCACCAGGGCCTGACTGGCCAAAACAGCAGCTCATTTTAATCCAATAAGAGGAGGCTTCAGGTGCTGCAAACCTGTTTGACTGGATGAAAGTGGAAGGATGTCAGTCATGAATAAGTCCAACTGTCATTAGTTTAACAGCACTTAAAACAGGATCCTTTTTTTAAAAAACGGTAGCCTTATATACTATGTAAGCCGGTGTTGTGGTACTCGAAATCAGTCTTAATCTCAAGACTGCTTTTAAAAAGTCTCGTATTGGAATCAACCACATTTATTTTGCTCTGTTTTGTCTCGGCCTCAGACAAAGATTACTGAGGTTTTTATTCTAAGACTGGTCAAGACCACAACTGCAGTTTGCACTAAATTGCCTGTGCATTTTCTGATCTATTCCTGAACACCATGATTGTATGGAAAACTTCCTGCTTCAAATACAGTAAATAACTTTACCCATTTCTAATTTGAAATTTTTGTTACCGCTGTCACCCCTCCCCATTCCCCTTCACTTCTTGGTCTTGGTTTCATCCCCGCCTTGCTACACTTTGGTCTTGGCCATGACTTGGTCTCAGTTTAGGTGGTCTTGAGACCTACAGCAAGTTAACAAGTAGATGGAAATCTTTATTTCTGCAACAGGGCTGTTATTGTTAGAGTTACATCTGAAAGATCTGGGTAAAAATCTGTGATGCTGTAGCTGAAATGGTCACAATGACAATGCTAACATGCTGATGTTGAGCAGGTATAATGGTTACCATGATCTTAGGGTGCGTTCCAGATCGCATACCTTTGCTTTTTACTTTTAGTAGGTCCTGCAACTGCCCTTAAAAGTACGTACTGTTGCATGCAATATGCATACAATCGGGATGTACTACTTTCTCATAACATTACGCCCTGAACTTTGACCATCTTGCTTTTATATCCATTACCATGGACATAGACCAAATGCCACATACTGAGTTCGCCAGAGACGAAGATCAACCCGGAGAGCTCTGCAGTTGTTACGTATGTAGTTTAACTTTAAAATTGTAACTGCACAGATTGTGGATTTTAACATATTATATTTGCGACAATAAAATTACATCTGCAGTTCTCTCTCGTGTTATGTCCTGCTGTTGTTTGTAATATTTAGGATTTTTTCGTTCACTTAAACAATTAATATTCCTATGATTACTGTTCGGCTGGTTCATCAGTTACTTGAACGCACTGTCATCCGTCATTGTGACTTCTGGCAGCTGTCAAACAGCTGTCAGTGAGCTGTCAAGCTGTCATCTGATTGCAGCTCAGTTGATGTGATGTATCGGCCACTGCACAGAGGATTGTGGGTCAGAATAGCCAGAAAAGCATGCTGGCATGCATACTGCAAAATCGAACTAGATGTAGTAGAATATCCTGGTATTTTTGGCACACTGCATTTAACATACTATGTATTGGGACATACTAAATCATTCCCTGGCACACTAAATAATATGGTAATATGAGGATTGGAACACACAGATCATCTCTGTTTAGCACATTAGCACGCTAAGATTTGCTAATTAGTACTAAACACAAAGTACAGCTGAGGTTGATGGGAATGTTATTACTGTAGGTTCATAAGTCAAAGTATTGGACAAAGTCAAATGCTGACCTACTGGTGGCACTAGAGGAGAAGTCAGGGGAACTCCAAAGTGAGTAGGGTTCATCCTCTGGGGACCATAAAGGTCAGTTCAGAATTTCATGGTAGATATTCTAGTCTAGACTAAAGTGTGGACAAACTGTGGCTAAAAATGGAGTTAATTATTTTAGAAATCTTCTCTGTAAAGACTCTCAATATATAGTAAAAAATCAGAATCAGAATAAGATGTATTACAAACTCTTTAACCATCACTTCATCGGCCTCCTGCCCACTTTGCCTTGGCATCTCGAGCCGGAGTTTTGGGCAACAAATCAGCTGCTATGAAGCCAACTATTCTTGCCTGAACTTTAGCACATAATCCCCGACTGGCATGTGACAACATTTGTACCCAGTTAGTGAGTGAAATGCTTTATGCAATAGGTCAAAGGTCAGAGTTTTGAAGTAATGGAAACTTAGAACTCTGGCTTTAATGATAGCAAATTGAAACACACACACACTGTCCAAATGTTGCTGAGGCTTGATAATGTTGTTTGAGTTTGCCAAGATGTCACTATGCCAAGAGTCTGAGTGCTGGAACCTCATTTAAGGAGGTGACTTTTATATTAATCATAATATAATACATTACTAATATGTTATAAGTATCACCATTTATGAATATTAGACTTATAAGGATATTCAGCATTAAATAGTTGCATAAAGTCTTCATATAAGTCAACGCAATGTCTTTAAAAACCTGCATGTAAAGAACTGTATAAAGCATTTTGTGTACAAAATCTAATAAGTTGCCTCAAGTGATGTCACTTGAGTCGGCTGAGGCTGAAGAGATTAAAATGAAAAGAAAAACAGAGGTCTGGAGTTAGAAAGAAATTAGCTAACCTTTGTAGATCGCTCCTCATCCCTGCTGGAGGCTAGCAGCTCGAGGTTGTAATTGCTACAAGCATAACACACCCAAAACTCCAACCGAACGCAATGTTTTTTTTAAAAGGACAAAGAATAGGCCTTTCCCAAACCGCACCCTAACAAATCCCACCCCATCACGGAGTGTAACTCCATTTGAAGTCATCTTCACAGCTGAATGAAGCACCCCTCATTAAGGTGCAGGACAGGGGTCGACAACCTTTGCTATCAAAAGAGCCAGTTTTAGTTGGCTTTGGATGGCACTGAATGTGGATGACCCTTCACTTGAACACGTAAACAGAGTGTAAGTGGGTGGGGAGATGATGTATGGGGAAAGGCACTACATGTGGATTCAAAAAAAAAAGATGATATCTCTGGTTCTGGTGCATCCATTTAAGGTTAAGGGAGTTAAGGGAGTGTAATGTTAAATCTGTAAAATCCTCTTCTGATAACCTATAATGCAAATTACTGACTGCATTTTTGAACAACAGAAAGACCTATGTAGTACCTGATGCCTGCAAGCTTTCACCTCATTAAAAGTAACACTGCCTGCTGCAGGTTTGTGCCTCCTCTGTATTCTCTCTCTCATATGAGCTCTCTGATGCCATGACAACAGCAGATCAGTGCAAAGGGGCCCCAAAATGCCCTTAAGAGGCCCCTTATGTCCAGCCAAGCTGCCTGCATCCCAGAATGTCAGGGTGAGGCAGCCATGTAGGTAACCGGTGATGTATATTCTAAGTTTGTCCGCTTCGGTGCACAACAGAAGCTTGTCTCCTGAAAAACAGTCATGACCTGCTTGTCCGGCCTGCGTCACACCAACTGACTGTAAATACTGACAACAACACGACCCAGGTGTCTGAAAGTTCATCACTGGTGCAGCCTGTAATTACTAAGAAAGGGAAAACAGCGCTGTTTAAATAAACTGTTAACAAAATGTTCTCATGAGGGGAAACATTTTAGTAGCATGTAAACTATAAACACTTTTAAAAGAAACCAAAACTGTAAATAAGTCACTTTTGGTTTGGAAAACTAGAGGAAAGTAGTTGCAAATTAATTTTAATTGATTATAATGAAAGTATTAATGTGACCTTTCACCTATACACGAGGGTTTAAAGCACATTTTTGCTGTTCCTTCTAACTTCTAAATATAATCACTTGTAGTGACATAATAAATTCCAGACTGGTGAAAACATCCAGCATCCAGGCACAGAAGGACCTAATGGCTGTTGCAATATGAACTTCTTGAAGGTCCAGTGTGAAGGATTTAGCGGCATCTAGTTGTGAGGACTGCAGACCAACCAAGTGGAACGTCTCCCGTGTGCCAAGCGTGTATGGCGGCCAAAGCGAAAATGAGAACACACGAAAACACAAAAAACAGATTTGGTCATATCTAGAGCCAGTGTTTGGTTTGTCCATTCTGGGCTACTGTAGAAAAACATGGCGGACTCCAATGGGTGAGGGCACGCTCCATGTATAGATATAAACGGCTCATTCTAAGGTATCCAAAACACAGCTATTCTTATTCTCAGGTGATTATACACAAAATATATTTATGAATAATACCATTCTGAAAATATAAATCTTACACACTGTACCTTTAAACAATGGAGCTGCAGTGCTGGCAAACTTTCAAAGAACAGCCTGGGAAGACACTTATCCCAGCTTGTTTCTTGTCTTTTTCATTTATTTTCTTTAACTTATCATATCCAATACAACGGCAAAATGTGATCTTTTAACTACAGAATCCTGGGAGTGCTTGTCTCAAAGGGGACAGTGAAAACCCTGTCTATTTCGCTCGTCTCTGACCTTACTATTTGCTGGAAAAAATGGCATGAAATGTCAGTTTTTGTTGAGCTAGTTCATTTTTTATTTCCTTGGCTCTCGTTGAAACTCACCTTTTCAAACAAGCTTTAAAAACATCTATAAACTTTTACTATATCTTATCATTTTAAAAGTCAAAAATCCATATTTTGCTTTGTTTTCAGTGCCTAATTTCTTGAAACTGTCTATGGTCTGTATTTTAAATCTTATGTAAAAGTTTCTGTATAAATGAGGTTTTATTGTTATCATTGCCTTTTCATCATTCATTCAATCAGTTATTTAAGTATTCAATCAATCATTAATCAATTAAGGAAAGGGGAAAACAATCAAGCAATCAGCCCAACATGCAGCACCGTCAATCATGTCGTCATACATTTAATAAACTTAGAGACATTAATAAAAGTGTTTTAATGAGAGGCCACGCCGCTGACCACTGTTGTTAAAGCCGTCTAATGATTTACCTTACACATAATTTTCCATTCCCCGCCCGGAGGTCAGCAGCCAATGGCTTGTCAGCGTTGCTATTTAAGACGCGGACAGTTCAAGGTGGTTCAGATATCAGCGCTCTGCGCGCAACAGGACGCACTGAATTATCCTGAAGAGGAATACACACACGCTCTTCCGCTGCTAGCTCCGATTCACTTGATTTAATCACTGAAGACATTTATTTTTTCATTTTGAAAGGACACATTTGTAAAAGAGATGAAAGCGTGGAGAGTCCGGTTTCTGTACTTTCTGGTGTTGAATGCAGCTGTGCAGAGTGTGACGTCTGTGGAAGAAGAGCTCGCCGATTCTATTTTTGGTGAGTTGCAGGTTTTAACATTTACTCTCACACACATCGACACGCGTTTGTGCAGCAGTGGAGGATTTAACGGTGCAGATAGCGGCGGTGGAAAAGAATCCAATGAGGGAAAATGTGTCTGTAATTTACGCGCGGTGTACTTGTGTATGAGCCGGGTGTGTGTGTGTGTGTGTGTGTGTGTGTGTGTGTGTGTTTGGACTCTGAGAGTAACATTAACGGTTTGTAGGAGACATTATGTATCACGTGTCTATGACTAAACTTGTCTTTGTGGTGTCTGGCTTATACCCAACTTCTAATGACTACTATTAGCCATGAGAGACAAGATGGAAATGATTGTCACTATCAGAGCGCAGGAGAGGAACACAGTGGTGAAAATATTCAGGCTTCTTAACATGAATTAAGTTTATGATCATCAACTAAACTGCTTCAGCCCTTGGCATGTAAAGCCTTAAGTGTCTGTGTCCTGCATCCAGCTCCCCACCCCCACTCTGAAACCAGTTGAGTTGAGTCAGCTGACTGTGTAAGGACCACTGAAAGTTGGGCAGATTATAGTCGGTGAGGTGGCAGGAACAAAGCTGTGAAAACTCTCTGTGGTTTCTATGGCACTCAGTCTGACCAAGTGAACCACTGTAACCCCTGATCTTGTCTAAGGTGGAAGCTCATTTACTGAGGGGCCCTAAGGGGCCGGGGCTTATTGGAGCTAGTCACTCAGTTAGCTAGTCAGGCGTCTCTGACCTCCCAGACAGAACATTAGACCAGATTTACACATCTGAGAAAAACACCAGAGGCCTAACATTTTGTTCGCACAGCTCATCTGTCAACCCTCCTCTCTCCCAGGTAACTTCCTCGACCCTCTGAAAGATCTGTTCGACCACAAGGATGACAGCAATCAAACTGTTGCGAAATTCTCCCTCCGCAAACCATCCCATCCTGATGACGACCTGTGCTACATCGTTCCTGGCAACCCGGACTCCCTGGCAGCTTGCACCTTCAACAGCACCTCCAAAACCTTCCTAGTAATCCACGGGTGGACGGTGAGTGAGATGCTTCAGCCTGTCGTGACCTGCCCCTGTCTTTAAAACACCCACAGGCCTTGTTTCACTTGAATCTCTTTTGGTTTAGAAAAAGAAACCACCTGTGACTTGTAGTGTGTCATTATTTCACCAAATTCCAGTGTCATTAAGTCTCGTGAAATTCACGCAACTTACTTTCTTGACAAGCAGCGACATGTCGTTAATACCAAAGAACATTCTGTAGAGATGAAGTGGACTGGAGGGGCTCTGATTTTACAATACGGCCTGACCTTCCTTTAAATAATACCAGGTTTATTCACTTTAATGGTAAGTTTAATGCTTTGATTGTCATTCCAACAGCTGAGCGGGCTGTTTGAAAGCTGGGTGGCGAAGCTGGTCTCAGCACTGTACGACAGAGAGCAGACGGCCAATGTCATCGTGGTGGACTGGCTCACCTCGGCACAGAACCACTACATCATCGCAGCTCAGAACACCAAAGCAGTGGGGCATGAGATCGCTCGCTTCATCGACTGGATTGAGGTCAGTGGGGTCGAAACTTTACGTCTCAACCCAGTAATGTTCCACCTGTCACTCTCCAGTCAGAATATTCAGATTTTCACAACCTCTTTTTAAGAGGGGAAACTTCATAAAAGTTTATAGTTGTTGCTTTGAATGATCTCTGACACAAGAACACTGGGCCCAAAAAAATATTTAGTACAGATGAGCCAGTGCACTATTACCTTTATCTGTAATGGGAGTGGGCGGGGCTTAAGTCAGAAGTGGGTGTGGTTTAAACAGAAACCTGAAAGTTTAAGTATAGGTTGATCAGGAGTTGCTACATTTATTACTTGTTAGAAAACTATTTACAGAACAGCTTCAGAATTGAGCCTCAGTGTATTTTTAATCACAAGAATAAGAGACTGACTGCAGCTACCCAAATAAGGATTCTCCTTCATCACCAGTGACACATTTAACTGGGATGATACTCAAATGCCTAAGAAGTACATTATATGTAGCAGATACTCATTTTAAACCGGTGGTCATGAGTTTCTCTAACCACCAATAAGTAAATGAACCTGTATTTTACAACACTAGAGAGCTACTAATAGAGCTTTTACTCACCACAACAATCCAAATCACTGTTACAGACAATTTATTAACCATTAGTAATTCATATTGTCTTAACACAGCTTAAAGTAAAGTAGTACTATTCTGATACATGTCACTCACAGGTCATTTTGAAGCAGGATGTGTCACTTTATCTGTGCAAGAGAATGTTTGTCTCGCTGATTTCCTAAATCATATTTTAATTGATTAAATGTAAACTCCAAGATTTTGATTCACTCTCTGACCAGACTAAAATGCAACATGTACTTGGAGAAAATAGTGTCAGCGCCATAAATGCAGCAGGATATATCAGTGCATGTCACAGCCTGAGAGACAGCCTAACAACAACATGTAGTTCATCTCCTCACAGATCACACTCTGCTTTTTTACTGACTCCTTCACTTAATATGTTTTTTTTTCCTTTAAAATTTATGTCATGATTTTGTATCAATACATTGTTGTAAACTGTGTCTGAATTCACTGACTTAAATTGTAATTGTGCTTTGGCAACACATATGAAATGCTATGCCAATAAAGCTTATTGAATTGAAATTAATCATAAATATTTCTATAAAGGAAACCACAAACATGCCTCTGGAGAACATCCACCTGATTGGCTACAGCCTCGGAGCTCATGTGGCAGGATTTGCTGGAAGCCATGCAACCAATAAAGTCGGAAGAATAACCGGTAAGAAAAAACAACTCTACCTTTTTGATGTCTTGCAGTTTAGTTTGATAAAAGATCAGTTAATCGTGAGCTGACTGGTTGATTCACTGTTACCTGTCTCTGTCTGCAGGTCTGGACCCAGCTGGTCCCGACTTTGAGGGCGAGCACGCCCACAGGCGTCTGTCCCCTGATGACGCTCACTTTGTGGACGTCCTACATACCTTCACGCGGGGCTCCCTGGGGCTCAGCATCGGCATCCAGCAGCCTGTTGGCCATGTGGACATTTACCCCAATGGAGGCAGCTTCCAGCCGGGCTGCAACCTCAGAGGGGCGCTGGAGAAGATCGCTAACTTAGGGTTGTTTGGTAAGAACACCTTTTGATGTAACTGTTAATGAAGTTTTTTCCCCTGACACATATTTCTCCCTGAAATACTTAAGACAAATTTATGTATGATTTTCCATAACTAAACACAGAGCAGTTATGACCATGGGTGCTGTTTTTAAACCGGCAAACAGACTCAGAGTTAGTTTTTGGCTTCACAAAATAAAGCAGTGTTATATTATATTAACTATTAAACAATAATGTATTTGTTACCACCAGGTTATAGTGCACA
This sequence comes from Epinephelus lanceolatus, assembly GCF_041903045.1. Lineage (NCBI taxonomy): Eukaryota > Metazoa > Chordata > Actinopteri > Perciformes > Serranidae > Epinephelus > Epinephelus lanceolatus. The sequence continues at coordinate 17,617,775 of NC_135739.1, forward strand.
TTTTTGTGATCATTAGTAATTACACACAGAGTCCAGCAGCTTCAACAACACTGCAGCTACTTGTTATTGTTGTACTTGTCATTAATCTGTCTAAGCAGTGAACATTGTTACTGTCAGTTGCATAATGACACCCTCCAGGTCACTCTGACAGTGAACAGAGGACTCTAAACATGGCAGAGGATTGATGCCTAAAATAAATCAGTCTTAGTTTGTCTAGTAAAAGAGTGGAAAACTAACAACTTGACATAACTATGTAATTAAATACAGTTCCCTCTTTCCTCCTCAGCCATCACCGATGCAGTGAAGTGTGAACACGAGCGCTCGATCCACCTGTTCATCGACTCCCTGCTGAACGAGCAGGAAGCGGCCAAGGCCTACAGGTGTGGCAGCAACGACATGTTCGACCGCGGCATGTGTCTCAGTTGCCGCAAAAGCCGCTGCAATGCGGTGGGCTACGACATCAGCAAGGTCCGCAAGGCGCGCAACGTTCAGATGTACACCAAGACGCGGGCCTCCATGCCTTTCAGAGGTCAGTGGACTTTACTGGTGTTGAAGTGGATAATTCAGCTTGTGCCAAAGTTGCACAATTTCCCACCTGAGTCAGATGAAGTAATAATATTGCACAATCAAGGTCCAGTGGTTAATTCTGAAAAACCCTGCTCTGATTAAAAAGGATTTCAAGACTGTCTGAGCTCAGTAGTGTTTCAGTTTCTTAGTTTTGCAAACTGACTCAAAATAACTTGGAGCAGCTTCACTCCAGCAGCCTACATGCATGTTTAAAATGTCCCACATGCTCTCTTGCTCTGCAGTTTACCACTACCAGCTGAAGATCCACTTCTCCAGTAAGGTGAATCGCTCAGAGATGGAGCCGTCACTCACTGTCTCGCTGTACGGAACAAAAGGAGAGAGTGAAAACCTGGAGCTCAAACTGTAAGTGTTTAAAAGCCTTCATAAAAGATAATTACAGCACCGTGACTTTCATCTCGCGAGTTATGAGTTGTTCTGTAACAGTCGCACAGTAGTCAAAGGAAGCAGCGTGAAGTATAAACCATTAACAGAGATATAACCGCAGACCTGGCAGCATTTGTTGGATTATGTCACTGTGATTTATGATGCAGAGTTTACGAGGCTAAGCTAAATAAAATATTCCCGCTGGCTGCAAGCGGAATACTAACACCTCTCTCTGTTTGTGTCCAACAGGAAGGAGAAAATAGCAACAAATAAGACACATTCATTTCTGCTGGTGACAGAGAAAGATATCGGAGATCTGCTGATGGTGAAGTTTAAATGGGAGGAGACAAACGGGTGGTCAGCTTCCAACATGTTGAAGATGGTTTCTTCATGGTGGTCTGGTGACTCGGACAGTGCAGATGTGGAGGTTCATAAAATCCGCATCAGAGCTGGAGAGACCCAACAAAAGTAAGATGTGCTACTTTATGAAAAAGGCCAGAAAAATACTGCAAATATGTTAAAAAACACAATTTTTGCATTATTTTTTGCAGTAGAAGTGGTAAAAGTAGAAAATTCTGAATTTCTTTTCAGGATGGTGTTCTGCGTAAAAGACCCAGGAGCTCTGAAATTAACACAAGAGGTCACATTTGTTAGATGTAAGGATGCATGGAGGGCAAAATCGAAACGAACTCCCAGGAGGTGAGTTATCCCCCGCACTTTCCTTATCACTTTAACATCACCGTCATTGCTCTTAAATAAAAACACTTTTATCTGTTTCTAGAGTAACTCTGGAGAACCACTGACCTCGAAGAAAGGACGCCGCTGTTGAACGCCCTTCAGTCCATTTCAGCACTTAAAAGTAAATAATTTATACACCCAACTGTAACTTATTTCTCAAACGATACAAAAGTCTCACCGCCTTGTATATACATCCACAAAACTGTTATTTAAAACAATATGTGTATGAATACTGTAAGATATTTTGTAAAGAGCTCTTTGTATGTATGACACTTAAATGTAACTTCACTTTTGGTGCATGTTTTGTATCCAAAGAGATGGGTACTCGTCACATCAGAGCCTCGCATACTGAGACTGGATTTACCTTAACAGTTCAGGAGGTACTGATGTCCTATTGGGTAAAACACCTCAAGTTAAATTTCATGATTATAATGACCACTGTGAAGAATAAGGTCCTCTTGGTGTCCATGGAGGTCTGCAGACAGTTCTCAAACAGCAACCCAGTCTAGAGATGCACTGATCCACCTTTCTGCAAACCACAGATTTGTTACATCTGCAATTATTTTATTTCCAATTGCAAAACTCATTTCAACAACGTGTTTCTGGAACAAAAACCACAAAGATCATGTTTGGGCTTAAAATACGCTTTTTTGGGGACACAATTTCCACTCGAAAAAGCAGCGATATCTGCCCACTGGAAAAACATGGATGGGTCACTGCAAAACACTTACATTAGATGCCTATAAAGCAGCTGTAAAAACGTCAATGACTCGCTAAAATCACAACCGTTTTGTTGTTGTTGGTCTCGAACAGTGGTCTGCAGCTCACCTAGGCGACACACCAGCCACCCTCCTGCCCTCCCCCTGATGACAAAGTACGCTCATCTACTAGAAACGTCGATATAACACAGGTGAAACATGCAAATGTAACATGTCTTCTGGTGACTTGGCTGCAAAAAAGAAGAATATAACTGCCAATATGAATTTCTTGAGGTGTTTTATGCAATATGGTGCAGTGGATTTACCTTCATGTATTATCTAACCAACAGAGCATTCACCACTGTGGCTCCCAGCACTCTACGTGACTGTGGGACCTGTAACAATGTGCCTTACTGTAAACTGTAGCCAGATGTAAGCTGTTGCAAACTTGTCTTAACTTTTTTTCACCTCAGTGTGCTTTAGTTTTGTTGTTGTATAAACTTTGTGACTTTTACTGAAACATCTGAACATGCAAACGTTGTTTTAAAAACCTATTTTTACTGCTACACCTCTGAGAGATGTTACTTTGAAGCTGTTACCTCAAAGAAGCACCTGACATTTTGTCCACTTATAGTTCTGTTAAAGTTACACGAGGTGCATGATGCTCAGTGTGAAGTCGAAAGCACAGTTTATATAAATGTTGTCTCTCTTGACTGCAATTTCTTCTCTGCATGTGACTTTTTTAATCTCAACTAATGCTCTTTTATTCATCTAAACCTTGGCTCTTTAGAGATCGGTACTGTAATCATTGTGACTTTATTTCTACCTACTTTAAAGAAGTGGAAATGTTTTACTTTTGCACTGAAAACAGGAGAAGAAATTGCAAAAACCAAGTTACTTGTACAGTTATGTAAATACCATGATACAGATGATAGATTTTGGGGTATGGGACACTGTTAGTTATATATATTTTTACCTCCCGAGGAATTTAATCTGTAAAATGTGCCTTTCTATAATCTTTTGTACATATTTGTAAATATTGACTGTACTGTATAAATTCTTTAATAAACCAAAAACTGCCTTCTGAGAAGTCACCCTGAGCCTGACTTTTATTTTAGGGTTGTGACAAATACAAATAAAAAATGTTCCATTGTTATCACTTGTATTCACCAGCTCAAGGTTGTTTTATCATTTTCTTATTTATTATCAGAACAAAACCTGTGTGAGATCCAAACATTTTTAACAAATTGAACTGTTTTTGATACAAAAGTGGGAGGAATTGTTAAATCACACAAAATAAGCTTTGTGATTTCTTCTTGTCCTTGATGTTGTGACGCCACGTGTTTGGCTGACTGTGTCAAGGTGACCTGAGAGATAGACTCCATTAGGATGCTTGAAGCCAGCTTTAAGTAAACATATAAATCATTAGTGGTGAAAGAAGTATTCAGATCCTTAACTTGAGTAAGAGTACCAAGACAACAATCTAAGAATAACTAAATTCAGGCTCTGCAATTAAATCTTTAAACCCTTTGAAACCTGAGCAAATTGGCTTTGTTTCTTTTTAAAAACATGGGACACAGGCAATGAGCAACGAAAGGGGAAATGACCCATTAGCAAGAAATTAGTAAAAACAAGAAAATTGGTTTTAAAAAAAAGCACCACATCAGTACAACAACGGGAATTGATGTGTTTTTTTCCCTGCAACAACTAACGCACATGGTTAGGTTTAGGAAAACAGTGCAGGGTTTGGCTTTATAATCTTGGACACAAACACTGTTCTCCTGGGTGAAAGTCGGTGGCTGTTGGTGTTTCACTGCCTTAACTTTTATTCCTGTCCTGCTGCGTTTCGCCCTGATGCCAGCACCTGGAGGCCTGTCATGCTGACGTTAGAGGACGGCTTTTTGAGGCCCAAATGCCGTATTCCTTTAAGGCTAAAATTAGCGATCAAGTTCGAACACAGAAGTGAGGATGCTGCAGGGCAAAACAAGGGAGAGTCCCATCAATCTTTACAGGGGCAGGTGTATGATGCTATGTAGCGTTTAAGGGGAGATGACTCATAGGGAGATTATGAAACAATGGGCCCGGAGGTGCAGAAGGCCCAACCACATCTCCTACACATGAGTAAGACACACAGACGTTACAGTTGTTTTGCATCTCATTGTAATTGTTGTGCATCTCTCTTTGGTTTTGTGTCTCTTTGTGGTCAATTTGAGTCTTTTTGTAGTTGTTTTGCATCTCTGTGGTCATTTGGTATATCCTCGTGGTCATTTTGTGTTGCTCTGTCGTCGTTTTGATTCTCTCTGCAGCTGTTTCACATCTCTTTGTGGTCTTTCTATGTCTCTTTGTCATCATTTTGAGTCTCCTCATGGTTGGTATGTGTCTCCTCAAGTGGCATTTTGCAGGTAAAGCCCAAGGAAGGCCCTGACACTTTGGGGCCGGGGCCTGTGCCAGGTAGGTCAGCTCAGTAATCCATCCATGGGTTGACTGACACACACATGCATCACAGGAGACTCTCAATGCTTGTTGAAATGTGAACAGACAAGTGGCACAAGGAAAAGAAAGTGGCACATGCATCATGACTTACAAAGATATCAGTTAACAGAATAGTGTGACAGGCGTTGAGCAGGTTTCAGTGTCTTCACAGGTCACCTGTAGTCAGATCACGCAGTTTACGATGAGCAACAAAGTGGATTGCTGCAATGTGGCTGTGACACTTCAGAAAAAACCCAGGTGAAGGAATCCTCGTAAAATGTGTGCGTTGTCATGATGTCGTCCCAGAGGTGGCAGGGATCAAAAGTCAGGGGTCACTCAAACTCACTGGTGTACAGCTTGCGGCCACAGAGGCAGACTGTGCAGCCCATCACTGCAGACAGAGTCAGGATCGCCACCAGGATGGCCCACCAGTGAGCCTGCAGGGGATGAACAGAAATATAGTAAGTTTGGATCACTGTTGACTGTATTTCTTCACTAGGCTTTTGTTGTACTTATCGGAGAAATGTTTTGAAGTCAATATAGAAATGTCAGCTTCCTTCATTATCTTGCAGCTGCTGCAGCAGAAGCATAGTCAAGAACTACAACAAACTTCAGTTGGAGACAGTATTCAGTGAGGAATGCTATAAAGAAAGTCAACGGCAGCTGAAATGTGACATGAGGAGAAACAACACAAATGACAAATAAATACTGAGTTAAGTTATTGAGTGTTTTAGTGGCAAAACACAAGTTGCAACAAGTTGACTTTAGGTGTCATATTCTAGGTTGAACTTACGACCCTGCACTGATTTGTTTTGATTGACAGTCACAATTTTTCCTTTACTTTGCAGCTCAGCACATTACAGAGTGAGTCAGCAACACACTGTGCTGTAGGTGTGGTAAAACAACACAATTGTTCCTGAAGTGAGGGGTCATATCTGTCTCCAGTGAAACGGAGGCTTGATCTTTGAGGGGCTCTCCAACCCAAATGGGAATTCCTGATTCTTCACACTGTCATGAAGAACTGAACCTCAAAGAGAGCTGCGACTGAAACATCGAAGACAGCTGAACATCAGAGCAGGAAAATTAACAAACAGACTGAGCTGAGGATGTGACCTCAGGCAAACATCTGCTGAATCTTGACAATCATGACGGCTGCAGCCACAGAGTACGGTAAGTGATCACTTTTTAACCACGTAACTTATGCTGGAAGATTGTGTCTGACCTGGTGCTCTCAAAACCGCCTGTCAAGTCATTTGAGTCTACAAGGCAACTTTAAATCTATTAATACATGGAGACCTGATTGATTAAGATTTCTGTGCACAATTACACTAACACTTCTTGTTAGAAATTAAGGAGTAAAGGAAAGAACTGACGAAAGAATAGAATTAAGTTTTTTAAAGGGTCTGGCAACTGATTTAGATGTACACTGTGGAGCTTTCATTGTAAACAAATGTGTTTACATTCACATTGTGTATGCTTTAGGCTTCACAAACATGTTGAGTGCACATTGCTCTCTTGTAGGCGCATTATCACCAGCAGCTGTTTCAGTCTGGTAAAGCCAGCGTAAATGTACAGCACAAGCAACCTGGTCTTATTCCGAAGTTGTAGAGTAGTGGCACGTGGGCAGTGACTTCCAGCATCAGACACTGACAAAAAAATGCTTCCTTACTCACTGGCATGATACGTGGTCAGTCACTATTACTGTGTAATGGTGTCGTCAGGGTCAGGGGGAAGCGTGGTAGAACAACAGTGTAAGTTAACGGTGTGAAAGATGGAGTAGGGTGGGTGGGGGATGGGGTGGAGTACAACAATCACCTACTAAAAATTAATATCGTAAACATGCTGCCAACTAGTTGACTAATTGCCCTAAATGACGACTGTTGGTCGACTAGGAAAATTCTTAGTTGGGGGAGGCCTTATTTGATATATTGTTGTTATCAATTTTGGTTTAATTTAGCATTAGCTGTTCTTCAGCTTTACTGTGACATCCCCGTTGCTGTTATCTTTTAAACGTGTCATCAGAGTAATCATAGGAAACCTTCACCTTCATCCACTCCGCTAAGTCATCGAAGTCATCCAAATTGAGAAGGGAGTTTTTCAGTCTTGCGATGGGGCCGTCCGCATCCAGCAGACGACACACATGGAATTTGTCACAGTAACCCCGGTTTCCTGAGCACGGAGCCCCAGCAACCAGTGGCAATGCCTTCTTCTGGAAGAAACGGGACAGGACGGAGGACGTGGTGCTGGCACACGTCTCGGGCTTATCTGCCATTGATACACAGAAAATCACTTTAAATATATACCAGAATGCATTTTATATATCTATTGTAAGCCACAATGTGTATAATTTATATATATAAATTTATCAATACATAAACACAGACACTGAACTTGGAGCAAACCAAAGCATCCATTACATCAACTGCAAAATTGCTTAGAAAACACCTCATGTTATACTTTGTACACGGACCGTCGTGTCAGATGTAATGGAAAACAATAATGTAACCTCAGTTCAAATTGACACAGGCTGAAGTGTTGGGACACAAAGTGTAAACACATTCCTCAGTGGTAGAGGACACATCGGCCTGTAGTTACCCAGCTGCTGGCAGCACACATGGCATTTCTCCTTCATCAGGTCTCCTGGACAGTCACACTGCTCAAGGCTGTGTTTCAGACACACAGACTCGGTACAGACCTGCAGAGATAACCAGAGACACTCATTAAAAAGAAGACTTTGTTAAGTTCCTGCTGCTCTATAAGGCTGTTGAAGTTAGCCCCTCCCCCAAAAACCTTTTGAAAACCCTGAAGATAAGCTAATAAAGGTAAAAGTACTTTGTGTACGGCTCCAGGCATCCATTCCTTCCCACTGCTGGATGAAAATCTGTTAACATGTCTTAGTCTTAGTTATGTAATCCAGAACGCCACTTAACCACAATAATGTAATAAAACTCACATATGAGCGCAGACTTTATGTTCTCTCTGGTGGATTACACAACTCACAAGTTTCACTGTATCTTACTATGCAACCCCTCACAGCTGACTCACAGGAAATAATGTGCTATAATGTAACATTAACAAAACAGTGTGGACATAATAGTGAACATTCTGTATTATCATGCACTCTTGAACTCTGATGCCAACTGCCTCAGGTCTGACACCCTTTACTTATCATCCATACTGGTAACCTGTTTGTTGTTGTATATATTGTATATCATGGATCACACCTTACTGGTATCTTACTGTTATATAGTTTTATATTTTCAATATTTTATGTTTTTATTTGCTATACGTTTGCTTATCTGCTGCTATTTTAGTCCTTGAATATTGCACTCTTTGTATCTGCACTCTTCCCTCCTCCAGTTTTGTATTGCAACCGCTGGACAGCAGTCACCCTTGGGATGCATAAAGTTCTGTCTTGTCTTGTCTTTCACAAGCCTGCTGAGTGATTTTCATACTGTACATAATGAATGAAAACCAATGGAGGCCCGCTCATTAATGCAAATAGCTAGTCAGGTGGCAGCAACTCAGTGCATTTAGGCATGATGCCATGGTCAAGACGACCTGCTGAAGTTCAAACTGAGCATCAGAATGGGGAAGAAAGGTGATTTAAGTGACCTTGAACGTGGCATGGTTGTTGGTCTGAGTATTTCAGAAACTACTGATCTACTGGGATTTTCACACACAGCCGTCTCTAGGGTTTACAGAGGATGGTCCGAAAAAGAGAAGATATCCAGTGAGCCTTGTTGATGCCAGAGGTCAGAGGAGAATGGCCAGACTGGTTCAAAATGATGGAAAGGCAACAGGAAGTCAAATAACCACTGGTTACAACCAAGGTCTGCAGAAGACCATCTCTGAATGAACAACATCAGCTGACAAAGCGGCTGTATTTGCCGAGTTGGGATGAGAACGTGTTGAGATGTCTGGCTTATGGAGCTGAAGTTAGACGAGTTGTATAAATTGTTTATTATTTACCTGGAACACAGTCTCGACAATTTAATCAACAACCAACACTTTGTCATTTGTTTCACACGCGTGGTTTCCATACTTCATTTTCTTCAAACGGCTCACGTTTTGTTGTTTGTGTTTTGAAGAAGTGAACCAAATTTTAGTTTTACTCTGTTTGTTTCTGCAGAGTGAGTCAGTTTTCCTGTTTTCTGTTAATTTGATTCTTAGAAGGATTTGAGCCTTCAGCTGAAAGTGAGTAAGCTGAAATAATTAATGATTAAATTGAACACTACAACTAAAACCACACCTTTGTTTCTGGATCCTTTTTCTTGGATTTTAACATTACCACATCCCTCTTTTTCAGATGTTATGCTCCATGATCCTGGATGAGGTTGTCAGAGGTTAACACAGTTAGCATCTCTGGAGAGTAATAAATCCAGAACAAAATTCACAGCTGGAGTAAATACGCTGCCTCTCCTGCTGAGAGAACAGTGTATCATCACAGGATGTTTAACGACTTATAGAGTCACACACTATTTTCTCCTGGTAACATAGATCAGATCTTTTCTTAGTAATGCTGTGTTGCAATGGCACGTGTGTTTACAAATAAAATGGGTCGTGAGCTCACTTATTTGACTTTTTTATTGAATCCAGAATTCAAACATCATGTAGCCGAAAACAGGAAACACAACACGTTGCACTGAAAAATGAACTCTGAAAAGTAGTGTTTCATTGGCCTTTCTGGTTGAAATTTTCAGTCTCACCTCTGACGACACGCAGCACCAGTGAGTGGGTGTGTTTGTTGTGGTTGTAAAACGTTCTTTGTTGTACCTGTAACCACAACCCAATGGTAATGCCACAGTGTGCTGACACACCCTGTCAAGTTCTGCATCACTGCCGCAAGGTGAAAAGTTAAGCCGCTGGAGATAAACAAACGTAAAGGCTTTCAGCTATGAAGTTGTTCTTCAAGTACAAATCAGGTTTACTTTACATTTCTGTTAAGCATATTTGATTGTAGGCAGTGGCGATCCTAGCCTATGGAAGCCCTGATGGTTGGGCTAGTGGTTACACCAGGTAGCTAGCTGACTGTGCTAATGGTATCCAGCTGTTATGCTGAGGGGGGGCCTCACACAAAGGCGCACCGCACCGCTCCGCCTTTTTTTTTTTTTAATTGAATGCCACTAATTGCCTCTTCTGACAGTGAACCCCTGAATGCGAATTATACAGGTTTGAACTAAGATATATATTTCTTGCTGTTCAAGTGCGGGAGTTCAAGTAAGGGTAGAATGAAGTGTGAGATGGATCGGCGGTTTGGTGTGGCATTTGCAGTGAGCTTTCAATTTACTGGTCCATCTACGTCCCAACCCTCACCTATGGTCATGAGCTCTGGGTAGTGCCCGAAAGAATGAGATCGCGGATACAAGCGGCTGAAATGAGTTTCCTCCGTGGGGGGGGGGCTGGGCTCAGCCTTATAGGGTGAGGAGCTCGGATATCCGGAGGGAGTTCGGAGTAGAGCCGCTGTTCCTTTGTGTCGAAAGGGGTCAGTTGAGGCGGTTCGGGTGTCTCTTGGGCGCCTCCTGTTAGAGGTGTTCAGGGCATGTCTCACTGGTAGGAGGCCCCCGGGGCAGACCCAGAACACGCTAGAGGGATTACATATCTCATCTGGCCTGGGAACGCCTTGGGGTTCCCCAGAAGGAGTTGGAAAGCGTTGCTGGGTTGAAGAATGTTTGGGATGCATTGCTTGGCCTGCTGCCCCTGTGACCCGGCCCCAGATAAGTGGATGGATGGATGTTCCAGGCAGCCATTTTGTCTATTAATTATCCACATTGTTGTTTTATGATAATGCAGTTAAACACAGAACGTGTTGCAGTTCATTTCCTCACATCATTATAATTTGATTTGGAGTTTTCTTACCCTAAAATTGTGTTCATTCAAAAATGAGTGGAAGGAATGGATGTCTGTTGAGTGAGCTTCTCAGAAATTTGAACCCCTATAGTTAATTGACAACTGAGCAAATGTCATCTGATGATAAGGATCATGTGATAAAATTGAAAGCTCCAGAACAGCTACTAAATGAACTTTATAATGTGGTCAAGAATAAACTCTGAAACTTAACACAGATATTTTTTTTTCCAGCACCAGCTTTGCAACATCGCTGCATACTTGCACACTTTGGCTTGTTGGGCAATGTAGTTGAGTCACACAGTGATGTGGTGGATGTGGCTGCCTTACCCCGTTCAGGCACACACGCGTGCCCTGACTGCAGACTGTAAGGTTTTCCTTGGCACTTGGCTCAGGGCAGAACGGGGAGTGGCCCGAACACACAACCTCTTTCTGACAGTCAGTCTCGTCATCACAGGCCTGACCCGCTGGCTTAAACTTACAGTCCTGACCGCAGCACAGGCCCTGACTCGGACTTAATAAAAGCACACACAAAGAGTTAAGGTGACAGATAAACATGAAAACCACATCCATAAAGAGAACAAAGACACACTTAGAAGGCAGAGCGTCAATAAAATAGTTTAGATGACTGTGGTGTACTGATTTAATCAACCCTAAGAGTCTATTAAACTAAAAACAATGCCATCGTAGTCTGCATGCAGAAACATATCCTTAAACTAAAACTGTGTAAACTTCCATCTTGAAGCTTGTATTCACACTCTGATGGTCTGTGTACCTGCACACTTTACCAGGCTTGAGGTGACACTGGACTCCTACATGCTCTTTGGCACTGAAGCAGCAGGGGTCTGTGTCGTTGTGACCGACGTCACACTCCTCACCGTCCTCGACAATCAAGTTTCCACAGATGGGCTGATCACTGACTGGACAGAACACACAGATAAACACACACATATGTAAATACACCCACTGTGTATAATTATTTACAGTGACTTTTGCACGGGGTAAACATTAGGCCCCCGACCGCACTCTTGTCTTCCTCACCCACAAAGCAGTCGTCCTTCTTCGCCTTCAGGATCTTGCTGATGTGTTTGATGCTGCAGGGCGAGAACTTGTCGTTGTTTTCACGCACCTCGCTTGTGGCTTCAGGGTACATCAGGTACCTGCCTTTACCGCCCCTGGAGCCGAGGTTTCCGCAGTTCGAGCCGTCGTCGTGCTGGAAAACAGACCAGAAATTAACTTTTAGATGGTGTGTTTTTCCGGATATGCATCTACACACTGAGGAAATGGAATCAGCAGCTATGTGGGCATTGCCATTAAAAGTACTCAGCTGTAGACAGGAACAGCAGGGGGAAAACAAATGATCTAACCAAGCTGAAGCCATTTGTTTCCATCCTCGTTATGGCTCATCATCCCAGACAGTAAAAATGTTTTCAGTAAAGCCCATGGACAGTTGTTTTACAGCTGAAAGCTCTGTGACTTTTAGAGTTATCTTTATTATGTTTTCAAATAAAAAAACATATCCTTTATGCAGTCAAAAGATTTCCCTGGAATCTGATGGCCGTGAAACAGCAGAGGAATGTTGTGTTCCACATGTGGTACACAGAGAGCAGAACAGAGAGCTTTGGTCAGAGATGTATTATTATTATTATTATTATATGTCAAACATTTTCTGGAACTCGTGTTCCCTGTATGTCAAACTCATGGGTGAATTAAGAGACCAAGGGACGAGCTTTAAAGTAACGTAGACACGTGTGGAGGAAACATGTTTTGATGTGGGTGAATCCGCATCTGTTCCTGATTAGTTTAATGGATATAACTTAATAGTATTCACTCTGTGTGTCAGTATCTGCAGCTCTGGGGTTAACACCACTGCGTGTCACAGCAGATGTTAATGTGGTTACATTTATTTTTGCTTTAATTGTTATTTGCTGGTATCATTTGGTTACACGTGAATTTACTGCTGCAGTCTTAGAGATGACAAAAACTGTGGAAAGCAATAATAAAAGGAAGAACAGCCAAGTATGGGTATAGATCACTACTGCGCTGCATCAGTTTGCAGATTTCCTGCTCTTCCTGTTTACTTCTCAACACCTGCAGTGGTTTTACAGATGCTGGTACCCGAGACATAACCTAGATACAGTTTAAAGATAAACAGCTTATCATGACACGTGGCAAATGTTGGACTGTAAAGCTTGTCATGCTCGGGGCAAAACAAGTTCAGTCCCGTCTTCTTTAAATCTCGTGACAGCTGTTTTGATTATCGTTTAATTGTTTCAGAGACTGTTAAAGCAAAGATACCAAACAAGATCTGGTGTCAGTTTCTCCATTGTGAGAACTTAGTGCTATTTTTTTTTTTGTTTTGTTTTACCTATACGATCATAAAGTGAATATCTTTGATTTACACTTTATAGCTCATACATTATATTATTATTATTATTATTATTATTATTATTACTTTGTGTTTTTATTGTATTTATTTTATTGGTTTGTTTTCCTTTGTTATCCTTTTTTCCTTTATTTGTCATTATCATTTTTGTCTTTCTAATATGTTTTTGCGTCTTATCTCTTTTTAATTTTTCCTCAAATTTTGTCATGATCCCATTTGGCATTGCTTCTGCTTTGCTTTATTTTTCCAAAGCACTTTGTAAACTCTGTTTTTAAAGTTGCTTTATAAATGAATTATTATAATTATAATAATAATAATAATAATAATAAATAAAAAATAATTGCCATGTTATTAAATAAAGAAAATTAATTAATAAAATTAAAAAATAATCTTTAGCTACTAATTTAATCAGACTCAGAAATCAGAATCTGAACTACATTATTGATCCCAGGGGGAAACTGGTACACATTGCAGTTGCTTTCATATTTAGGCTATGTACACAATAATTATAAAAAAGAAAAAAGAAAAGAAGAAGTATGTATGCTGCAATATATAACAATATGCAGAAATATGTGCATTATACTATAAAGTGTGTTAAATTTAAATGCAAGAACAGTATAAGTAACAAATAAATAAGAATATAATTGAAAGGGTATTGCAGCAGTTGAATCATTGCACAATTTTTGCACTGTTAAGTCAGTATCGCACAGTTAGATCATAAATAATAACTGAATTATGGAGTTAAAGGTGCAAATGGCCATATGTGCACAAAATGTAGGAAGGAGCAATAAAAGAAAAATGTGCATTTCCTATTTACTATATAGTTTAACTCACACCTGTGCATAGCACACAGTTCTAAAAAGCCAGTGTATGCATATGTGGTTGTAAGGGAAGTAGGTCAAAGGCCACAGCAGCTCTCTACCCAGAATTCACTCTGCATCACAGCCCACACCTCTCTTTCCTCCACCGTGTTTGCTACAAATCTCAGTTGTAGCCCGCGCTCAGACATCTTCATGTGCTTCACATGAAAAGGTCCGGTCTGGAAACAATGAGACATGCCTGTCACAGGAGCCAGTGCACCGGGCCGGAGTGGAGAACTTACGGTAGTTTAACTCATAAATAGCACGCAAGGTCTGATGCAGCAGAACTAATCTGCTCAGGAGTGCCTCAGAGGTCTCTTTGGTCTGTGGAAGTGTGAATAACAGAGGGCAGGGTGAAAACAGCCCGAGGAGCACTGCTGGCATTTTGGGCAGTGGGAGAAAGGTTGCAGGTGTTAGCAGCACTCACACATGGAGAGGGGGTGCGTGCACTTGTGTGTACACATAAGCTGTGTGTTGTTATGGTGGAAGAGGTTGTAAATGAAGAGAATAAATGAAAAGATAGAAAGAAATCACAGCTCCTCCTGTTCTCTTTTCTCAGATTATCCACTGAGGCGGAGCCAAGGGTCTCTGAAACAAACCACTCAGTACAGGCCAAGGTCTCTAATGCCCACATAAAGTGAATCATTCACAGACAATTTGTTCCAGTGCAGTGCAAACAGCCATGTATGCCCTGTGAGAATATGTGAAGTAAGTCTAAATTTTGAAACACAGAGATTCGTCATGTTGAATTATCATTCAGTACACAACCAGCACGTTAGACTGGAAGGTGTTCGGTTCACTGGGGCACCAAAAGGGGTTCAGGATACAACTGGTAAAGTTGAACAAACATCCGAAATACTCAACCACAGGTCAGTGGAGTATGTTCAGACCTACATTGTGCAATTTCAGTTATCTGCAGCTGTCTACACCCTCGATTTTAAATCTGAGCTTGAATTCATGATGTCACCAGGTTTTTCTCATCTTAATGATGGACTTGGACTTTCCATGTCAAGATATGACTTGCAAGGTACCCTGGGTTCTGGGATGCTGTGTCAAATTCACCCTGTTACATAGAGTGTCTGTTTTCAAAATACACTTCCATTTTCACAGGAAATTTACCGTTTACATACTGTCTCTTTCAAAATAAAAGCACAACGCCAGTACAACACTGTAAATTGGTGTTTTTTCTTCCTCGACAACAGACAGACATGGTGAGGTTTGGGCAACAAAAGCAACACAAGCACATGGTCGGTTTAGAAAGAAAGAACAGGGTTTGGCTTCACAATCATACGGGAAGCGAAAGTCGACCTTCTGGGTGAAAGTCGGTGGTTATTGGACCGACCCAACCTACTCAGACTTTCACCCCCTTAACTTACATTGTTGTCCAGTTGTGTGTTTTTTTGTGTGGCCACATATCATGCCGACGTGAAAGGGAAATAACTGCTTTTTTCATCAGTGTCTGGCGCCGTAAGTGACTGCCCAAGTGCCGATATTCGACGACTACGGAGTGAGACCAGGTTGGTGCTGCAATATTTTAGTTAACATGCAAATTATTTGAATGTAGGGTGCAAAAAGTAACCCGAAAGATATACTATGCAGGATGTTCCTAAAAATCATTGTAGTGTGACAGCCCTCTTACCTTCCGGCTTGGGCTGTCTTTCCCTTTAAGACAGGAAGCAGGAAGAGCATCACTGATTAACTCATACCAGGTGCTCTTCAGATATATAAGCTGCTGGAGTCAGTCAGTCTTTCACTCTCACCTGGGCGTATGGTTTGTTGTCTTCTTTAGGTTGTTTTCTGTGTTTATTTGTTCATTACACAATGTTTAGTTAAAGTTCATGTGTGTCCTTTCCTCTTTGTCCTTCCCTTGAGCCGACTGTGACGTAGACTCACACAGTAGTAATCCCTCCAAATCAACACATATGACCCACTAGAAGTGTGTAGTGGTGTATTTATTGGCAGGGACACAGCCCTCTGCCCGTATTTTCTTATTTTATTATCATTTTACTGTGTTCGGGATGCTCCTGGGCACAGGAACACGGTGAGGTTGGGACTTAGGTAGCGGCTAAGTGCCAGACTGTAAGCAGCTTGCATCTAAGAGGGAGCTATGAAAATCATGGACACAGTGCCAAAAACCCTGCAAATGTAGTGGACGAGAATTAATCTGCACAATAACCAACAATTCAAGCAGTGGTACATCAATTAAAATTCACATTATCAGGGGAATGTCATGGGATATTCACTGTACAATACATGCCACAACAACCATACATGTACAACCATACATTGTTGGTTTGACTGAGCCACTTCAGACAGATGTATTTCATATATTGATGCACTATGTATTTAGTATTTCATAAACTCTGTGATGGTGACTGACCGGAGATCCCAGGCTGTGGCCGAGCTCATGAGCGAAGGTCAGCTGGACCTGTCGAGGAGGCAGGAACTGTCCGTAGTTCTGAATTGTGACCAAACCTGTGTTCTGGCTGATGTTTTCACCCTTAAGAGATCTGATCTGCTTTGAACATATTCCTCCTGCGTTACCTGAAGTGCACACAGATGAAAGGATAAACACTGAGTTTGGTTGTCACTGAGGTCATGTACAGTAAATGACAGTTAAAAGAAATGTATAATATAAAAACAGTTTGTCTTCTGGTGTTTCTTTCCCACACAATATGTGGTTAATGTATTGTAAGACGGTGGAAGAAATGCAGGTTTTGATAAAGTTGGCAGCTCATGAAACATAACTCAACTCAACTCAACTGCGTCACTGCTTCAGATTCAACAGACCTGATGAAAACATACCTTCTTGTCACTTTGCGGTACAGTATGGTTGCATAACTGACCTTGTGCTACTGGAAATACCTTAAACCAACAATGCTACTGAAGCGTTATTGATCTCTGAGGCCCCGGGTCAGCGGGGTGCGGACAGACAGACAGACCAACAGACCTGCTGAGCTCCTCTAGTTTCACATCAAAGCCTGCAGAGCCATTTGGCCTCCAATAGTCTCCATCTGCCTTCGGGTTTACGTAATGTCCCTGAAAGCCATTCCCACAATTACAAACAGCTGGCCACGTTCACATGGATGGATGGCTGGGCTGTGACATCATCTTTCAGCTGGCCAGCCAGAGGACAGGTTTCACAGATACCAGTCTGATTGGTCAAACTGAGCACCTATGATAAGGTCTCTCAGAGAGGCCGCTCATGGATTTGAGTAAAGTGGTCAGATGTGACTTCAGGTAGTTCAGCAAGACCATCCCTTAAATTCAAGACATCTCACACTTAAATACCTTAATTCCCCAAATGACTATTACTCATCCCATATTATGTTGATGATGAAATTGTAAAAAGCAAGACTTTGTTTTTCCTGTCTGTCTCCAGGGTGAAGAAAGAGTCTAAAAATTAAAAAAAAAAAGAAAAAAGTCTTGATTAACTGGAGTAAAAAGGCAGCAGCAATAACAACAGCAAAACTAAATCAAAATTTCTGATTACAAACTCTCACATAGCTTGTTCCATTTACGTCTCATTTATCCAGTCATATGCTCAGTACTTCCCAAACATTTAAAGAAGTATTTCACTGCTGCAAAGATGGTCTTTTCATAAAACTGGGCTGACTATGCAGTAGAGAGGTGCAAATACTTTTGAAATTGGTGCTACATGACCAGCGAAAACAGAGGAAAATGGCTGTGGCATTTGCTTTTGCCCAAGAGGTAGAAAACCTCCATTTACCAGAATGCACTGCGAGGCATTGGACCAATAAACACTGCCGTTCCAGCTTGGTGATGTAATGCGAGCTTGGCCATTTTGACGCAGGAAAAAATACGGTGGTTGGTTGGTAACAATCGATTTCCAACAGTTATACGTTAAGCTAAAATGTGTGTCTAAAAACATTTTAGGCGAGAAATAGGCAACACAGTAACTAGGTTCATATTTGATCAGCGCTGCCTAGTCTCACAGTTTGAGTTTGAGAACCACTTCTATACTCTTTTGTTGAGCACTAGAATATTTTGTACTGACTCACTTCATACACCCGAATAACTCACGTCATACGCGCATTTAATTGCTGAACTGATGAATGAACTTTTGCCGGTACGTCCTCAGCATCACACGTCCCGAGGAAATCAATACTGACTGGCTATCGTGGTGTGAATCGATCACTCAAGTTTACATTTTTCAACTTGCAAATAAGCATATGATGTGAAATCTCGCTGCTTGCTTCATTCTCGCAGCTTCATTCTTGTCGCGTCCATCCCGAATTCCGGTTGGAATATGCATCTAATCATGCCTTTACATCGACTTTATATGTGATCTGTTTTATTTGTGCCCACTGTGAACACAACATCAGTGACCGTGGTGGCGGGGATACAAGAGAGCAAGCAAAAAAAAAAGTTGGGCTGAGAGAGGAGCAGGGAGATCTGGGCACTGCCTGGTAACATGGAAACCAAAGTCCATTTACACGTACTACCCATGTTATTATAATACAAAGCTGTTTGAATATATGCAAAGTATCCCTTTATGGGTTAGTTTGGATTCACCATGCTCACAATAACACACAGCAGCGAGGTAGAATATGTTTCTGGCAGAGGAGTCTGGCTTTAAAGTTTCACAAACAGTTCAGTCCCCTGTCAGGAGGCTGTCTGTTTGGGAAGTACTGCGCACACGACTGGGTCACGCATGAGTTGTGTGAGAGGTTGTGAACAGACGTTTTGATGTGGTTTTGTTGTTGCCAACTTGTAACTTCAATATGGAGGCCTGCGAGAACAGTTTTCTTTACAAATTCAGTGTAACACAGGGTGAGTAATGGTCTTTGGGGGGGTGAAGTATTCCTTTAAACAGGGTCAATCCCTCATATTGTATTTGGGCCAAAAATCTACTTAGTGCTGAACCTTGGAAGATGCTAACCACCTGTGCCTCTAATCGAAGCCCAATAAAATGACCAGTCGCTGCCTAACAGCCTCCACAGCCACTCCTGTCTGTGCTCTTCCTCATCCATTATCATGGTCTCCGCGCCTATTGCCACCACAACTCTTTCAATCAGCTGCCATGGTTATCTCCATGTGTCCCTCCTCTCTTGCCATTGGTTATCTCCATTTATGCCCGTGCCCATGTGTGCTTCAGGTTGGAGGTCTCAGCAGTTCCCATACAGGCACGTGAATTTTATGTAACACCTCTTACACAATACGGCCAGTGCCATTTTGAGTGGTAAGGCTCGTGAGGTGTGTGTCTGTTAAAGATATTCAGCGCCTGTTTCACAGAAGTCTGAGTTCACAAGGTGTCACTGAGGACTGTGGGAACCAGTCACGGGCATCTGGATCTCCCACCACCGGCATGTTTTTCTTACACAGTGGGCGTATGTGTGACGTCCAGGAACAGTGAGGGACGGTTAGAGGTTGAAAAACAAAAAACAAAAGTGCACCTTTATCTGTGCTGTTGTAGGAACAGTGAGGGTACTGTAGGGGCGAGGAGCGAAGGAAAGACAGTTACACCACTGTCATGTGTCAGGTGAGGGAGGTAGCTGCTGACAACCTGAGGCAATTTTATCCCTCGGTGTTTGATATCACGATAGCTATTGCCAGAAAAAAGAAGGCTGAATTAAATTTTTAAGCTTGGGAGGAAAATCTGGAAGAAAATGTGACAGGATTAAAAAGACATAAGTTTCATATCAACAAATTGTCAGGGACGACCCCCTCAGCCACATTAATCAAGAATTCTTGATGCATTTCTCCCACATTCCCAGCTTTTGACCTAAAATGGCCTCCCCTGGTGGGCTATTCAAGGAGCCGGCTTTCCTAGAAAGAGCTCAGTTCGGAGGACTGAGCTGTGGTTTTTGGCAGCGCAAGCACAGGGGGGGCTGTGATTCTGTCCCCTCCTCCCTCTCTCTCTCCGTCTTTGCCGCAGAAAGGAGCCGCAATGAAAGACTCCTATTATTAGCTCGCTTGACAAACACAGACCGGATAAACAAGCGAGCCTCCAGAATAACTTACACGTAATGCACACAGTCACCGTCAGCAGGAAACGCACGCACAGTAATACCCCCTTCAAAAAATGTTTGGTCAGAAAGTATCAATAAACATCACAGACAAACCTGGAGGAACCCACACATACACAGACTTTCACACGGTGTCTTAGGAACAAACAATAGTAAATGGGCAGTCTTTCCTTTGATAAACAAACAGGGGGATTCCATGTGTCCTCATTACACCTTTAACAGCAAAAACAGGTGAGCCATTTGACCGCCAGTTACTCCAGAGTTCTCAGAAAAATACAGTGGATGTGCTCTGGACGTCTACCATAAGTATTGTAAAATAAAGCAACGGCGTCTCACGGCTCGCTTTGTCTCCAGAGTTCATCGACCTGCACATTGCAAATCTGAATAGTACTTATTCACAGTATTGTGGGAACAATTTGACCTTTTAGGACAAAAGACTGTCTGGAACGCATCACAGATTTCATTCAAGCCAATTAGTTTTGTTGTTTTTGCTGTCGTTGATATCAGTTGTGGTAAAATTTGACTAAACTGCAACAAGAATGGTGAGCTGATCAGACAGGACATGTTAAATCAGGACAGTGGGAAAAATTATAGGCACAGACATCAGTTTGTACGCCAAACTCATCCTCCAGAAACTAGACGAACCATTACAGGAAAGTCCAAATTCAGCCGCAGCAGCAACCTGATCTGGGAAAGAGACTTCTTAAAAAAAAAAAAAATCAGAAAAGGTAGATACAATAACTATTTTATTCCTCAAACCATCAGCTATCGGTGCTACGCTTGAGTTCAGTCAGACAGCTCACGTTTGTTACACCCTGAAGTCCCCATCAAGGTCATGTTTTCTTTGTTTTGTCCCTCATTACCCCTCCTCTCTTGTGTATTTAGTCCACCTGCTGCCCTTTGTCTGTGCCACTTTGTCTCTGTAGTTTGGAACACTTGTTCTAGCTATTTGTTCCTAGTGTTCTCTAGTTTTTGATCAGGTATCTTGCATTTTAGCATTGTGCATAAGCCCCAAGCTTTTTGGAAACGTTTTTGAGTCCTGCTACTGAGTCCTCTCCTTTGTTGGTACCAGCCTGATAATGTTTTATATGTTTATTTCAACAGCAGAACATAAGTAGAGTTTGGCGTCTAGACTCTAGACGGCCTCATCGCTTCCTGTAGATATGTTTACATGAGATATTGGGGAGTGATGATGGTGGATGCAGGGCAGCAGCAGCATACACAATGCAAAGGGAGAACTGGGAAGATTTTACAGCTTAAACAGACCGCCAAATTGAGAGGGTGTTTTTGTAAATGATATATGGAGAGTGACATATGACATATGTGTATGAATCAGTGCAGCTTGAGTTGACTGCCTGAACCAGCTTGCAGGTGTCGCTCCATTTCTCCCCACAATGCAGTACTGTATGTGTTTCCAACAAGTTATGTCTAATATGTATAATGCGTTTAGAATAAAACTTTAATCAGACTTTAATCAACAGGTTTCTCAGATGGTCACTTGCACCTTTGTACTCTTATATCAATTTTGATTTTACTGATTTGAATTGACTTTTTTTTGACTCAGTTGTTTATTCTGTCTAAATCAAATGTCTTTTATTAAGATTATGTTGCAGTTGTGCTTCTGAAACAGACGACAAAAAATTCTCAAACTTAATGTACTGTAATATCCAAACCACTTACTAAGAAGGGAAAACAAAAGTGAATTATAATCACTGCTGGACAAAGAAGTACCACTGCACAATCTAATAGATATTTACAATGGACAGCTTCAGTAATAACTTTGTTGTTGATCTAAACCAGCTGAGACAGACGGAGCCACTGCTTCCCAATAATGAAACTGATGAGTTACACATCATCATATTGGCTCAAGTACTGAAAATAATAGAAACATGTCAATGGAGAAGTGAAATGAGTCCTGGACTATGAGACATGTCCTGGTGCTGAGCTGAATTC
This sequence comes from Epinephelus lanceolatus, assembly GCF_041903045.1. Classification (NCBI taxonomy): domain Eukaryota; kingdom Metazoa; phylum Chordata; class Actinopteri; order Perciformes; family Serranidae; genus Epinephelus; species Epinephelus lanceolatus. The sequence goes on from NC_135739.1 coordinate 17,639,670, forward strand.
CTGATATTTTCCAGGTTTTGCTTCTGCAGCATTAAAAACATGATGTTTGGTCTGAGTGTGAAGCAGGCTGCAGATTAATGACGCTCCACCAGCTCCTCACATTGTCACTATGGACACCCTGCCTTAAGAGAGGAATCTGTGTTTCTCTGTCAACAAGGGGACACATGGAGGGTGTGTGTGTCACTGTTTTCATGTTCTGGTGGTACGTTTTTGTAACTAGAGGACAAACATATCACATTCAGACAGCTCAAACTACCAGATCACACACAGAGTTACCCAGATTCCACGTTTGTTATAATTAGCTGGTTCCTTACACGCTGCGAATTAATTTCTGACTGAACTGGCAGTGGTTGAGTTGCATTTTGGGTAATGTAGGCACAAGGTTTTGACCAGGTTTGCATGGAATTAAAACGACATTCTGAATTATGTTAATTAATTATGGCTGAATCAGTTTCACAACTATGTTACTACAATCACCGGAAAGAAGCAAGTTTAATCTGCCCAGGCATCTTTTATACAATTGTTCACAATTATGTAACGTTCTATGCGCTGGCACACAGTGAAGCTCATAGGAGTAACATCCTATGGGCAGAACAGCAGAAGGTTAAAGGTTAATTAAAAGGATATATATTTATGGTAACACTGTTATTTTAGTTTTATGAGTGTGTACTCCCAACAGGACAATGACACTACCACATGGCTGCCAGCTAAACCCCAAACATATTGTGTGGACTCCTCAAGTAGTCTCAGGAGCAGCAGGAAAGTTACTGGTGGAAAAAGCTTGAGTGGCACGAGACATTTCGACCCCAACCCCCCATCCTACCCTGATGTATGAACACACAACTTGGAGAGGTTTGGAGGAGGAGGTCCAAGTGACTGATGGTGTGTGCGAGCGTGTATGCGTGTGCACGGTGCGCATACTGCTGTAGCTGTAGTAGCATCGGGGTCCTTGAGTTTATGGTCGCACGGTTAATGGGCTTCTATTTCCCAAGACCAGTAATAAACTGGTGGAAGTGGGGGGAGACGCTGAGGGTAAGCGTATCTGTTTCTGGAGGTCAAACATTATCCACGTTTAATACTCTGCTCATTCTTCAGGGCGGTCACATGAGACTGGAAAGTCACAACAGTGTCACTGCCACTATAAACCCACAATGTGTGTATGTGTGTTTGTGTGTGTGTGTATATGTCTCACGTGAGGTGTCACCATGGAGATCAAGCTGTGGAATGCAGTCAGCAATCCTCACTAAGACGTCTGGGAGTGGTTTGTGTGTCTCATTTGTGTGTGTGTGTGAGAGTCAAAGGTTCATTGCTCTCTAATCACATATCATTGTGGTGGTCTGCTTTCACACCCCTCAGTTTAGCCAATCAAAAGCTGCGTCTGAGTGAATGTCATAGAGACAAGCAGGAAGAGCCTCCCTATCAAAACAATTCACAACATACGTGTCCAACTTCCTCCAACACAACAAAAACACTACATACAGAGAGTCTGTCAGCAGACCGGAGAGACGTGGCTGAGGTTGTAGTGAATGTGTATATGTAGGTCATCGAACAGTATGTCCTCAAAATGAAAAGCAAGTTGACTGAAAGCTCAACCTTTTAAAACCTTGAAGCAGATTCTGTACAATATTTTGTAAGAAAACATCTGATATCAATAATCGCTAATATCACTGATGTTTTTTAGCCGAATGCGTCCCCGTTTCCGAAAAGGGCAGATTTCATGTAGGAATGAAACATATTTTTAAGTCGGTTACTGAACTGTAATCCTGGTACATTACAGAAAAATTGAGACGTGAGTTCATTATGCAAATTATGACTTTGAAGTCAAGTCAACTTTATTTAAACAGCACTTTAAACACAAACAAAGTGGATCCAAAGTGCTTTTACAGCACACACACAAAAAAAAGAACAGAAGCAAATGAGAAGAGAGAAACACCAACAAAGACAGTGACAGTATGCGCAATTAAAGGCGATAGAGTAAGAGTGTGTTTTAAGACCATTCTTGAAAATCTCAATGGTGGGGGAGAATAAGATGGCGGGAAGAATTCCAGAGCTTTGGGGCAGCGACAGAGAAAATCCTGGCCCCTTAGTCCTGGATCTCGGGGACAGACAGATCGGATGATCTTAGTTCTCTCATAGTGTGATACGGGGAGAGGAGCTCTCTAATGTAAGAGGGGGCGAGGCCGTTTGAAACATCACAAACATCAGACTCTTAAAATGTATCCTGTAGCTAACAGGTCACATAACTTATATAGCTATAGTTTTTAAAGGAAAACAAAAGCATCCACACACTCAAGTCTGTACAAAAATCTTGAAAAAAGCCTTTCTTCAAGGCATAAACAAGTTTATACCTGCCTGTTTATGTCCTGAGGAAAGCCTCTGACCGAAAGCTTGCTTCCATTTTTTCAGGATTTTTGCACAGATTTGAGTGTGTGAATGCTTTTGTCCTTTATTTTGAAAGTTTTATAGCTCCAGCACCTCAATTAAGTTTGATACAGGGGAAGTTATAGTTTTCCTTTTTCTATTTTTTAATGAAAAACATGAAACATGTTTTTTTTAAAAATGTGATACGTGATTTTGTCTGTAAATAACAAAATTTCAATTTCAATAAAAGTAATGAAACACCCATTATATGAAGTTATTAACTTAGGTTCGGGAGCAGGGCCACGCCTCAACCACACTGATTACACACTAATTACCTGCCAAGCCTACTTAAACCTGGCCTACCCATGCTGCTCTGTTTGTCTTAGATTTCGCGACCCACCCTGCCTTTCCCTTTATCCATCATCCTCCCTCATACCAACCAACATTCCTTCATCCTCTCTTCCCTTCTCCCTTCGTCTCTTCTTATTCAGTCTGGTGCACACCTCTCCCATGTCTCATTCTAGGTACCGTCTGGGGGACCTGAAAAGATGCCTGAGATGGGACCCCCACACTGAGTCTCCCTCTGCCTGATCTCCAGTTCATCCTCCCAGATCAGCCTAACAGACGACATCCTCTTCCACCTTCACATCCATTCACCAGTCCTCAACAACTAACACCTCCTGAATTACGATTAAACATTTAAACGACATGTTGTTGTGGCATGTGCCTTGCTAGTGAATCTGTCATTAATGATATTTCCTCATGCCTGACAACAGAGGGTAAGGCAGCTTTACATGTAGATCACTAGGAATCGTTAAGGAGTTTTGCTTTTGGACTCTCCAACCAAAACACTGCTAGTATAAAAGCCCTGATATGGGACCTGTATAATTCCTGCAGTTCTGTGTGCAACAACATCATTTGATCCAGAAAAACCAAGGGAGGGATGTGTAAGTTTCACTTTACGTTATGGGCATTTGTTACTGCTCTCCAAGTTTTCTTTGTCAGCTGAATTCCAGCTGATTCTACACAATCCATCACCCCTGATTCACCCCCACCTCGGGTCAAAAAAATCACACTCATCTGTAAACTGTGAGTGTGTGTAGGAGTGCGTAACATGGCCTCGGGCGAGATTGCGTGATATGAGGACCAGTGAGCGCTGGGAGCCGGAGAAGGAGCTGTGCTTTGACAGAGATTCACGCAGAGATTCGCACAGAGAGGCAGAGCAGCAAAACATTATTTCTCTTTGCAGGTCTCATACTTTTAATATGGACTGCCACATGCCTATTTCATATTTTAGCCTGCCATGTGTCCTCAACACTGACTCTGAAGTTTGTCTCTTTGTCAAAAGACTGCAAATATTTTATTAGTAGTATCATTCATTTTTCAGTGTGTTTGAATGTCCATTAACTTTGTTATATCCTGCAAAAAGCAAAGCAATAAAAGCCCGAGTCTTTTTGACAATGCTGTATTTCAAATCAGTAACAATTAAATTCCACCACATCTTTCTAGTTATGTTTTTTTGGGGTTACATACTTTTGTTAAAGGTACAGGTATTTTGACAAAAGATAGGGTTTGTGTTTGGTTTAGATGAAGATTTTAGGTTGGGGCAATTTAACCCACTGACACACATTTTCCCCACGTTGTTTTTGACATTAGGGGTTTGGCTTTCAACAACCTTAAAGCTCTTTAGTAGCTTTAAGGTTATATAAGGTTATCTAATGTCTAACCATATCATATGAACTCAGTATCACAAGCCATATGACATAAAAATTCCAAACCACTGACATTTATTTTATGGTGGAATTATTCCATCAAATGAAAATATTCTAGATGACTTGTGTACCATGTTTTTTAGACACAGCTTTAAACAATGTCTGGCTGCACAATGTGGGTTTGTTTTTAAATACTCCATACATAAAGGGGTAAAAGACTTTGAGACAAAGAATATCACTATTTCAAATTTAGGCCCTAATAAGCAGCCCACTTGCCAGAAGAAAACAACATTGTACGTTTCATACATATCATATCAGTGTTTCCAAAGTGACGTGATATATGAACTGATTTTGTCTGGAGATGTGGAGGGGATAGTGGATGGCGTGACACCTCGGCAAGACAGCTGCCAAGCTGCAGATCACTGCACACAACTGTTTGAGACAAACAACACCACCGGCTGTTTTTATGGTGACCCACTTTCCTTTGGTGTTTGTGCCACCAAACATGGCTGTTTTAGGCCAAACATAACCAAGCCTTCACCACAGCGTTGCTGAGAAATGTATAGTTTTAATGTATCTGCTACAAAATAATATAAAAATGTAACATATCAAAAATGTACAACGTGCGAACATTATTTCTGGAGACTGGGTGGAAATAACAAATGAACAGTTGAAGTGTGTGACTAATGAATCTCAGCGTAAGTTAATTCAGGAAGACTTTCTTTATGCTATATCCATTCACAATTCTCTCTCTATCCCACTCCCACCGCTTCCTCCAATCAGCTGACTGTGGGTGTTCCCTCTCCTGGTTAGCCAATCAAACTTTGCCACATTCTCCTTTAGCCATTCATGTTGCTGCTGCCAAACTTTAAATCTGTTCTCCTCTCTGCTCCAGCTGTCATTTAGGCAGAATCAATGCATCCTCCTCCACCCCATTCACCTCCAGTCACCTTATCCAGAGCCCAGGACGAGCTCATTATAAGCCTATTCCTCTTCACATCCAGCTCCTCAGCTCCCTCATCATCTCATCTCATTACCACCACCAGCGTCTAGACTCCATAGAGGGTTCCCTAATCTACTACGTCTTTACCACCCTCCTGGAACTGATGATATCATGATGGGTGGTTTTTTTCCCCTGTCCACACAAAGCACTCTTATTAATAAAATCTCTGTCCAAATTAAAAATTAAAAATCAAAATTGAAACGCTGTAAAGAGCATGCCAAACCAACAGGCAGTGATGTAACCCTAACCTTAAAGCCATGCAAAAAACAAGTAGGAGAGGCTGACCAATCAGAAGCCTGAAAACAAGCTAATACCAAGAGGCGACCTGAAGCAGTGACATCTGTAGTATGTCCTAATGTCTCTGTTTCTCAAAATAGTGGAAGAGTAACTGCACATTTATGTGTAAACATGTACAAAGTCCTGTTAGCAAAGATAGAGCCGGCACTATTTTGACCATGTTTGCCTTTGCATGAAATGTCACCTCATTTGTGATGCCTCAGAAGGGAGATAGCAGCGCACTAAGTTTTCCTTGTACTCACATCGAGTTCTTGAAAATCTCCTCTGTGGATGGAGTTTTGCAAAAAGTCTGTTTTCAGTGACCTAAAAAGCATTTTGTGTGTGGACACGAGGCCAAATCACACAGAATAATCTATGTTTTTACCTTTGTGCATGAGGATTAGGCCAATCAAGCGGCTGTTTTATGGCATCGCCCCTTACGCAAAATAATAAGTTGCATTTTATCAGTGCAGCATCTACATGTATGTGTCTTACTTGTGTAGGTGCATGCATTTGTGAGTCACAGTGAATCTGACTCACCAGGCTTGCCCTCGAAGGCGAGTCCCAGTGTTCCGCTGTAGTCTCTGTTAGTGAGCACATAGGCCAGACAGTAGTCGTTCCAATTGCTCTCAGCAAACAGCCTCAACAGTTTCTCCGGCCCGATGTACAGAGGGCTCAGAGGATCATTTTTTTTCTCCTCTGTCATCACCTGGAGATAGACAGGCAGATACACTGTTGAATCAAATATCTGTGAAAGACGAATGAACAACAACACAGTGCTTCACAGCTCCAAGAATTGTACTAATATTGTCTTGTTATATAATTTTGAGGCTGAAAATCTGTCTCTGTTTGACTCTCACTGATAAAAGAAGATATAGCTACAGGCACAATCTGAGACTGATGCATTAACCCAATTATCTCGAGGTGACATGTTTGTGTAGTAAAAATAAATGCTTCAAAGCCAGCGTTACTGGACCTGCATGTGAAGTGCAACACTCTAAGATCTGGAACAACTGTGTCATTGTTTGAGTGAAGGCGCGTCTTACAAAGAGGGTTTTCACTTTGAAGTTGATCAGCTTGATTCCATCGAAGTCCACCTTGTCATAGATGTCATTCACCGCTCGCATGTAGGAGGAAACCTGAGAATAGCATACATCTATGTTAACAAATGCTTAATAAAATCTCCTCCTTCTTTTACAGTAGGTTGAAGGTTGAACTTTATGTGGCCCACACTGCACCTTGAACTAGACCAAACACAAATGAAGAACATGATAAATTCTCCAATAACAGCACATATGCAGCATTTATTAAAAAAAAAAAGAAAAAAGACACAACGAAGGAATAAAACACAAGCAAATTGACAAACACACAATGCCTTTGTCATTTCAATGTGTTCTCTAAAGTCGCAGTACCTAATCTAGCTTGCCTGGTGTATGGGGTATTGCCCATTGTTTCGACGGCTAAAAATTCCGAGGCCCCGTTAGTCTGAAAAATGGCCCATTAGATTGAAAGCCCATTTCTCTGACAGCCAATTATCCCAAAAACACACGCCCCATTTCTGAGAAAATACACACTCCCTGCAGTTACACAACCTGGTCACCAGCAAAAATGTTCACATTGGGGTGGCTGTGGCTCAGGAGTTAGAGCAGGTTGTTCGATCCCTGGGTCCTCCAGTCTGCATGTCAAAGCAAGATACTGAATCCCAAATTGTTTCCGATGGCTGTTTCATCAGTGTTTGAGTGTGTTTAAAACTGGGTTGCAGGTGGCACCTTGTATAGTAGCGTCGGCCACCAGTGTATGAATGTGTGTGTGAATGGGTGAATGTGACTTGTAGTGTAAAAAGTGCTTTGAGTGGCTAGGTGACTAGCAAGGTGCTATATAAGTGTAATCTATTTACCATTGTACGCTACTGTAAATCATGGATACGCTACATTTATGCATTCATTTGTCATGGATACGTTAACACTTTTGTTAACAACTCTGTAGTGAATATGTGGTTAGGTTTAGGCACAAAAACCTCTTGGTTATTGTTAGGAAAAGATCGCGTCTCTGCTTAAAACACCCACGTTTGGTGATATAGAAGCTGCTGAAAATATAGGGACAGGTAGATGAAAAACACCCAGACTTGTTGGCTGAAATGTCGCTGGGAAATGCCGCAAAGGGACAGTAGGTAGTTGGGGGGAGGGGTCTCAGTCCAATGGGACATTTGTGGGACTAATTGGTCTGTGTAATTTTGGGCTGTTGGAAAAATGGCATTGCACCGGTGTACATTTGAATCTCAGATTTCTATGGAAGTGCACAGACATCACCCCCTTCAGTAAAGGTGAAACACCTCTGTAGTAACAAACTTTGCACAGATACAAGTTAGTATAGTCAAGGTCATATTCTTTAGGAGACATAAACAGAGGAAACAGTGAGTGGACAGGGACTTGAAGCACTTTATCCTCTTGACAACATACTTGAGTCTCTCTGAACTGCCCCACCTATCCGGTACATTATGCAGATTCAGACACAAACATCCTCGACCGAGTTTTGATCACGATTCATAAAAAGACCACGTGAGGTAATCTGTCAAGTGAGGTTATCCACAGAGTGTTTTCGGAGCGGGTGGCACAGAGAGGCACGTGCAAACCAGTCACATGTGACTGTCTCAGTCTATATAGCAGGGTCATGCGCTTACTACTGCTGGGGTTTTCCATAAATGTAAATATTGACACCTTGGACTCTGGAGACACTGAAACCAGGTCAGTGGTGATTGCCAACAACATTTCTATTGACACTCAAAGATCATATCACGGCATCACTTACAGAATATTTTCTCTCTCGGTGCAACAAAGGTCTGGCACCGAACCAGGGACAACATGTATGTGTGTTTAAGATGGAAAGAATCTGAGGAGGTTCAGAGGAGGTGGTGAGAGGATGGACAGCAGGACGAAGGCCAGAGAGAACAATAGTGTGGCCACAAAAAAGAGCTAAGGACAGACTTACTTACTCAATAACTGTCCTTGTTTTGATCACAAAGATACTTGATTAAAAAAAAGCACAGATGTGGTGCAAACTTGTTCCAGACTGAACCCAGATCAGACGCTGAGCAGATTAATCCAACTTAATGACATAAAATTAAACGTCTGTGATGTTATAATTTCTTATCAAATATGGAATGCACTAATAAAACCTATTTATTGGTTTTAATTTAGGGGGAAGATACAAAGGTGTTTACGTTAAAGTTATGTCACTGGATTCCCACGTCAGTATGTGGCTAAGACATTATCAGGAGAGCATCTCATGTGACCTCTGGCCCCAAAGACGAGCACTTTGTCCAGACAGAGAAACTTCAACACAGACACTTAAATCACTGTTATCTTTCCTATTGCACTGAAGCAATGCAGGCGCGCCAGCATGCAAGCAGCTTTAAACCCAGTGTGGAACTCAAATCTGAGTTCACCACAGGTCAGCCAATGCTAAAACCATGATCGGATTTACCCAGAAAATCAAAAATATGTTCTTTTTCAACAACTTTGCATCTGTAGAATTATTAATTAATTCATTTTCTGGACCTTCTTATCTTGTTGGGGGTCCTGGGGGGCTAGAGCCTATCCCAGAAGCAGGGTACAACCTGGACAGGTCGCCAGACTATCACAGGGCTGACACATAAAGACAGACAACCGTGCTCGCATTTGTACGGACAATTTAGAGTCACCATTTAACCTGCATGTCTTTGGATTGTAGGAGGAACACGGAGCACCAAGAGAAAACCCACACTGACACGGGGAGAGCCTGCAGACTCTGTGCAGAAAGGCTCCACCACCCTGGGGTTCGAACCAGGAACCCTCTTGCTGTGAGGAAACAACGCTAACCACTGCTTCACACAATCACAACCCGTGTCAGCGCAGGTTTTCTCCAGGTACTCCAGCTTCCTCCCACAGTCCAAAGACATGCAGGTTAATTGGTGACTCTAAATTGTCCCTAGGTGTGAGTATGAATGGTTGTCTGTCTCCATGTGTCAGCCCTGTGATAGTCTGGTGACCTGTCCCGGGTGTACCCCGCCTGTTGCCCAGTGTCAGCTGGGATATAGGCTCCAGCCCCCTAACAGGATAAGCAATTACGGAAAATGAAAGAGGAGTACAGAGTGCATTAAACACAAGGGGCAGGTCCTGAAATTTCCAGATCATGTTGTCTTACTATTTTTTTGTACTTTTTATGACAAACATCTACCATGTATGCTTCTGCAGCTCGTCCTCAGCATGGCACATACAGAGTTGTTGTTTCACACTAAAGGGGCTGAAAAACAGGAGGTGACGGGTCAATCATGTGGACTGGTGGCTCTGTGCCAGACCTTTACACCTGGCACTGAAAGCGCAAAATCTTATTAGGCCGAATGTCTGTAATCCGTAAGCCACCGTGTTCTCAAAGAGCGACAAAGTTCTCAACCTCCTCCCTACTGCCGCTGTGTGCAACACCACGACAGCTGTGTGCGTCTGTGCAGGCCCTGGCATTTGGTGCTTTATTCAGCCTCGGCCACAACAGCTTGGCCCTTCATTAAGTATTGTTGAATATGTCAACGGTGAATAATGAAGTACTGCAAAGCAGATTGTCTTCCTCTCACTTTCATTCAGTCATTAGATGTTGGTCATTAGATGGAAAAGCGGCCAAAACAAAGCAAAGTTTCAATCATGATTAAAATGCCTGCCTGTGCAGCAAACTGCTCCTTTAATCAGAGATTAACATGGAAATCCTGAAATATTTCACAAGGACATTTGATAGCAGATTGCACACTGCTCATATTACTGTAGTTCCGCTCAGGTAAAACATTTAAATCCAATATTCAGGACCTTAATCTATGTATGTTGAAACATGACAAAATGAGAAACACCATTGATCTAGTGCCAAATGATGCCACCTGCTCATAGTTCCTTTGATTCATCAAGATAAGATTGTAGCACTCAGGTGAACTTTGATTGCAGTACCGTGTACCCAAAATCCAGGACGCCGTATTCAGAGACAGATTTGTAAACAAAGCACGCTCAGCTCGGCCAACAGCCGAGGAAATCCTGTTGTGTTGTGATGCTCCTGCTGGATGTTCCATTACAGTGGAAATGCTCCGGAGTGCATTGTGTTCTCCGAGACATTGGGCAGCTCAGGTATCAGCAGCATCTCGCTGCCTCACTGTGAACTTTGTGTACACGGAAAATAGGGCACAGAACCTGAACTGGAGGTGCAACCAAATCCAGAATGTATGCTGGCATTGTACGTTTCTGCCAACCACAGATACGTGACGCTGGTAGGTAGCGATGCACAATAATATCTGCACATCATCAATACTATCATTGGTTAGAGTTTGGTTAGTCAAGATAAGAGTATGAATGCATAATATGATGTTCATTCCACTACAGAAGAGACTTGATGATCACTAAAATTAGGAAAGGAAAAAGGGGAAATATCAATATCAGTATAGGTTACTGTATACATATCGGCATATCAGGTATCGGCAAAATGTCCAATATCGTGCATCCTTATTTGTAGGTTATTATGTAGTGCAGTGGTTCCCAACAGGTCCAGCCACGAGGTCCAGCTTTCTCCTCAGTCATCAGTTCAAGCTGCACACAATTTGATATATTTGGTGTCATACTTGCATTTGGCCATGTCATCGAGGTAGTTGACTGTCACTTTGAGGTAGCTGCCGTTATTCACTCACTCTGCAGATGCAAACAGCGCTTCAAAATGAAAGGTCTGTGCCAGAAATTCTCTGTACTACAAAACAAAATGTGTTTTTTGCAAACTTGACAAGTTTGCGAGTCAGCTGTGGTCCATTCACAATGGACCGTGATGCACCAGTTGGGAACCACTGATATAGCAGATAACATGAGGTTATGTTTAGGCACAAAAACAGTTATGAAAAGATCATGTTTTGGCCTAAAAAAAACTGGTTTTGGTGCCACAATCACAGCTTGAAATGTTGTGATGTCTAGCTAAATAAAACAACAAAAAACTGTTTTGGTGGTGCAGTTGCTGCCAGAACAACCGTGCTAAAAATGCAACTGTTTGCAATGTGTTTGTTGAATCACCTCCATCTCCCATTGACAAAGTTAGTTCATATGCATATAATCAGAATGACGTCACTTTAGAGAGGTGGATATGATACGTATAAAATGTATTGATGTAACATATCTGTGGTTTCCAGAAACACACAATGCCAATATTTTCTTATGGAGACTGCTCAAGGGGGTGATTGATGTGTAGGAAAGGTCTGATTGATTTCGCACTGAACTGACAAGTTACAGCAGCAGAGAGGAGAAAGGTTTAAAAGTGAGACAGCAACGAAATGATTGCTTCATTGAGATCGAGAAAAAGAATGAATGAGAAGCATAAAAGTCCTCCTGAATGAACTTCGGCTAGGCTTCATGAGTAGTCTAGAAATCTCTGTCCGTGTGTGTGTGTGTGTGTGTGTGTGTGTGTGTGTGTGTGTGTCTTAACCCTTTCGACTACCAGCAGCGCAAGAACACTTGTTCTCTAAATGTGTACCACATATGAAACATCATGTGTTATCAGACTGACACCAAGATGAATGATGATGAAAGACAACAGGTCTGAACCAGTCACCTGACCCACAACAGCCTCGACTGACTTGAACTTCTGGCAGTAGTAGTGGTCAGCATGGAGGTGGAGCAGGCAGCTGGTCTTTGACTCATCCAGTGTTCTCCTCACCCGGCTCACTGGTGCCTCCTGTAGGTGAAATCACAGGAAAAACAGATTTTAAAGGGGAGACAATCTGGGAGGCAGATTGAATCCTGGTGAATCATGTTCTTGCATCTCTCCTCAGATTGAGTGACTACTTGTCATTATTTTGAAGCTGCAAAACATGATGTCATAATAACTGGGATGCCGCAGGTCCCAGTGGGAGATGGGACGAGAACATTCCACTGGGAACAACATCTGTTTTGACCATTTCAAGATCAAACAGTGGAAATGATCTCCACCAGCAGGTATGTCGATATGAATGTATTCATACCAACGTGTCTCGACATCCATTGTTGATAATGAACGCTGGGGCCACCACCCAGTAGGTCAAAAATCAACAACAAATAGAGCACCCAAGGGAGAGATTAGCTAAATATGTCTGGCAGATGTTTATTCCATCATACCTGGTTTTGTAAACAGAGTGAAGGTCGTCTAGTTTGTTTGGATTCGCAGTAATCACTTTACATTGCAAATGTACTTAGGCCTGCAAAGATGCAGCTCATCTCTCAGCTTTCTATATCTTACACAGCATTTCTGTTACCGTCACATCATCCTGAACCCTGTAATTTGCTGCTGGTGACTCAACAGGCTAAATAAAAAGCAACCAAAATGAGCGAATGCGCTCATGAATAAGGTCAGTTATATTTACAGATGAATCAGACACAATTTCCTTCAAGAAATGTTTGTGGGTCAGGAGTTAATTGGCTATAAATGATAATGCGGAGGAGGACGTTTTGAGGGTGAGGGCAGAAAAAGAAAGAAAGCAAGGCAGAGTGTGCGTAGGTGTTTTTGTGTCAGCGTTTACTGAGGTGATGTCTGGACTGTCCTACCTCATTGGAGCTGAGGCTTTGGGAGAGGAGTTTTAGATGTTCTGCAGCACAGAATCCATCAGAGGCAGGTCTTATGGATGGGAGGACTGCAGAAAAACAAACAGTGATAAAGAAGTTAGTGGTGTAAGTGACTGTTCATTCATTCATTTTCCATAACTGCTTCTCCTGTTAGGGGTTCTGGGGAGGCAGAGGTTCACCCTGGACAGGTCACCAGACTATCACAGGACTGACACATAGAGACAGACAACCATTCACACCTTTCACATTCACACCTACGGACAATTTAGAGTTATCAATTAACCTGCATGCCTTTGGACTGTGGGAGGAAGCTGGAGTAGCTGGAGAAAACTGGACAGGGGTCACGTTAATTTCCAGGGCTGGTACCTGCAGTTATTCCACAGGCTAGTTAATAACATGTCGGGCAGGAAATCCAGAGTGTGGGATCATTTTGAGAAGGTGAAGGACGAACCCAAGGTGATATGTAAACTCATCTTCATTGGTCGACTACAAACATGACGTATCATCTGAAACGTGGAAGTAGCTACATGCCCATTAGCCACTTAGCACAATCATTACTGCTTTGCCGACAGCGTCATTAACAGGCGGCTCGCTCAGTGTGTGACAAGCACACAACCAAACATCCCAGAGGTTGTCACCCTCTCCTTCAATCAAACACACACAAAGATGGAGGCCAAAACACACACACAAGCAAACACTGTGTCTGTAATTTTACTCTTGAACATGTTCCGTAAATGACTGAACACATCAATGACTCACTTTAATGTGGGCGTACAGTGTCCCAAATAAAGCACTGCTCACCAATCACAATAAATAATTGAACTGAGATCAAACGTAAGTTTTGATTCAGCCCACGACTGTTTATTTGTTGGAGCGAACAAGACATTGTGAAAGATAAGTTCACAAAGTAAATGTGATGTGGACCAGTGCCACAGTCTGATCTCTGAACAAAAATTATTTGTTTGTGCTGAAGCCAGGATTCTAGCTGTACTGCATTGTGTTTGTGTTTGACCAGGAGCACTGATCGAGGGAGGGGATGCTGATTTAAACACTGGCAGTACAGATATAATCCAAGTCAAATCAATAAACAGATTTTAATTATTAGCAATTGTGTGTTATGTTTCTTTTCTGACATTACAAGGTCTCATAAACAGAGTAAGTCTAGTGAGTCATGTGATTTATCTTGTGTACTTAACAGCTGCTTGAGGTCAGAGTTATTGCTTTATGACCCCAGTTATAGAAAAGATGAAAGGTTTGTTTCCTGGAAGCTAGATTTATCACTTTTCGGATGTAAGAAGCAAAATTCCATGTAATTTATTCTTTACCCACTTTCCCATACTGAGCAGTCCTTTCCTGTGACAAAGGCCAACCAATGAGTTGTTGGAACAATGCCAAAATAAATCAAAGACATGCAGCTTGCAAGGAGGTCAAACATTTAAACTATGCTTCTTATACAGAACTATTTAAAATGATACGAGCAGAAATCCATTGGGCTTGACTCCTCAGTGACCAGAACGTCAAACAACATTAACAGAAGCATCGACATATTCTCAGACACTTTATAAATACAGGACCCATGTTTGGAAACCAGCGCTGCAGTCCTGAGTGGGAGCCACAGGGCAGCCTGTGGAAAATGCTGTGATAGCTGCTGGTTTGATTTCACTAAAATAACACTGTCGTATGAGATTTGCAACAGCTCTGGGACGGCTGCCTCGTTCAGATTGATGCAATGGTGATGGGATTGCAGTCCAGGGAGGCACTGCATTTGCAGAGACTGGCACGTCTTGTTGCATTGGCAAAGACACACAATTCCAAGAAAATGCATGGAGCCAAAAGGACATCATTGCAACAGAGTGGATGGGGTTTATGGTCAGGGACTGTGGGGCAATCTGCATATGAATATGGATGAAAGAATGTAATGTAAAGTACACTGCTGCGAGATGTTTCAGAATAATGTAAAGTAATGAAAACAATAGGTCTCAGTGGGATGCAGCACAAACCCTGCGGTTAAACCCTGATGGTAAAGGAAACAAACTATTCCAGCAACATTCATGTGGACAAAAACTGGGCTTTGAGTTCCCCAAAGTACAGTAGAGTCACATGACTTAATAATCACTCTCACATGTCCTACGCAGTAATATGAGTGACAGAATCAGGCAATGTTTTGCCCATAAACTGGTGACCCATAAGAACTTCAAGGAGATGTGCATGTGCATGTATGAGCGTGTGAAACACTCATTCACCAGTTCATCTCCCTGGATCAGACATGGACCTGCAGTGAGGGAGAGGAAACACATGATTGGATCACACCATCCTACGAAAGTCCTCCAGCCAATCACAAACCAGTGATTCGTTCTATACATGGTATGAGTGGGGGTGGGCTGCGGGGGTGGGGGTGGAGGTGGAGGCCTAAATGCCGGGCGTCGACCCACTGACGGAATTATTTCCAGACCTTTTTACTTGCCTGTGTTCTCACTGTCTCTCTCTAATTTTGTTCCTGTGTCTGTTCCTCTCCCATCACACTGTAGGAGAGACATGTTTCTGGCCTGTGTTGCCATAGTTGCAAACAGTAATTTATTATTTTACTCAGTTGCCAATTAAAAAGCAAAGAATCATGCTGCATAACTATTACAAACTATCAGTACAGGACTTGCCGGGAAAATGATTTCCCAAATGAAAAATCAGTGTCATATCTCAGTCCAGACTCACATTCCCTGCAGCAGCTGTGGGAAACCAGTTTTACTTTTAATAATAATGTAAGAAATTACACTGAAGCCTTGTGAATCCAGTCTTGAAATGAGTCTCTCTACACAATCACACATAAACACTCCATCTTCAATCTTTAACTCTTAAGTCAATCAATCAATCATTTGTTTATCGCATGGAATTATACAAGGTACAACTCCAGTGAAATGTGATCCCATCAGCTCCTTTTACTTGTGCACTGAAGTTTAGCCCTTTTTTGCAACTTCTGACATCGGTGGTTGCTGCTTTATAATTGTTCTGGATTGTTCTGGTAATCCATGCTTTCTGGTTGTGGAATGATTTCACTGTCCACACATCTCAACAAGATGGCTGCATGGTCACAGCGCCTGCAGTGATCCAAGCAAGACTGGGACAGCACCTCACATTCCCACCATCACACCAGTCTTTATTCATTGTAAAGCACAGGTGTCGTCTCCTTCTCTCATCAGAGTCCTCTGCTCTGTCAGATTGGCATAAAGAAAAAGAGTCCCCTGGCTGAATGGCGCTGTCCAGGATTTGGCCAAGTTTTCGATGAATGAAAGGATATTACAGCTCCTGATATCCTGTTGGAAACTGATGCTACAAGGAGTTTGTCCTGTTTATTTTCCAACTCCTGTACAATGGCTAGCAGGATGCTAGTTCAGCTGGTGTCCATTTCCTCTGTTTACTAATGTTTACATTTGAAAACGCTGACCTGGCTAGCGCCTGCTAGCTAGCTAGAAATCAGCAGAAGGAGAGTTCACAGACTGGCGAATTGATTTTCTCATCCCAATGAGTGACTCCCAGCCACAAACCACTACCGTCCAAGCCAACCACAAAAAGCACCAACAAGACTTTCAAAATAGACATAAGACAAGAAAGCCAGCATGGTGAGGAGGGGGTTTATCACCTCGCCTCGCGTTTGTCTGTGTAGCAGCCTGAATGAATACTCCATGAAGTATCGGATGACATGGTTTCATCAGTGTTATCATAGCTTTTTGATACACAATGGCTACCGTTGTTGCGATACACGTTTGAAACAGTGAGGTGCTTAAGTGCGCTATCCATTTGAATGCAATTTATGATTTCAGCGTTAGATGGGAGAAATTCCTACACACTGTGGCTTTAAGGAGTTAATTTTCTTGGGTGCAGGCACAACACAGGCTGAGAAATGCATTAAGTGTTGAAATGCCCTTTCACTGACCGAAGATCTGTCTGTACAGCAGTGGTACATTTGCATTTTTGCCCTTATGTCCCTGTTCAAGTGCCCCATGAATGACCCTTTGGTCAGGCCAAGTGCCCTCAAGTGCCCCAATGGTTAGCTCAAGTGCAAAATAACCCTAAACCTAAATATAACACAAGACTGTGAAGGAGGTTTTTCCCCTTTGCCCACAAGAGAGTCTCAGGAACACATGTCCACTGCTTGGATTAAACCTCTGATCTATTTCACCACAAGGCCCAAGTGGTCTTACAAATAACACGAGTTGCACGCTTGGTGGGAGATTTTCTGCTTAGTCCAGCTTTTATGCCTCATGTATCCCAGATATCCCGTATCATCCTGTGTCCTCCCCATTTAGACAAGTGAGGAAACCTCTGTGGAGCTGAAGCTGCTTTCCTCTTGATACTGTGTGGCTCTCTGTGGGGGAACAATCATGCTTTCTTGTGACTGTACCAGCTGTTACTTTCGCAGTAATGCAAAATACTGATAACCTTTAGCTATTGCTGCAACATAATAAGTTCAGTGTCCCAAAGAGATGTTCCATAAATCATCTATGTTTGTAAAATATAATTTGGCAATGAATCCTATGAAGAAAAATGTGTTTGAAGACTGATTTACATGATTGTTAAACTGAAGATTTGACAGATTTTTACATGTTGAGCCTTAATGAAAGTTTTAGTGAAGGTTTTCAAGTGACATACTGTTAACAAATATTGAAGGAAAATGCAAATGCGTCACATCAGAGAAAGCTTCACTAGAACTACTTCCTGGCTGTAAAATGACTTTCAGTTTGAGCAATTAATAGCCCTGGAGTTAAACATTAAAAGATTTCCAGTTATATTCTAAGTGGGTGTGTTACTCTTTATTTATTTGAAGGAAGTATGAGAATAATAAAACTAGGGTGCAAAACATACACAGACAAACACACACACACACACACGGACAGAGATTTCTAGACTACTCATAAGCCTAGCCGAAGTTCATTCAGGAGGACTTTTTATGCTTCTCATTCATTCTTTTTCTCTTCCAACTTATTCAGCTGACTAAGGACATTTACCAACCAGATTTTGTCACAATCTCAATGAAGCAATCATTTTGTTGCTGTCACACTTTTAAACCTTTCTCCTCTCTGCTGCTGTAACTTGTCAGTTTTGGGCGAAATCAATCAGACCTTTCCTACACATCAATCACCCCCTTGAGCAGTCTCCGTAAGAAAATATTGGCATTGTGCGTTTCTGGAAACCACAGATATGTTACATCAATACATTTTATATGTATCATATCCACCTCTCTAAAGTGACGTCATTCTGATTATATGCATATGAACTAACTTTGTCAATGAGAGATGGAGGTGATTCAACAAACACATCGCAAACAGTTGTTCTGGCAGCGACTGCACCACCAAAACAGTTTTTTGTTGTTTTATTTAGCTAGACATCATGACATTTCAAGCTGTGATTGTGGCACCAAAACCAGTTTTTTTTAGGCCAAAACATGATCTTTTCCAACTGTTTTTGTGCCTAAACATAACCTCATGTTATCCGCCACATCAGTGGTTCCCAACTGGTGCATCGCGGTCCATTGTGAATGGACCACAGCTGACTCGCAAACTTGTCAAGTTTGTAAAAAACACACTTTGTTTTGTAGTACAGTGAATTTCTGGCTGTTTCCTTCTGTAGAGTGAGTGAATAACAGTAGCTTCCTAGAAGTGACAGTCAACTACCTCGATGACATGGCCAAATGCAAGTATGATGCCAAATATATCAAATTGTGTGCAACTTGAACTGATGACTGAGGAGAAAGCTGGACCTCGTGGCTGGACCAGTTGGGAACCACTGCACTACATGATAACCTACAAATAAGGATGCATGATATTGGACATTTTGCCGATACCTGATATGCCGATATGTATACAGTAACCTATACTGATATTGATATTTCCACCTTTTCCCTTCCTAATTTTAGTGATCATCAAGTCTCTTCTGTAGTGGAATGAACATCATATTATGCATTCATACTCTTATCGTGACTAACCGATCTCTAACCAATGATAGTATTGATGATGTGCCAATATTATTGTGCATCACTGCCTACCAATGTTACATATCTGTGGTTGGCAGAAACGTACAATGCCAACATACATTCTGGATTTGGCTACACCTCCAGTTTTTATTTCATCTAACACCCAGGGTTCCTCTCATCACACATCACATCCAGATCGTTAGGCATTTACCTTCATCTCGTTAGCACAACCACCATCACTACCACCAGTGTCCAGACTCCATCAGGGGATATTCCTCTGCTTATCATGGTATATGACGTTGTGATGGGGTTCTTCATACTATTAATATGTAAAATGATGCCTGTAACCTCAAAAGTGTTTGATTTTGAAGCAGAACAAGCAGGTGATGACTGTGATCAGGTGTTCTGATGTCATCACACTTTAATTGCTGCAAAATGACTGCCTTGGGCCACCCTCTGTGTCCCAGATTTGAGAGACCTCACAACATCTTACATCCCAAGGGAGAGAAAGATCCTTATTTAACCTTTGTTGCCCCCACGCCGACGACACCCACAGGAAGTGTAAATACACACAGGAGTAGACACATTATATCACCCCCCGGTAGTCCCAATTTAACACTTGTTGGGAAGCACTGATTGTTTATTGAACTATCGTGCGCCAAATCTTTTACAGTTTCCTGCAGATATGCAGGCCTGTGAATGAAAGAACAGGATGTTGTCAGCTGCAGCGTTATCTCATGAAAATGTTGCTACAGTCATGAAAGGGACTGGAGAAATGGCGGGAGGTGTAGGGAGGAAGGCAGCCATGGAGTCTCTGTAGACTTAAAGACAAACACAAGGGGGGTTTGGCACGATATGCACTGTTTCCAGGAAAATACTTTCTTGGAAATAATCTTATTCTAATGCAAACATGCACGCGCAGCCATGAAAACACGCAGATATAAATGCACATGCACATACACATTGACACATTACTTTTTGACAGCTCTCACTGATGACTGCCATCTGGACAAACCATAAGACAACACAAGAGTTTGTTTCCAGCGCCTTCAAACCCTGCAAGATACTCCACATGCTCCTTTTCTTCTCTCCTCTCCCTTTAGAAACTTATATCCTTCTCCTGCTGTTATACCCCTTTGTCGTCCTCCTCCTCCTCTTCTTTCATCTTCATACCTTCCTCCTTACTTTAGCCCCCCCATTTCTCCTCCCCCTCTTTCAAAAGTCACACCATCTTCGGTTTATCTTTTCTTTGGCCTGTGTCCAGGAAGGGTGCCAACACCCCCACAGAGCTCTGAA